>NW_015090986.1:5906405-6008643 GCF_001431845.1 Calidris pugnax | reverse complement strand
CACACCCAGCGGTTTTTTTTTTTTTTTCCCCTTTTTTTTTTTTTTTTTTTTTTTTTTTTTTTTTTTTTTTTTTTTTTTTTTAAAAAAAAAAAAAAAAAAAAAAGTGCTGAGGTAAGCAGTGTCAAACCCAGCTGCATCAACACGACGGTGGGAAGACAAATGAGAGCTTTCACTGCTGGATACAGGGGATAGAGACCCCACAGCTCTGAAAAACCTCTTCATATCCCAGAAACAGCTGTCATAACTGAAACTGCAAGGGATTGCTTTTTAAACCATGAGTTTTGATAAGGAGAATTCTCTCACCAGTCCTTTCTCTGGCTGATAAACACACTTCTAGCAATACAGCCCATCTGAAAGGTGACTGGAGATTTAAGTATCTTCAAAGGTTTCCAACCCCCTTTTTTTATAACCAGACGCTTATGCCAAGTTCCCAGCTGGCATATCTGAAGTATCTATCACTATAGTATCTGGCTGCTGAGCCATATGAGCTCAACAATTACCTTGTAATGTAAAACTTCTTAGATTTTTCCTATGGGAGGCTGAACTTTACAAAGTTAGGTCTAACATTTACCCTGTTATTGGCAACAGTGAATCATTAAAAGAGACACAATAGAAGGGACATGGGGTCATTTTAGAATAAATATTCAGGCGATGACAGTTTTGAGATGTTCTGTCGGCCTCTCCCGGTGTGTATTCTGGGAACAGGAGGTCACATGAAGTCAAGGGTGATGAAATGCATGTGCTCATGGTCTGACCTACTGCAAGCAGGGGAAGGCATGAGTGACATGCAGGGGTCTAAGCCCTGCATGTGCAAGTGTGCGTGTGCATGCACGTGCATGCAACATTTGTGTAGGGGAAAGGAGGAGAATAGAGAATCGTGAGGAGGGGGAGGGAGGTGTTTTATGCTGGTGGTGCAATGAACTCCAGACAGGGACTGCTTTCTCTCCACAGGGCCCGCCAGCTCCTTGTGGCTGTTGCCTGGGCAATGGCTGGGGAATTATGAGGAATGCTTGGAAACTATATCCTTCTTTTGGGCTCATGGATGGAGCAGAAGGGGGTGGATGGCTTTTCTCTGTCTATTTCTTTTTTTATATTCAGCAGATTAGACAGACAGGTTGCTGTGGCGACGACACGGAGGAGGTCTCCTGCACACCTGCACCGCAAACAGGGAGTCCTGCCAACACAGACTTAAGGAATCCTGAAGGCATCTTTTTTTTATTCTTCTTTTTTTTTTTTCTTCCTATGTGGAGTGCACAAGAGAGGGGAGAAGGCAAAAAAATAGTAGGAGATGGCAAACGAGGGAGAGGGGAGAGATGAAGGAAAAGCCAATCGATATTCAATCAGCTTAGCTGAGCAGCAGTGCTTGTTTGTTGCAAAATGGAATGTGCACAAACAACATGCATAGGCTGTCCATAGTAACAGTCTGAGCAAGCTGCCCTTACGAGAGAGAAAAGAACAAGTGTTATTTTGGTTTTGCCTACTGAGTGTCCTGCATTTCATGATGTCTCTGGGGGAAACTAGAAAAAAGTAACTATGGAAATGGCAGAACTCAGGCACAAGACGTGGAGAGGTAAATGGGTTGTGTAAAGCTGGAAACTGAAGTTACTCGTTTGTATCTGGCTAGGGAAGATCTGTTTGTGTTTGTGTGAACATACAGATGTAAGATTTCATTTCTGAGAGGAATCCTGCCTTTAGAAAAAGAGCTGCAGAGTGGTGTGAAAATTGACATTATATGCCTACTCCTTTGCTAAAAGAAAGTATCCAGAAGGAGGTGGATGTGGGAAGGAGAAGTAAAGAAAAAAAAAGAAAATCCTTATAACCAGGAGGTCCTCAAAACAAACCTTTTGCTCTGGGATGCCATGGCATTTCTCCAGCTTCTCCCAATGAAGTAGTGAGTTCCATGGAGATTCACTGTCCTTGCCTCACCTCTGCTGGATATCCCTCTGTCTCCTCCAAGGCTGTCTCCCTTCTCTTCCCCTTGTCCTTTTTCTCCCACCTATCCCTTTAGAATCCCTTTCGGTAATTTTTCACATCATCTTTTCCCAGCTTCTAAAATGACTGTTTGCATGCCTGCAGCACTATCCAGTGTACATACAAACAACAGTTTAACTAAGATAAAAAAGTGTGTGTGTAGGAACAGGTAGTTGAATGTACAGATGAGTCTTTTTTTTTTCTAGATATGTCAAAGTGTGTCTGTGTCATAGACTTATTTCTCTGCTCTGGCTGTGTCTCTTGTCACTGAAATGATGAAGGCTCCCACCTTCATAATGGAGATGTTTGATAATAGAAAAAAAAATATTAAAGTTTCCAACTGATAAAGTTAACAAACAATTGGAACCTGCACTATAAACTGTGAGAGAAGTGGGAGAGGTGGAGATGTGAAGGGGGAAGAGACTTTAATCAGTCTCTGGTTCTTGGATGCATCAGATGTCAGGAGTATTGCCTAGCCCGCCAGGAAAAAGAGCACGTTGCTGTTCTCATCACTGCCCCCTTGTCCAGTTGTTTTTTCCAGGCACAGAATTTCCTGTAACTGGAGAAAGGTGCAAGAGAGAGTTTTCTTCAGGTAACAGTGATAATGAGCTTACAATTACAGTTCATGCGACCCAAGTATAATGAAGCATAGTTACTCTCATGACCAATTTCATCTTTGTAACGGATTGCAAAATCTGTTTGTGAGATGAGGCTAAAAAAGTCAAGTTTCTCCTCCTCAGATATCAGTAATACTGATGGAAAGTAATCCAAGTTTATGGAAGGTAATGGTTTGTTCATGTCGCTTATATTAGATTTCCTTTTCCTTGCCTTTGTTTTATTTTAAAACTGACTCTACCTTTCTTTCTGGATATACTGCATACTGTGTCTGTGGCCGTGTTTATAGATAAAGCACGTTGTAGATAATTTAAAACTACCATAAATGTAAAATACGTCCTATTGCTCAGTTTATTCAGATTCTGAACTTAGAGTTCATGTCAGTAACAACTTTGGAAGAACAGTTTTAAAAGAGATTGCATATGGTCTGGTCCAGCTAACATCAGTATGCAATGCCTCATTTTGGTCAGAAACCTAGAGTGACCTGGGGGGCTTCACACAAGGACACAAGGACATGTTTTTACTGGCGATGGCTGCGTTTTTTTTCTGATGTCCTCTATTGTCCTCTGTTGAAGTGATAACCCATGCTGTACTCTATTCTACACAGGCAATCTAAAGTTATGAGGGATTGAGTATATGATCCTGGGCATGATGGCAAATGTGAACTGACTGTTCAAAAAAGCATACTTTGGCCTGTCCAGAACTTGCTGAAGTCAGTGGGAGTCTTTCCATGGGTGTCAGTGAATTTCGAACCAGGCTTTATAATTTCATAGAATAAAGTTGAGTCTTTTACTTCTTTCCTTCTAGAACCAACACTTCATCTTTAAGGAGTGTGTGCAAGAGAAAAAGAGTATGCAAACCATGATTACATGTAATGAAGGAAAGAAATTAAGATATTGAGGGAGATGATTCTGCCCCTCTACTCCACTCTGGTGAGACTGCACCTGGAGTACTGCATCCGGCTCTGGGGCCCCCCAACATAAGAAAGGCATGGAGGGCCATGAAGATGATCAGAGGGCTGGAACACCTCTCCTATAAAGACAGGCTGAGAGAGTTGGGGTTGTTCAGCCTGGAGAAGAGAAGGCTCCAGAGATACCTTATAGAAGCCTTCCAACACCTAAAGGGGAACTACAGAAGAAATGGAGAGGGACTCTTTATCAAGGAGTGTAGTGATAGGACAAGGGGTAATGGTTTTAAACTGGAAGAGGGTAGGTTTAGATTAGATATTAGGAAGAAATTCTTTACTGTGAGGGTGGTGAGATACTGGAACAGGCTACCCAGAGAAGTTGTTGATACCCCATCCCTGGAAGTGTTCAGGTCAAGCCCAGGTCCAAGCTGACCTGGGCTTGAGCAACTTGGTCTAGTGGAAGTTGTCCCTGCCTGTGGCAGGAGGGCTGGAAATAGATGATATTTAAGGTTCCTTCCAATTCTAACCATTCTATGATTCTGTGATATCAAAGCAATGAAAATAAAGCAGAATTCTTGGAGGAATTGTCCATCTCCCTTCATATATGCTGGCTTGTGTCTACTATGTTTACTTCCATTAAACCATTTGCAGGTTTCTGAGACCCACATTGCTCTGCCAAATTTACCCCAAGCAAAACACTATGAGAACAGTGGCACTGCCCTCGCTGAGGGGAGACTGAGACTATGGTGAGCTGTTGAGTCTCCTGAGCATGCAGAACTCTGTACCATGGTCCAGCTGGTGCTGGAAACATGAACTGAAAGATGTTGGGGCTTTCTCAGGTCATACCCATTGATCAGATACAATAAAGGAAAGGAAAACCAAGATCTGTAGACACTAGAAGTATTTTCTGGTGTAAATGTAGTCAATGTTATTTCTAGGATTTTATCAAAAAAGCCAAAATACCAGATTCTGAGCCACATTCTGATCTGATGCTTTGTACACCTCTTTACATCTAGAGTATTCCACTCACAGTAGAGTAACTAGGTGTAAATTAGTCAATAATTATTTATCAGTTATACTTTTTGTTGGTTCTCCTTTCAAAATACTGTATTTATGGGTGCAGTCCAACATTTCAGTCTTATTTTAGCCATTTTAATGGTGGTAGAATGAGACTTGGCCTATATTTCTACCTCCTTGTGTTCCATATGTCCTCCTATTTTTTTCCATATGTCATAGAAATCAAGCTTTCCTATAGGCCAGTTAATGATTGTGTATATAAATATATATATATACACACACCTATATATTTTTAAAAATATTTTTTTAAGAGAGCAAGAGTGTTTCTCCTTCAGTGGACAGTAATGCTTCAGAAGATATCAGCTGCAAACAATACAGTAGAATTCAGCTTCTCTGAAGCGCTCAGATGAAAAAGAATTTAGAATAAATAGGAATGTCTTTTAACTGCATGTAATAAACACAGAAAAGAAAACTCATGTGCAGAGAGAGAAAGAGATTTTGGTTAAAGGAGCATTTGGTCAGTGAGCATTAGTTTTTTTTAGTTACATGAAAAAATGATCGATTGTTTGTTTATAACAACATCTGAGCTGAACTTTCAACTGTGCTTGAAAGCTAAATATAAAAGAAAATTATGTGGAATGGTCCATGCCTGACACAGAAATGCAACAATTCAGAAATTTGCATAAAACACCTATTAAATGATTATCCTTGGACTTTGGTAAAAAAGGTGATACATTTTTCTTTTAAAATAGTGCATGAAAATGTATGATGTTTGCGTTTTGCAGCCTCTGTTACTTCCCAAAGTATGAAAAAGCTGAAGGGAATGCAACAGGCTTTGAGAGTCCAACCATGTGCGAAGTGAGATTTTACAGATGCCATAGGACACTACTATATGCTGTTTAGTCTGAAAGCTTTTAAAATGCCAGATATAGACTCTGCATTTTTTAAGGGTTGCAGTCATTGATCTAGAAAACTAATAACATCCAGCCTGAGCGGCTATGTGAGCAGAGGATCTAGGAAAGGAGGTACTGAAAGCTGTTTGCCCTGCTTTTCGTATCTCTAGGTTTACTACTAAGTAGAATGAGAGGGTAGAAATGACCTGGTCTCTGCTTAGGTGACCCCACCTCTCTGGAAGGGGAGGAGTGCAGCTGCTGAATGTGCTGTACCACACTGGTGGCAGTTTGAAGGGTGGACATTAAATAGGGGCGAATTAAATACTATGAATGTGTTTGGAATGAAGTCAACATGTCCTTTCTTGCAAATTTGAAATGTGATTAATCAACATGCTCTGAAGAACTTTACAAATATTAGTGATGTATCTATTGCTGAACCAACTGAGCAATTTAGCAATCATGTAAGGTACTCAGGTAGGTCCCTGGAAAGGCATCTCACTATTGTATGTTCTCATGAGCCTTCTCAAAAGCATTAGTTTAAAAACAAACATTGCAAAAAGCATCATGTTCCATTTTTAAGCCAGATCTGAAGTGTAACCACCTCTGGGCTGAAATGTGCCAGCTGCTTAGCAGTGGCCAGTTAACACTACTTTCCATTTTGGATGAACTGAATAACATAACATATAGACTCAAACTGTAAAAGGATTTTAGATGAAATATTTATGTTGGAATTTGATCAAGAAATTAGAAAGGAACACTGATTCTATTGATTTTCACTGAAATGTAGGTATTCCTTATACAAGTCTATAGGGCCAGATGGGATCCACCCGAGGGTACTGAGGGAGCTGGTAGAAGTGCTTACTAAGCTACTTTGCATCATTTATCAGCAGTCCCGGCTAGCCAGGGAGGTCCCAGTTGACTGGAAGATAGCAAATGTGATGCCCATGTACAAGAAGGGCTGGAAGGAGGGTCTGAGGAACTGCAGGAAGGTTATGGAGCAGATCATCTGACCAAGTCCAGAGACTGGTGTTGAATGGAGTTAAATCCAGGTGTTGGGCACTCATGAGTGGTGTTCCCCAGGGCTCGGTATTGGGGCCAGTCCCCTTTAACATCTTTATAAATGATCTGGGAAAGGCAATGGAGTGCACCCTCAGTAAATTAGGTGGGAGTGTCGACCTGCTAGAGGGTACAAAGGCATTGCAGAGGGATCTGTACAGGGTGGACGGATGGGCTGAGACCAACACAGTGAGGTTCAATAAGGCCAAGTGGTGGGTCCTGCACTTGGGTTACAAGAACCCCATGCAGCGCTAGAGGCTTGGGGCAGAGTGGCTTGAGCAGTGCCTGGCAGAAAAGGACTTGGCTTGTCGGTTGACAGCAGGCTGAACATGAGCCAGCAGTGTGCCCAGGTGGCCAAGAAGGCCAACAGCACCCTGGCCTGGAACAGTGTGGCTGGAGGACTAGGGAGGTGATTATCTCCCTGTACTCAGCACTGGTGAGGCCCCACCTGGAGTACTGCATTTGGTCTTGGGCCCCTCATTGCAGCGCTAGAGGCTTGGGGCAGAGTGGCTTGAGCAGTGCCTGGCAGAAAAGGACTTGGCTTGTCGGTTGACAGCAGGCTGAACATGAGCCAGCAGTGTGCCCAGGTGGCCAAGAAGGCCAACAGCACCCTGGCCTGGAACAGTGTGGCTGGAGGACTAGGGAGGTGATTATCTCCCTGTACTCAGCACTGGTGAGGCCCCACCTGGAGTACTGCATTTGGTCTTGGGCCCCTCATTACAGGAGGGACACTGAGGTGCTGGAGCATGTCCAGAGAAGGGCAAAGAAGCTGGTGAGGGGTCTAGAGCACAAGTCTTATGACAAGCGGTTGAGGGAGCTGGGTTTTTTTAGTCTGGAGAAAAGGAAGCTGGGGAGACCTTATCACTCTCTACAGCTACCTGAAGAGAGGTCGTAGAGAGGTGAGAGTCAGTCTCTTCTCTCAAGTAACAAGTGATAGGACACCAGGGAATGACCTCAAATTACAACCGGGGAAGTTTAGATTGGATATTAGGAAAAATTTCTTCACTGAAAGAGTTATCAAACACTGGAAGAGACTGCCCAGGGAAGTGGTGAAATTGCCATCCCTGGTGGTATTTAAAAGACAGGTAGATGTGGTGCTTAGCAACATGGTTTAATGACAGTTTTGTTAGGGCTAGGTTGATGGTTGGACTTGATGATCTGAAAGGTCCTTTCCACCCTAGACAATTCCATGGTTCCAAATTAAGATTAATTCTATTGTGCCATTTCTTTTAATTCTACTCTTCCTGCACGTTGCCTTTCAGATATAAAGTGTTATTATCTAGTAATGCTGATTTTTATTACAGAGTCCCTCTGTTCCAAAGCATTTTGGGAGCTCAGTGTTACTCTGGAATCTGCTCTGGCTCAATCTCTCCTATCTTTTTCTTCAGCCAAATGTAACACTTGAGGATTAAAGACTCAACATGTCTTCCAAAGTTTTCACTGCATTCATACCCATGGCCGTTAATTTGATTTATATTTTTTGTATGTTAACTGAAGAGAATAAATAGGAAGCCATGGATAACTGACTCTCCCAGTGCTGTGTCAGCCTGAGTAACAAAAGAGATAGGATTGTTTTTTGGAAAGACTTTTAAAAGTCTTTCAAAGCTTTTGTCAATAATTTGTACCTATACAAGTATATGAATGATTTTTACATATACATGCGTATGAGTATGCATGTATCTGATTTTTGTTTTCCTGTTAAATAATTCTACATGTCCCATACATATAGTATGACACCAAAATCAGAACAGGGTATAATAACATTCCATTGTCATGTCATTTTGTGTGTGTGTGGTCTCTCTCACTTATCAATAAAATTGTATTTCTGGAAGTTTTTCCATTCTTTATCCTGTCATAGGCACTGGAGCCTAACTGACTTCTTCATCCTTTTTGACTTTGCAAGTCTAGAGGATTTTACCAGGAAAATTCTGCTTAGTTTCGTGAAGGTTAACTGACATCATTGACAAAAATTAAGTGTTCTATCTGCCTAAGATGCCGAAGACCTTCAGCTGTACTCCAGCTTTATTTCAGTAAAAGAATCTAAGTTACTCAATAGGCAAGAAAGACCACATTTTCAGGCATACAGATATAGCTATTTTAGACTGTAATTCGGATGTGATTGTTTGTACAGGCAGCCTAAGGGGCCATTTTCAATTTATGATGCTTTATTTTTAATTAAGAAAAGAAAAAAAAGAAAAAATGAAGAAGTATAGCCAAGCTGCCATAGTCTGTTATCATGACAACATAAAGAGCTTAGATCTGCAGGCATGTCCTGCACCATTATGAAAAAGATATTACTATTAGAGTTGTTATTAGAGAGCTTGATTTCTCGACCCCACCAGAGGTACTGCAGATAGATGTGAGCTCAGCAGTGGGCTTTATAGGCCAATGGGCCATTGCTGCACTGTGAGATCAAAAGTAGTTAGTATCTGCTAAGGATATGGGCAGAATAGATCAAAATAGTGTTAATCTGTCGAATGTGGTCCACATGGAGTTTGCAGAAGTTATTTTTGAATCATCTGTTTGCAGGGGTTGAGGGGCCTGTAATTTGTACTCAACATTTAAAGCTTTTCTGAGCTAGCGTAAAGACATTTCATAACATAATCAGTAATTTTTTTTTCTTCAGTTTTTCTGTGATGCCTCTGAGTTTGAAAATACTTTCATGCTTTAAGAAACTTTATCTGGGGTTCATCTGGGATACCCAACATGTGATCAAGTGCTTCTGGTACAGAGCCAAACTTGAGCCAAGCCAATATTTTGTTACAAAATCTGTTCCTGCTTTTCAGACACAGCAAGACCAGGAGTATGCCATACTTACTACTGCACTCTTCTGGGGCAGCTACAACTCTGAAACACATGTAAGTGAAAATGGTGCTAAAGCACTTCTGCTCCATCTCATTTAGTTAAAGGATCGTATGATGTTTGCCAACATTTGCAGTTAGGTATGTTTTCTGCTTCCTTTTTCTCAGCCACCTTGTAATCTTAGGGTTAATGGACCACGGATTTGGTTTCAAACTCAAAGCTGCAAGCAGAAATGTGCTACCTCTCTACCTCTCTTCTGTTGTGATCCAAACAGCCAAAAATCAGGTTATTGGAGGTTGTTCCATGGTATGGAGCCAGATATCTTTCTTATTGACAAAGAAGATAGAAATTCTTTCCTTCCCCTAGTATGGAGAAATCAAGGAGAAGAGAGCTGTTTACTCACACCATAAAACTTTTTCACCTCATACTAAAAGCTGTTTATACTTGTTCTTATTTCCATTCTCTGTGGGTCAGGCTTCATGCATGCCTTCTTTTCCAAGCTTCTCTGTTTCCTTTGTTCTTTCACTCTGTGGTAATTGATCCTTCAGAGAATGAACTCCCACCAAATCACTTTCTGCTATTTCTCTGGGTAGCAGTGAGTGACTGCATTCATGCAAGGGCCATGTTTGTTTCAGCAGTAAATGTGCTTTCCAGAGCTCAATGTCTTCTTTGCCTGCAAGCTGGCTGTTATGCTCATGGACCTTCATCCTGATAGATTAACCCAAGCCCTGCCATTGACTTATAGCTGAATGACAGATGTTTACATAAAATAGAGAGAAAATATTGTAACCTACTGCAGTAGGCCTGTAGATATTAGGGTTAAAACACAAAAAGACATGTATGTGAAGTTTTTCCAGCACATCTGGTTTCTAGGCATCAGTCTTAGAGTCACAGTTCCTCAAACACAAGTGTGGATATGTAGGTATTAGGGTACAGTTATTTTACTCTTCCATTGACTAATAATATGACTGTTCTTCACCCACATTGTACGTATTGCAGCTAAGCTTTTTCATAGGTTAGTAAAGAAATATTAATCCAGCTAAGTGTCTGGAATAGGCTACTGCTCACAATGGCTCTACCTGCCTGAGGTGTTTATTCCTCTACCCTCAACACTACTTTTATCCTTCATGGCTTTATTGTAACTCTAAAGCAACCTCCCTTTTCTTTACTCCAAAAGTCATGGTACACTGCTCTTGCTAACTCCTTTGCAGAAGGACTTGGTTCAACTTTGGTGAAAGTTGGTACAAATCCTCGATAAATGAGAATGTGTTTTAGCTTTGTTGAAAGAGAACATGAGGTCAACTCATCTGTGATGCTTCTGGTTCCTGCCCTGTGCCAAAATACTGCTGCAGAAAAAATGCTTTTCAACCTACTAATATTAAAAGCACTGGCACAATTCTTTCCCACCTAGAACTATCTGTAGAAAGACTTTGGAATAAAGGGAAAAGCTTCAGAGTGTGAAAATCCCATTCCTTATCTCCCCAGATGGCCTAGAAAGAACATTCAGGCAACACACATTAAAGATAAGCTTTAAATTTCCAGGGAAAATATACTGTGGAATTCTTGCACATCTGTGGCACTTTCTCACTCTCTGCTGAAGTGATGCAGTGAATTGAAAGATGTCCTATTGGGGCCAATTTTTTATCCTAACACGCACAGAATTCTTGAGTCAGTCTAATGAATCTGATGTTGTTAATAGCTCTAAATTTACACCAAGACACTGGAGATCAGACTGAACTGTGATGTCTAAGGCAGCATAGGAACAGCCCACTTGTTTTGAATACTTAAATTGCTTGCCACCCTCTTTGTCTTGTTCTTCTTCTATTTCTTTTTCCAGGCTAGCATTCTGGACTTGGAAAAACAGAAAAGGAAAAATACAAAGGCAAGAAAATAACTCCAAGATCTCAGCAGCTTAGCTATCCCACCATCTGTTTAAAAGGACAAAACATTAAAACAGAACAAAACTTGTGGTCCAACAGCTATGTCTGCAAAGAAGAAACAGTGCTATAGTTGAAATTCTATGCAGCACCCTTTGGATCAAAATATTGCGACAACAACGAATAGAAATGACCACATTTAATGGATACTCAAACAGCTAGGCCATGACTCAGATTCCTTACTGTTGTTTGGAAGTGAAACCTGAGAGCTGAGAAGAGAGAGGGGAAGAAACCTTGTGTTAAACTGGCATGCACCAGTGAATAAATGGCTGGCATTTGCAAAGCTGCATTGCAGGGGAGCTTTTAACAGTTTGCTGCTGCCAGCTGATGTCTTTCTAAGCATCACTGCCAAGAAGCCAAAACTGGAAGCAGGTGCAGGGGCAGAGGAACTGAATGTGGAAAGGGAGAAAAAAAAAAAAGAGAAAGAACAGAACTTCTGTTGTTAAAATTCTGTTGCTTTCATTAAAACCTAAACAAAGCTTTACTTTAAACTTGAATAATAATTTTTAGTGTGATAGACTCCTGCCTATCCAGTTTGAAAATCCTCTTACACTTATCCACTGAGCTAAAAGATTTTTGTTGGGTTTCTCCCCCCCCCCCCCCCATAAAGCCTTGGATTGACTGAGAGAATGCTGTGTACTGATTACAGCAGCTTTCCTTTGGAGACTGAGAGCATTTGCTTCTTAATGTCCCTTGTTCCACCCCCCAAGCAAACTGCTTTTTACACACTCCCACCCCCATTAGTCCAGGGCCTGGGAACAGAGCTGTTTCCCCAGCTCAAGTCTCTGTCTTCACTGTGCCATGTCACCGGTTCAGGACCTTAATACACTGCTGTCTTATAAGATGCATAGCAGGAAACTTTAGGTGCTAAGAATTTACATTCTTAAATATACTAATGCAATGTGCCACTCATGACTTTGTGACATTTCTTCTTAAGATTGGTTATAAAAAGCAGGGAAAGACAGGTATGGGCCGGACGGTAGGGTAATCGTAAATTCTGGAAAAAACTCTGACCGATCTTGGTTACCTTTGGGAAACCTCAAAGAGGAAATAAATTGCCTAATCATAAGGGAAAAAAAAGGCCAAAAGGAAAAGAGAAAGCTTCTTTATATGATGGCAAAACCCACAAACCTTGAAATGCACATAGCAGAAGATGGGAAGCTTTTCTTCAATTCTTTGCTAAGAACTTTTATTTTTAACCATTTAGTAGTTACTGCTCCCCCAGATTAGAGAAAAAAGATGTGCCATCTTCTAGTCAGAGACCTGAATTTCAGCTTCTCTATTGTTCTCTATACTTTAAAAAATTCCCACTATTCTCAGTTAAAAGATTTTCCTTTCATTTTGCCTTTTCCTAAAAAGAAAAGGCAATAGCTAAATGGGTAGAGTAAAAAAAAAAATCAATCTACATGAGCACTTCTGTGTACCTCAAGTTTTAAAATTATTCCCTTCCCATGATATAAATATTATGATTTTAAATCATAAACTGTGCTTCAAAGCAGATTGGTTTTAAGTTTTTTTTGTTGCTCCTCTTCTATCAGAAGAGGTTGTTGAAACTAATTTGGTCTGTGTCTGTTTCGCAGTATCAAAGTCTTGACAATGCCTTGCTTTTCCAGTTATAGAGACTGTTTATTCTGAAGGAAAATAATTTCACTTTTTCTGTTTATACTGCGTATTAAACCACTTTTGAATTTATATTAACAGTGAATTTTCCTTTCTTTAACTTTTTCTTAATATCCAAGTACTTCATACTCTCCCTCTTTTAAAAATTTCCAGAAAATCAAGCACTTAGATAGACTTTTCTATATTTCCATCCGTCATTCTTTTTCTTTTTTTTCTTTTTTTTCTTTTTTTTTTTAAAACAGTCCTTTGTTTGCAAGATGCTAAGAGACTGCTTTAAACTGATATTTTTCCTCTTGGTCAACAGAAAACATTCAGTCTGCCTCAAGATAAAAAGTGTACAGAACACAGCATGCTGCAAAAGAGAATTTACAAATTGACAATGAACTCAGCCTGAGCATTGCTCAGTAAATGCGAGCAGTCCTTCAATTAATGAAATGATGCTGACATTGTAGGATCTTCAGAATATCTACCCTAGGCTTTCAAGCTGTTGCCTCCAACTCTTACAACCCATGGAGACATAGTTTTTATTCTGATGAAAGCTGAGAGTCTCAAAAGAATGACTTCAGTAGCTAGAGTTTTTAGTAAGGCACCAAAATGTTTGGATAAGAATAGAATGGACGTAACTCTATGATCTTCTCAAAGAGAGAATAAATGTAAGCAAATCTATTCTGTTCTCTGTGAGCCATCATTACATATGAGGGAGCCCACATGAGTTAGAACATCGAGGGTTTCTTAATACACAAGATGTTCTCAAGCTCTAAGGTCTTGTTTTAGGCCATGGGTAATTTTGACCGGTTAACAGTTCTCATTAGGAACCAAACTGAAGTTGGCTTCAAAGGAAAGTCCCATGTTTTTTCATGTGGAATATAGGCCAGGCTGAAGCATAAGTACAGAAGGCTTTGACCGAGCTTCCAGGAAGTGCCTTCGATGAAATTGTCCAGATTCTGTGAGAATTGGATGGAGTACCGAAAGTAATGATATGCATTCATGGTCCGTTCTGATGTATGGTGGGAAGCAAGTGCTACAGGCTGGACATCTCTGTGTATATGATGGATGAGATGGAGAGGAATCAAACCAGAGTCACCTCTTTCTGCTCTTCATTTTAATCCTTGAACTGACATCCTCCCAAATTTTTTTTTAGGAGCATTTAAATTGATTTTAAGAGAAGCCATATTTCAAAGGATTTACACAGCAAAATGGAACACTGTACCTTTAAGCACTTGATCCCCGCTAAACTCTGCCATAACTTCTCTGATTTTATTTCTTCAGCACTCAGCAAAGCATTTGAAACTCCAAGCACTTTGCAGGTTTTTTGCATGATTAAAGTTTAAAACAATGAGTGTTCTAAGATAAATATATATATATGTATTTGTGTGTATAGATAGATAGGTACACACACAAAGACATGCCTGCACGCTAACAAAAGCACAATAGCTCATTTATAAAGTCACAAATCTGCTAATGGGGTACATTTTCTATAAACTGAACCAGCTTATATTTATACATATTAAAAAAAAATACAGCCAAGGCTTATTAAATGAAACCATAGATGAAGTGAACTTATGTCATCAGTCTTTGAATTTTGTACATTTTGAACACTCTCCAAAAATTATAATCCAGTGTTTGAAATATTCTATCAGTGGAGAAGGAGAAATGATCTCCCCATTACAAACTTGCAGTCTCAAACATTCACATCCTGCTGTAAATATATCACATACTATATCATGTTGCTTATGGAAAATGACTTTTTTTTTGCTTTTCATATTCTAACCCTTTTGCTGAAGATTAGTGTTTGCCAAAATCAAGGCTCTAATTATTCCTTTCCATTTTACTTTACAGTAAATAATGCTCTCTCAGATATAAAATAAACTATTTTGTATTTTTTTATTCCCTATAATCTGTATGTACAAATAATGACATTTAATGCACCTTGAGGATCACGTGACTGTATGTATGTCTGTGGTTGCTTAGTCTCTGAACTACACTGTTTTTGTTTAGTGTGCTGCTGCACTTCATGATCTTTGCATTTATAATGTGCTGCTTGGATGGGCTTTAAGTGTTGTGTGCCTAAAAACATAATAATAACAAAGGAAATGTATAGCTGAAAGTCAGGCTATCTTGAATATACCAATAACAACACTAAATAACTCAGCATAAGGAAAAATATTTCCCACTAAAACCAAGAATGTTTGCTGCTGCATATATTGTGCTAGTAGAGTGAGAGCAAAACCCCAGAACTACTCAGTGCCTTCCAGGATGGAATCCTCAAGTAGTTGGGGCCCAATTTCTACAATAAACCACAATATTCAGTCATTAGTTTCTGGCATGTTTTGAATATATGAAATCGAAGCCTTACTTTAAGCTTTTCTTGTTTCATGTTCTGGTAAGTTGCAATAGGACTGTTCCCTGGTAAAAAAAATATAACTCTTATGTCCATTAACAAAGCATCGTTTCATTCCCCTTTTTAACACTTTTTCCAGCAAGTATCTTTTTAATTGTGATTTCTTCAGTGAGGAAACAAGTACTGCCATCTAGATGGCTTGCCAAGTATTTATTCAGTATTGAGCATGGCACAAGAGAAGAGAGTCAGAATGATTGTCCTCATTGGTATACTTCTATGGTACAGTGCATTTCCTTACACTTGTGAGCTGTCAAAAATGTCATTCTAATTCTGTACATTTTGGGCAGCATAACCTCTCTGACTTAGTAGTTGTGTATTCTTGTACTGTTAGTTGTGTTACTTTTAAAATACTAAAATTTAGTCTTTGTTTCTCAGAGCCCTTGACATTTCATCAGCACCTGGTAATTGTCATAGTTCATATAGTTATGAGAAGCGTAATGGAGGAGGGTGTCCCATATAAGCAAATAGGAAATCTGGCAGAAAAATGAAATAACACAAACAGGACATAAAAATTGTGAAGCCAGAACCTCTGTGAGCCAAGATATATAGAATGGGAGCTGTGGTTTCAACTGGGGGGAAGCCAAAATGAAGTAAATAATACTACACCAGATTTTTATATTAATGAAAGTGGCAACTGAAATTAAAAGTTCTCATAACTCTTCACTGGGCATAAATAAAACCTGAAAGGTAATGTGCATTAATACTGCATACATTTGCCTTGGTATTCGGAGTTGACTCTGTTCTCAGGATGGGTTTTGGCAATTTTTTCCTATAGGGGTTGCAGCCAAGAGAATGGAATGCAGATGCCTAAAGAAAAAAAATTGTCCTTGTTCAAACACACTCACCTTCTCTGCTATAAACTGAAGAATGAAGTGAAGAATAGCTCAGGCAGGCCACAATTAGGTTCAAGATGGTTACTGGACCTCTATCCCAAATAAATTCTCTCATTTGGAACACACTTTTTGCCACAGATACTGTACTCTCTTCATGCTCTGTTTCCCCTTCCCCTTGTCCTTCTTTCTTCAATGTCCACGTGAAACCAGATTTGCTCACTAGTAGGTGAAATACTATAGTAGAGAAGAGGACACATTGCAGAGTGAAGATGGCTTCTGCAGAGAGTTCCTAAAAATGAAGGTACTAACTCCCTCTTGCTGCTAAAAAAGACTTAAAACTATTTGTACATTTTGTGTGCAACTGCTTTACACACAGAAATCCTTTTATCCTGGCTGCAATGGAAAAAATACCTGATATATTATATTGCCTTATGTATTAATGCTATGACTGTAGATGTATTATTTTCATGGATTTTCATAGCAAAAAGATGCCTAGGCCCTTATTTCTAGGACAGCAATTTTTTTGAGATGGAAATGAGTGCTCACCAGGACTATTTTGAAATGAAGGCCAAATGGGGTCTTTCCCTCACTAGAAACAAAGTTCAGCCAAAGGAAAACATGAAGACATTGCACACCTTTACTACTTGTCAACAGTAATTGCTTCCTAATAAACGTGATCAGCTATCAGCAATAATGACAGGGAGTCTGGCAAAGACTACTTTTGCCTACTGTAGAAACAGGCAAATGACAAGTTTGTTTCCTAGCATTGCTGAGGATCTCTTTCTGAGAGAGAACTGGTGTTCTTTAATGCTCTCCAGTCACCCTGTCTTGTCAGAGTTCCTTCTGCCATGGGCTGTGCCATTTACACTGAAGTCAATTGGAAGAGAGGGCACTCAGCAATTGCAAACCTGCTTCATAGTTCCCATAACCTGTGGATCAAACAGCTCTCGTTAGTTGGATTAAAACTGGCCTAGAATAAAATATGGATATACTTATGGTGAGGTTTTTAAAGCTGCAGGGGGGTTTAAACACTAGCTTCCACAATAGTTAGTAACTTGTCTGCCTGGATCCCTTTTGTTGTTCACTAGAAAGCTCCTGCTTAATTATTCTGCTCAGTAGTTGTAATTTTAACAGTTGTTTCTCAGGTTTTTAAAATTATTCTGAAATTTCAGGGGGCCGTTGGCCTACAGAACATATTGGTCCTGGAACATAAAGGTTGCAAACTTTGTTATTTCAACAGGTCAGCGTCTTTTTGTTTCTCTGAGAACAACAAAGAAGTAGCTAAACCCACTATTTTTTCTATTCTGAGGGGAAGAGTTGTCTAGCTCAAAGGAAAGAAAAACATTTATTTTTCAAATTTAGATGAAAAACAGAATATATCATTGTAGTGTGTACTTTTTCACTCAATGTTAATTATGATTTATAAATTACAGCTGCATCAGAAACCACAATTTCAGATATGGTTCCAGTCTTGCCCCAGAGTCTGGGAGGTGTTCAATTTTGGTTCTGTTTATTCTTTAAATGAATAATGATAATATCCCTACAAAGCACATTTCATCAGTAAATCAAATGTTTTTACAAAGGAGTCTTATCCTAATTTTATGGATGGAAAGCTAAGAAACAGGGATACAATGGCAGGTCTGAGGTCAACAAGATACTCAGTGTCAGTTCTGGGACAACAACTCCCATCATCTGAGGATCAGAAGGAGCCACCTATTGTTACTTATATAGAAAACCCCTCAGGTTCAGCTATTTCGTTTGGATAAAACCCTCAAACTATGAAGAATAATCTGAATGAATCTAACCTTTTGAGGTTCAAACACTGAAAAAACTTCCTGTCATCTTAGGGAAAGTGGAACACTGAGTTGTAAGGCAAAGCAAATGGATTGTAAAATTAATGCGTTTAAGCAGGTTTTGCTTGATAAGTATTCTGCATATTGAAATTTTGCCTGAAGTAAAAATTTCCCTGAGGCAAGGGTTTTCTCCAGTTCTACTAGTGTGTTTCTAACCAAAATATTTTGACTTTTCTCCAACAATCCTCCATTTTTCCCTGACTGTTCTAACTTTAACATTATAATGGAGGCAAACAAGCACTTCTTTCCTTTAGAAAACACTTCTCTTGAGGCATCCAGCAATATTATTCTATGTATTGCCCAGTAGTCTAACAGTCTAAGGAATGATGTTTTGTTAATGAGCTTGCACAACACTTCAGCTGCCTTTTGGTTGTATAGTAGATCTATAGTAATTCAAAATAATGGTTTCAAATCAACTACTATGCTAAACATTTTAGGGATTGCAATGATAATCTTTTTAACTAAAGAGGAGTTATTTTTTTGTGGATCCAGTAATTGCTAAATGAAAACAGGAACAGACACAGCTAATTTACTTTACACGTCATACCTTCAAGAGCACAGACTTGTGCTAGTAACAAGTTGCTAGGACAAGGGTGATGCCTTTAATGTTTATTCAAGAATTCCACGCCAAACAGGCATTTTTCATTCCTGTATATCTAAAATGGCTGTTCAGTTAGGGCTCTTGATGGGTGATGAAAATGAGTGACAGGCCTCTAGCTAATACGTGCTACAAAAAATAATTTAAAAAAAAAAGCTTTTTTTTTTTTTATAAGGACTTTTATGGTATTGATTTTTTAATAGGTTCAATATCATAAATCTCTGGAACCCCTTTATTTTCAGAAACATAAACCATAAGTATGGGTGAAATGATGGCCATAAAAGATTATGTTAGCATGAAAAACAGGTTCATTTTGGAAACAAAACTGATGGTCATTTGCAAGTGTTTAAAGACAGAATGAGAACTAAAACACACTGAAAAATACTCTTGCTCATGCCACGTGCTTATTCTCTGTGTCAAAGATTTGTGTTTGTTGGCAAAATAAGGATTTTCAAAATCATGACAGCTAGACTCAGTTTGTCTTGTAAATACTCAGTTATGTCTGGTTGTTTCAATTAATTCTTTCAGAAAAAGTATCAAATTCAAACTGGATTTTCAAAGCAATGTGAAATATCAAAGAGGTTTTACTTTCTTACATAAATTATGACTTTGGTCCAGAGTACGCAGTTGTAAGCCATCCATGCACTAGCTATTTTGTGCAAATAAAGATAGATCTAATCTATCTTCTTCATATTGATATAATTAATTCAAACTCAGAGCAATTAAGTAATCCCGCTCAGAAAAATAACAGCAAGGTGAAAACATGCCTTAAACATGTGCTGAGTTTTCAAGAAGATAGATGAAGTTGTCCAGAATCCATGAGAACTGGATGGAGCACCAAAAGTAATGAAATGCATTTGTGGTCTGTTCTGAGGTGTGGTGGGAAGTACAGCAATGGGGAAGGCTGCAGTGCTACATCCACTACAGGCTGGTAGCTTCTGTCTAGAGCATGGGTATGAGACCCAGAAGAATCAAATCAGAGATGTCTTTTTCTGCTCTTTAGAATGGGAAAAGCTAGATCCCAGCTCAAAGCCTCTTAAGTGTCACAATTCTGTATGGCCAGTGGAAGACAAAAATCATAGAAACATTGTCTGTTGTCATTAATGTATGCAAATGTGAACCTGAATCTACCAAAGGAACACAATTATTGAGGACAAAAAGCACATATTTCACGTGGTTATTTTTCATAGTGGTAATATACTGCAATTAGAATTTGAAGGTTTGTTTCTTTTTTTCAATAAAACTGGCTAAAATGGCCAATGTGTATTTTAATAGTAGTATAAATACTAAAATAAGGTTGGAATGAAACATCCACTGATGACAAAACGTATCAATATGGTTTCTAAAATAAGTTGCCAATGAAAATAATGGAGTATTTTCATTGGCATACTAACAGCTCCTAATATGTCACTATAAGCCTAATTTTCTTAACTAAAATTTTGCATAATTAGAATACACGCTGCAGTCTAAGATGAAACCAAGACTGAAAGTTTTGGTTTAACTGCAGATGGATTTGAATCAAAAGTTTGGATAAAGTTCCAACCTTTTTCAAAGCTTAGGGGTGTTTGGATCTGGTAATGCGGTAGTTTTGTACTTCAGTGCAGTCAATGGAGACATTCTTGGAGTGTTACACAGGAGTTGGATCAGGGTCTCAGAATGTAATGTAAATGGACAGTACCATAAATTTCTTTATTACAAGAGCATGAACTGTAGGATTTTGTAAGGAAAAAAGTTTTAGCATTGATACTTAGCTTAAAGGGTAAACATTTGCAGCTGAGGAGTTCTGTTTATAATTGTTACTATCAAGGCAACTAGAAAATAACAATCATGAAAGAAATGGAGGAATTTGGACTTTCTCTGCTTGGTAAACCATCTGAGTATGAAATAAAAATGTGGAAAAAAAATAAGTTAATTTGCATGGCCATTAGATGAATTTATTTTTAATAATAAATACATCAATCATTTGTCTTCAGCTATAAAGGGGCTGACTCTGCTCTTTGTTAAGATCCTGTAACAATTCGCACTTCTCAATGAAACTTTTTTTCTAGCCAGAGGGAAAAAATAATATTACCATATCCAAAATCTGACCAGAATAAAATGTTTTTGGCTTTTCTGTAGCTAAGAAAAGTGTCCAAATTAATATCAATCACATTTTATTTAACAGAAACCAAACAGCACACAAATCTCTGAAGATAAATTCTATTTGACCACAATTTAAATAGTAGTGAGACTACAGCCCAATTAGTAAGTTCTCTCATCCAGGATTTCATAATAGAAAAAATGGAATATGTGTGTATGTGTATAGTATGGGAATATTAACCAGCTAACATAACTACGTAGATAGTAATTGCATAGGCTGGTTCAGATTTCCATCTGGAGTTTCCACAGATATACATAACAGACGAAGATCTGTACTGCTATTTTCCTACCTATTTTGTATGTCACAGACAGTTTGCCTCCCTTTTTATCCACACTCCAGTGTTTACATAGCAAACTATGCCAGCTATGTGTATATCATGTGCAAGTTCCGTTCTAGGTGATGGTAGTAGAACATCTTGCAATTCTGGGCATGCCACTAAGGAAGTATCATACAGAATTGGCACTGGTAGTTTTGAAAAGAAAATTACTTCCAGAGAGGATATGTTAAAAACAAAACTGAGGCTGTGTTTAGGGAAATATACAACTTCGTGGGAATAGGTGAACAAATCCTTCTCATATAATCTAAAGACTTTCCTCATTGAACTAGTGAGATTCAGGGAGGATGACCATTAAGTTCTCCTTTGGTTGAATATTATTGCTACCTGGAAAAAACACTGAAGTATGCTGAGATGCACCTATTGGGTTATAAATACATTCAGGTTCATATTAATAGTCGACTCAAATATTCTATATTTTCATTCTTTTTAAACTAGCAATTTTCTGTTTCTTCATTTTATAGCCCCTCTAAATTTTTGAAACTTGAGAAAGAACAGTTCTATAAATGTCCTCCATCTAGGGTTCATAAAACTGGTTAAGTCTGTAGAATTGGTGTGCTAAGGCAATGAACTGCTAAATTCAGACACTACGCTCACGCTGTGCAAAGTCTATGCTGTGCTGTGGTTTTCACACAATACGAAAACCGGATAAAAACTATCCATTTACTTTTGTGTGGAGAA
Organism: Calidris pugnax; assembly: GCF_001431845.1. Taxonomy (NCBI): domain Eukaryota; kingdom Metazoa; phylum Chordata; class Aves; order Charadriiformes; family Scolopacidae; genus Calidris; species Calidris pugnax. Next base: position 5,986,985 of record NW_015090986.1, on the reverse strand, counting down.
AGGGAAAAAATATGTAAGCTCTGTGACTCCATGATAGCCCGCAAAGATACTGGGTAAAGAGAAATAGACATGTTTACATCACCACGAGTTTTAAAATATCTCTCATTCTTTAAAGAAGTCAGAAACTGAAGCACTTGGTGACTGTCAATCTCGCACACATTCAAAGACTGAGTGTAGCAGGGATGCTACAATAACAGAACAGTCTTGTCTTTTATAGAGCTCAGTTTTTATGGACCACTTACAGTGAAATGGCACTTCTCTCTCTAGGGTCTTTCAGTTCTGTCTTTCTTAATGAGAATACTGTTAAAAAGACTGACATTTGCAGTTGTGATTTTGTGACAAGACAGTTATCCTTTGGGAAGAGGACAAAAAACACTGGCTTATTTAATGACCTCTATTGAGAAGATAGTAATCTAATGTTAGTTACTCTTTCCACTGAACAAGTTTTAAATCCAAAGCTCAGAAGACAAAGAAGCCCTTCTCAGTCAGGAAGCAGCAAGACTGAGGTGGCACCATAAGGGAAAATGAACTGGGAGCTGAGGGTGACAACACATCAGCATAAGGATCCCAACCAGCAGTCAGCGATAGGGTTGTGTTTCTGCAGCAAGACAGCCTGAGGATCACAGGACAGAGGTGGGGACACACGAATCTCTGAATGTCTATGTCCCATTGTTTACCTTAAGGTGAACACCTCCACAGCTCCCATCTATAGCAATGAACATGGACGAGATGGGCTAGGGCCAAGGAGGCCTTTGGGCATTCCCAACAATGGGCATTCCCAACAAACTCAGAGGCCACAAACTATGCTCACAGTGGGTTGGACAGGGCACCCACCCTGAGATGATCATGACAAGGAGTATTGCGTGGCAGGGTGCTGGTGCAGGTGCCTCCTGACTGCACTCTCTTTGCAGTGATATGGGCATGGAGGTTGTTCAAGCCTGTAGAGTTTCTCATGACACCAAAAGCATGACCCTTCCCCCCTACCTGTCTTGGGATGTGGGGTGAAGTTGAGTGGTGCCCACCTTCATGGACTTCTCTGTGGGTGGTAAGTAAAGTAGAGGAAAATGTGGCTGGGATCCTCCAAGGGCTCTGGAGCTCTCTCTTGCTTGCCATCAGGCATCTGTCCAAGTGACAGCCAGATCCAAGAGCTGTCCCAGGCTCTGTGTGGCTCCATCCTGGTCATCTCATCATTGAGGGCCTCAGTCAGCACCTTCTAGCCAGTTCCCATGAATCAGACGGTGCCATCAGTGGCAGACTAGCTGCCCTGCTGGAGCTCCAGCAAGGGAGTCATGGTTGTAGAATTTCTGTTTCTTACACGCTGGTCCAGAGCAGTGAACTGGTAGCCTGGGCCTGGGGCAACGGCCATTGCCCTCTAACTGGGGCATCCTGGAGGGCCAGTACTGCTGAGGATGGGCTAATGTCCCTTGTGCAGGCCAGACCTTACACAGCATTGAAGACTAGAAAGACTAGACTCACCTAACCCTGTATCCTCCACCTAATCCTCATTAAAGTGGGGAACTGGGGGTAGGGGTTGCCCTAGGTGCAGTGGGTTAGGTACAGGGCTGTGACCTGCCGCTGCATCCTGGCCCAATTTTGGGCAAAGCCCCTGCCAGCTGAGTTCCATGGGATACAGCTGTGGATGCAGCCCCCGGAGTGTTTGTGGGGCCAGGTCTAATGATGCCTAGCTCTGAGGGCAACTCTTGAAAAGGGCCCATTGCCCACATCCAGCTCAGGTCCCATCAGGGTTTGGCCCAGGACCATCAGCAGGAGGTAAGGAGGGCTCTGACCAGACACTGGAAGCTCCAGGCTCAGGGTGGTAGTCATGTTGACTTGTATGAATGAAATCCAGCAGACATTGGGGAAAGGATGCACACAAATTCCTGTTCATTTGCATGGATGGATTATTGCAGCAAGGTTTCCATATTTCTGCATTGTCCTTAGGCAATGAGATACTTTTTTGTTTGGCTATTATTACTGCAAGTGTAGTGGTTGCGAAATCACTTTTTTGTTACATCAAAAAAACCAAAAATTCCCAAAAGCCACTGAAGTGTTGTTAGATTGATCCAAGACTCTGTTGCCAGATTTCAGTCAATAAAAAAAAAAGTGCAATACAGAGAACAGAGCGACCATTCATATTTATGTAATGAATATCCAACTGTTAACAGATAGTCAGAAGTTCAGGTGCAGTGAAAAGAGAGATATTAGCAATAAAATGCTTGCTGCCTATGAGGAATTACATCCCCAGCAAACTCCACTGTCATTGTTGGAAGTAAACTCCTGTTTATTTGCACAGATGTATTATCCTAGCCTGCATCTCTCTTAATCTCTCTAGTCACACTAACATTTTAGGGGCACAGTCTACCTGAAAGGAGGTATGCCTTTCTCCAAGTGCAGTAGGTTCCCATATGGGAAATTAGCATCAGTGGGGAGACAACTCACTGAAAGTCCATGTTTACCCCTAATCCTTTGTTAGCCTCAAACATGGAGCAGTATCTGTCCTCTGAAACAGGCAAATTCTGTGGCTTCTTTAATAAAACTGCAGCAGATCACTGATTTCCATTTGCAAATCCATGCACAAATGGCATTTTTGTCTGAATGATTTCTGATCTTTTAATTAAGTTTATAAAGGTGTTTCTGTCACACTGCTTGTATATGTGTCTGCATTACTGTCTCAGGCAGGCTGAAGAAGCTGAAGGGAAAAATGGGAATAATTTTTACTATAGCTCTGTTACCTTCACCCTCAACCTTGGCACCTCAGTATCCTGTCTGCATTATGTTAAAAGCAAGTCATTGACTTGAATATAAAAACCTTAGATTTATGTGTTCTGCAATTTCTTAAATTTCATACACTGGACCACTTAAAAACTTGAAAGAATCAGATTTTATATAGCAACTGTCAACATAAGGGGACGGTTCTCTAATTTATACCTAGAAATAAAAGCTAAAGTTTCAGGGTTGCCAAACCACTCACTTGAAAAACGCAGTAACTACAGGAGGGAAAGAAATGGAAGAAGTTCTTAATGTTTACAGTCATTTCCTAATGGAACAATTCTGTGCTGTTTACTGTTAACCCCTTCCATAAGCTACCCCACTTACAGGAAAGAAGGACCATTTGTTCCTAAGGACATATTGGTGGTGAATTACTCACTCAGTGTCAAGATCTAGCCTCGCTGAAGAAGAGTGGTGTATAAAAAAAAAATATCTTAAGAGATGCCAGTTGTTAAATACCTTGTCTCCTCTGTGATTGCTTCTGTAATTGTGTAGCAGTCCTTATGTCTTGATGGGGCTGTGGAGCTATTGCTTTTGAAGTTAGCTAATAACTCATGAAAAATATGAACTTCATCCAAATTTAAATTATTGCTAAAAGCTAAATTACATAGTGAAGTTATATAGTCTGGAGCCAGCTCCATCTGACAGGGCTGGGATGGGTGAAAACTTATCTTCTACTTACCTTCCCACCAGAGGCAAGATAGATGCAGAGAGTGCTTGACAAGGAGCTCCCAGTTGTTAAGAAAACAGTCCACTAGAGAAACATTGTTCTAGATGCCTGGATGAGAGAGAGCCATTATGTGAGTCCAGGAAAAAGCTCTGATAGAAGAGAAGGTCCCCACAATACAGCAGCAGCAAAGGTGTAGAACTACTGTAGCACCAGTTGCAATGAAGCTGGCAAATGAAAAGTAATTTCTAGCCAAAACACAAAGGAAGAATTGTTCCAAAACCACAACTGGAATAGAAAAAAAATCATAGATGCTAGACTGGAAGAGGACTTTTTCATTACACAGAGTGAAATTTTCGTCTTGTGGAAAATAAGAATAAAGAAAACTTCTGGTGATTTCAGGCTGGCATTAATCTAGTCTCTGGTGCCTTTAGTGAAGCCCATCCGTAGCTCTTAATCCCAATAGGTAAACTAACAGTTTATAACTATTTCAGAAATTAAAATACCTGTCTTGCTGAGATGCCATCACCCTAGCTCAGCATGTTATCCCCCTCTCTCTCTCATCCCACATGGCTGCAGCTCTGTAGAGAGAGCAGTGCTGTGTACTCCTCAGTGGAATCTATTCTGTCGTTTTCTGCCTGCTTTGTGTTTCCTGCATTTTACTCACACTTACTGGTTGTATGGTTGTAAGGACATTCCCTTTTTCTAGCTATCCATACTTCTTTTTCTTATTGTCAGATTCCATAAGACTTTGAAGATGTGGTTAGGGTTGCAAATCCCCCAATCTTTGATGACAAACACAGTGTTCTTCTTTTGAAACAAATTCTGCCCTGAAGCAAATGCTGGTTTCCCACATGTTTGCTCAACAGAAAAACAGCTTTTGGCACTTTTTCCCCCGACCCCACCTTCCCTTTCCATGCCCTCAACAAAATGGTGCCCTAATTTAAACAGTATGTTTATTTACCTATGAAAACGGAATTCTGCTTTGGGGAAATGGGAATTGGATGCAAGCAGAGCTTCATGGCACATCACAAATATGTTGGTTTTTGAAAAATAATGAAATGTAGGGCAGAAGAGGATAAAAAAGTGAAACTTTGCAAAGGTGTGTTCTTCAGGAGGCACAGAGATGGCAAGTTATCTGAGGTACACCATGGAAGGTAAAGGATGAGATACAGAACTGCCAGGGTCTCATGGAGAAAGGCTCAAAGGACCTTCTGCTTCTGTGGATTTTCTGCTTTCAGAGTGTTCGTAGATAACACCTAGATGGTTATTGCCCAAGATACATACTGTATTTCTCCTGTTAGGCAAGTAGGATAGTTAATGCACCCAGAAAAAAAGCAGTAATAAAAGCAGCAGTAGTTGGAAGTTTTTCACTTTTGGCTATATGGTTGCCTGGCGCATCTAACATTTCTAATCTTTCAAGTCAACTTCCTTCAATTTTAAAAAGAGTAAGTTAAAAATTGAAATTAATCTTTACAAGGTTAAGGTAAGCATGGCCTACGTGTCAGTTTAAGACCAGTGACCAGAGTCCTTTGACGCACAGAAACTGATCTGCAGTTACTTCACATTTTCTGCATGCAGACTCTGCAGTCAAAAACACTGGGAGTGCCGAAGGTATAGCAATAGCCCTTTTGATAGAGCCTGTAAAATCCAGCCAGGGACATCCTCCAGGTACCAGACTAACCCTAGCCTAGCTCCTGCCAGATCAGTAACACTGCTTGTGCTTCTATTAGAAGTGTTCTTGTTCTACCAGAGCGAGTGAACTCCAGATGCTAAATCCTTCATGACAGGGCAAATCTAGTACTGATTCTTAGTTTCATATCCAAAATCCCCTCTTATCTGTTCATCTGGTCTCAAACTTAACCATGAATCTGTATCTAACAAACCCACACTTGAATCATACCTGTTTCTGACGGCTCTCTGTTAACTGTAGCCTGGCATCCTCCATTTGATCCAGTTCCTGCTATGAGTTATCAGCCTGTTCTAAGCTTGGTTGTTCTAAGCTCCTGCCTGGATCCAGCTCTCATTCCAGATCACTGGCTCAAACTTTAGGCTTAGCTGAAACCTCACTCTGGACCCAAATCATCAGCTTTGCCTGGAGACCCCTTTTGCTGTTGGTACTTAACCTATGAGCTATAGATTAAGCTGTAGGCTTTTTTCTTTTTTTTTTTTTTTTTTTTTTTTTTATAAACTACAGACCTGCTTTCATGTACCCAGCTTTTTCTATCCTCCATCTATAGCACAATTTAAAGATGTAGCATATGGTGTTTACAAAAGTCTGATATATATAATCTTCTCTTGAAGATACAATTTTAAAATGTCCTCAGTTAAGGAGAGTACTCCGTAGGAAGCTGGTTCAGGAATATGGAGAAGACTGGAACATCTACTTTATATTCTACCAGTTTCTGACTGAACTGACATAGAATATTTTATTGGACTAACTGTTTTACTGTTAATGAAGGACACATCATGTTTATTGTGAGATAATATTATTCATGTTTGGTCTCATTTAATATAGCAGCCCAACACTTGTAACTATAGAGATTAATCTTACGACTCCATGGTAGTGTGACTGACATGCTGTCTGCTCTTTTATGTCCAGGTCCAAATCTGCAATTTCCCCAAAGAGATCTGACCACTTTATAAAGGTGCATTGAGATGCAATTATGGGTATTTAGGATTCCTCTTTGTGCCTTTTTTGTTGTTGCAGTGATTAAATTGGTGTGGGAGCAGATGGGTGAAAATCGAATTACCTTACACCAGCAGGGGTGTAAGTTAATACACAGTATTTCTTAAACCAGGAATTTTAGGTGAACTTGTCTGAACACTTATTTGCCACATACGCTTGCACTCATGGAGTTTCACACTTACCTAATTATTTGAACACATCAGTAAAATTACTTTCACATTTTGCTTTTTAAAAGTATTAGCAATTACTACTTGCAAGCCACCACTGGGGAATAATTTCAGCAATTAAGGCTACCAGTGCTAATTATTTTATCACTAGGCTTCTAAGTTTTCTGCTCCCTATATGGTTAACATTTATAAAGCTCAAGGATTTTTGCAGGTTTCTCTGAGAAACAGCATATAAATAATGTGATAAAAAAGGTATTTTCACTGCCACTCATTGTAAAGAAGAGAAAAGATGATTAAGGATGATTTCACAACTGTTTGCATGGGAATTTTTACAAGTGTGACTTAAGAGTGTGGCTCTTGCCTTCAGTAGACTATAACTGCTATTGTTGTGGAATCATATGCAAAAGCTAAAAGCTGTAGGACATTTTCCAAAGCCAAAGCTGTACTCCTTATTCTGTGTGCATGTGTGTGTGTGTGCATATATACATGCATATAGATGTAGCTATAGAATCATAGAATCGTCTGGGTTGGAAGGGACCTTTAAGAATATAGATATGTATCTTCCAGTTTGTGGTTACAGTTTATACTAATGCAGTACAATGTGCTTTTCATATTAATTTTGATGGAGAATTGCTTGGCAAAATGTTAGTTTGTGCATATTGGAGTTCTGTCAGTTATTTCAGGAGGAACAAATATTGATGGATTGGTAGTAGGTAATTTTTCCATGTTAATAGATATATATTTTTAGACTTATAAAATGACACATTGAGTTATTACTCAATCAGCAATATCTTTGAAATATGATAATTTAAAAAGAATAAGCTAATTTCCTTGCCTCTTTCCCAGCAACTGAATTTATCTGTTGATTCCCACACCATTTTCCAGACTTCACGTCCCAGAGCTGTTCTGGAAATTGTCCACTATTTGTGATCCAGACATGTATCTGGGCTGTTTATGAGGTGGACATGGTTTGAACTCCCTTTGTCAGGGAAACGACCAGCCCATCCAACTCTCCTTTCTCATTAGGTGTATTTGAGTTACGCTTCCTTGTTATTTCGAGAACAAACACCATCCCATATTTGCAGTTCCATTCAGACAGGTGCATTCTTGTGGAAAAGATTTTTGTTTTGTTGAATTGTCTCTTCCTACAAAAAATGGTTTTGTCAAAAATTAGAAAAATTATTCCTGTCTCAGAAACATTTGCATTTGGAGAAATGGCAATTTCTGTTCTCAAATTCTATTGTAACCAGATACAAGTGCTAGTGCTAGGAGCACTTAATTATAGCCAGAATATATTTTCCTAAATTTTACTTACTGTAGTATTTGTGGTTTTGATTTATTATGCCCTAAATCATGCTACCAGGAGTTTTACTTTAGAAACCTGCCTAAAGAAGAGTGATAATAGAATTTTAATCTTCACATATAGTAAATGCCTTCTATTTTTAAAAGAGTAAAGAACTGATGTTTCAATAGAAAACCTCCCAGTGGCTGTGTAGATAAGGCAGTGAAGGGGCCAAAGGAAAAATGAAATCAAGCCAAGCCAGTGTGACTCCTGATGCCAAATCGCTGGTGAACTTTCTGCAGCGTCGTAGGGTAGAAGGGACTTGGAAAATTGCTGATCATCAGGAATAAGTTATCAGATGAAAGAGGAATTGTTGGTCATATGCTAAATATGACCAAATTAAGACCTGTTCCTGAAACAAAGTCACATGAAGGAAAGCTACCCAGAGTTTCTGGAACACTGATTTAAGCTCAAGCAGACAGCAGACGGGTTCTTAATGCCAGCATGACCTGCATGCCCCCTAAGTGGAACGCAGCTGTGTCATACTTGGTTCTCAACACGGTCACAGTTTTGTCCTCACAGATCTTCTGTGGTGTATTACTTAGCCATGATCAGGACTTCTTTGCTGCTACATCAGATAGTACATGTGCCAAAGAACTCATATTCTGCTTTGTGAAGTCACACTTGTTTCTAGAATAGTCTTGTTGTTTGATTAAGCAGAATTGCTTACTCTACAAAATTGTTGAAATATTTATTCATTTGTTATACTGCTGCCAAAGTCATCTGCTATTGCTGCTTATCACTGAATTAAAACCTGGTTATATGTTTGGGATGTCTCTGCATCCCAGGAATGCTAGGAAGTATCTCTTTACATAATATATTAAATGGCTTAAGAAGAATTCCCCTCCAGTTGTGTTATACACACTTTTATGGGCAGATCTTTCCACTTTATTTTGATTTTAGAAAGATTCAAGAATAATGATAAAACAAAATTGTTTCTTTCTCAAAATTAACAAAGATTTTTAATGAAATGATGTGGCAGTTTAATTTCTAAAATTTGTCTCTGCTTAATCCCCCTTCTGTCACTTCCTGTTTCATTCCCTGCTTGTTTTAGCAACTAATGCATGCTTCCTTGTGTTTTAGCATCTTTACCTCTTTTTGTCTCTCACAATAGTATTTTTAATTAGATTTGCTGTTCACAACACTCATTGTTTTGTGGTAAAACTGTAAAATCATATTTAAAATGTCAAGAACTTTCTTAAAAAGATTCATTTGCATCTCAAAGGCATTGAGGTGACCAGTATTGCTAACAGAATCACATGAGCATTTTCTCCCAGGCCTTGGTGGGGTAGTAGGTATTAACTTTGTGTGCAAGAATAAAGAATTAAAATAAGAGTGGTAGCTTATCCTGTCTGGGGTTACCTAGCATCATGAGTGTTGATATTTTATGGTGGAGTAAAGTGAAAACATATTATCTTGTCTGATGGGACATGGTACAGGAAGAAAATGCATTAGGTAGGAATACTTGTTCACAAGCAGACAAATTGCCAGCCAGCTAGGTTGTATTTGGGGGAAGAAAAGAACAGGAACTGCTACTTGCTGTGGAAAGATAATACCACCCCATCTGTTCCCGCTTCCCAACACTTTCTCCACTTTGGAGGGAGAGACCTGTGAAAGTTGTTCTGCCTTGAGGGAAGAAAACTGTGATACAGTCTCTTATGTTTTGGTGAGGCAGTGAACCCAAACCTGCATGTAAGTAACTCTTCCCTCTCTACTGCACTCAGAAAAAACAAATCTTTCCATCAGAAGAGGGAAAGTACATACCTTTGCCTAGGACATTGTTAGGATTTATCCAACTTTCATGGTGAAATTTTGGAGTAGAGATTGGAAGAAGAATGATAGATCCTAGCATTTAAGCAGGGCAAAAGACATCCCAAATTCTCCTTTCTTCAAGTCCTACCTACCCCCTTTACCTAACTGGAGGAATGACAAACTTCAGTCTTCTGGGATGTCCTCCTTACAGGATCTTAGGAGGTTCTTTGTGAGTCTGCTGATTTTAGGGTTTTCTTTTTCCAAGAGCAAAGGGACAGACATCTGTTATTGAACACATTTTGTGGTTCTACTAAACAGCTACTTCCGTGATGGTTGTTGGCTCTCTAGCTCTAGAGAAGTTAAAGCTGGAAATTCAAGTATAGGAATGCAAAAGAAGTATCTTTCTGATAGCTGGAGGAGGAGAAGTGGGGACAGGTCACCAAGAAGAGCTGGTTTATCAAAGCAAATCCAGGGTTCAGTTAAAAGGAAAGGGAGAGAAAGAGGGAAAGGGACTGGAAAATGTGGTCTGCTGATTGGAAGGAGATAGAGCAGAATGAACAGAAAAACCGGAAGAGAGGAGAGGCTTTGAAAGAAAGAGCTGCAGACAGCAGAGCAAGTGCCAGGAGAGATGTATTGTATGTGAGGGATTGGCCAGGCTTAGAAAAAGTTCATAGTCTAGGTGGCAACAATGGTAATGTCAGATTTGTGAAAAGAAAGGAGGGGAAGGGCATTAATATAGAGGACATTGAAAGAGGGAAATTTGTGATGGTGGTAGGAAGTGGGAGATGGGAGAAATGTTAGAAATGTGACATGAAAAGAGGAACGAAATAAAACCTGTACTTTACACTGGCTTTCATTTCTCCATAATTACAGTGGGATGGTACTAATTTGCAGCCCTTTCCATTTAGAATGGAGTATGTCGATGAAGGATAAATTAAAAATCTGGTATCTGAAAATCTTGCAAGTGTTGAATTAGAAAGTTAAATACATCTTGTGCAACCTCCATAGGGCTTCATTTGCAATATCACGCCAATTACACAGATCTTTCTATTCATAAAACACACTTGTGTAAGCATTACCATTCACAAATGAGCCATTCTTGAAAGATGACAAAGAATTCATTGTACGGGGGTTTATAAAACAATTATAACAGGTGAAAAACTTCTGCATTCCTTTTTCATTATGTCTTAGCCACTTCTGGGAACAAGAAAGGTACTGAGTTGCTTACATACCTAACCAGTGCCATGCAATTTTGAGCCTGACAAGCTAGTTAGATCTCAGCTAAGCTAGGGGAGAATAAAGTCCTCATTGTTAAGCCAGAAGGAAAAAACTTGCAGCTGCTATATGTGTAGGTAAATACATGGAAAATGGAGATGATTATATGCACCATGAAAACTACTAGTTTATGCATCCTACCATTTCTGGTCACATCAAACTGCACAGGGTATGAAGAAGTGCAGATTTCAATTTAGGTAATGTATATGCAGTTGGAGAGGGGCAGGGGACCATGACCATGACAATCTATCTCCTGCAGATTAATGTCTGGTGCAGGCAGGTATGTCATAAACTATGGCTTAATATGGAGAACATCTCAGTGTTTCCCTCATTTTCACTAATGCATTGCGTGTGCGTGTAAGAGATTCACAGTAGAAGTAGGGCTATTGCTTTTAAATGTTGCCTCTGACCCAGATAATGTCAAATTGTCTGAATGCAGGCTATGCTCTTTTTAAAAAGAGCATCTCTAATGTAATGCAAATGCACATTGAGGGGAAATTCCAGCTGAGAAAATGAGGCCTTATATTTCTAAAACCATATACATGTCAATAGCCCATTATTCTCCAGTTTTAAATGTAATTGCAGCCCAGCTTGGAATGAATTCCTGAAATAATAAAATACACTGAGTAGTAGTTACTGAGTCTTCCAGTTATTTTATGCTCCCCCCTGCCCTGCAAAAAGGGGGGGAAAAAAAAAAAAAGAAAAGAAAAAAAAGGAAAAGTGAAGAGAAAAAAGTGGAGGAGCAAATGGAGTGAGGAAGGGAGGTAAAAGATAAAAGTGAAAGTCATATCCTTTTCTTTAATGTGTTATTGGAACACTCTGTGCTGGGCTCCTAAAAGGCATTACAACATCAACGCATCTGAAGCTTTTGTATAAATGTATCTCAGTCCAATTTTGTATGACAAATTATTTCCAGGCAATTAAGAATATTTATAATTGTTTTCTTTGGTTGGAACTTTCTTCTATTTCCAAATTTCTTTTAAGCTAATGTTTCCTATAAAGCCTGAACAGCCGTCATTTTGAAAGAATTCTGTCTTAGTCATGTGAACAGCTTCTTGCAACCATCTTTTTCTGATAAATTTAACATGTGCATAGTACAGCTTTTATCTCTAGTATTGGTGCATTTTAAGGTATCATTATTTCATTGTGAAGTTCCCCCTCTGCCCCCCAGTCTTTCCTGGAAGAACTCCAAGAAACAGTTTCTATGATTAAAAACAATATAGATAAATATTGCAGTGGTGCTGAGCTGCAGTATTTCTTTCCTTGCTCTCTTTACTTCTCTCCCAGCTTTCCCCTCTTAGCATGAAACCCTATACTTCTCAGTAAATGAAACATAAATGGTTCAATTGCCTCGTCATATTTCTAGGATGGAGAACATGCACATGGAGTTTCTGAAAAAAACAGTATGCAAGCAACTGTTTAAGAAGCTAAAGGATTATTATGCAGTGAATGCATGATAAATAGTTCTTCTGAATACTAAATTTGAGATACAAATATGTATGTACTGTAAATCTCTTGTGAAGACTCAGAAATGTGAATTAGTTTGTCAGTGGAGGTGGTTTTGTGGAAACAGGCAGTTGCCGTAAGAACCAGCTTTCCTTCTCAGTTTCACACAAAGCAAGAGGTAGCTTCTGATACCATTTAGCATGCTTTACTTCCTTTTCAGTCTTTTTTTATTTTCACTTAAGGGAATCTGGGGTCTTTCTATCTGACTTATGGAGGTGCTGTTAATTATTTAAACCTTTCATCTTTCTTTAATTTATGTCATAGTGTAAGCATAAATTCCACTTTTTATCTGTTTCTCATCAAGCTGCATTGCTGTCATTGTTTGTAAGCCTGAGGATAGACAAAACTGTAAAATTAACTGTGCTTCAGTCTTTGAAAGAAAAAAAAAATAGATAAAACCAGTCTCCTCAGGACTTGGTGCCTCTGGTAGTTGATTAGTCCCTGCAGTAGGGAAAATTAAATTTTGTGGTTGAGACCCAGCATGCTTGGATGGTTTAATAATGCTGTGGCCATCATCCAATGGCTGACAACCAAGAACTGAGGTATTTTCTGTTCTTTACTCCCTCATGCAACACCTGAAAATCCCGGGGCGAATCAAACAGCAAATTAAAGCTCAAAAAAACCCCTCACCTGCAAAGCATGTATAAGGAACTCATTTTAATGCTTTCAAGCTGAAGTCATTGGGACAGGAGCCCAAAAATGAGCGACAAAGGTATCTTAGTAAGTTCTTAAAGCACCTTTTCCAATTTGTTGTAGCTCCAACTGTGCTTGCTGTTTTAAGGTATTTCTGTTTCCAGTGCATGTATCAGTCAGTCAAAGCCAAGTAGCTACTAAAAGCAATCAAGTCACACAAAGCATTTCAAAAAGCCAAATCAGCAATTATGACTAAAGATAGAAATAAAGGCTGTGGCTTCTCAAAAGTAGTGTGAGGAATTTCCTCCCTACAGCTAGGCCCAGTCTAACATCTGGTGTGGACTCTGGGCTGCATCTTGATTCTTAACTGGACAGGTAGTAGTTTGCCTGATGCATACGTTGCCTATGGATCAGGTTGTCCCTGAAGACGAATCTCTGGTGGCCAGGTCTACCAAGGGCCTTTGTCATTGGGTAAATGAAAAGTCAGCTGTAATGGGATTGGCTCTGTTAATCTGAAGATAAAAAGCGAGAAGGTTTCAATGAAGTGTGAAGTTGTATTTGGATTATGCTACGCAGATAAAATTCTCAAAACAAAAATAATATGAAATTGAATTTTTGTGACCTCTATAAGGTTTTTGCTATAATGTTTTTAATAAAAAACACAGGAAAATTAGATGGAAGAAAATCAGCCATTTTATACTTCAGTGCTGAGAACATGGTGGATATTTTTATTCCTAAGGCAAATACCTTTGGATTCACAGTTTTGGCAAGTTCTGGTTGGAATGTTGCCACTTTTCCCCTTTAATGCTACATTTGCTGGGGAGAAAGGTGATGTTTTCTTTTGGATCAGATATATTCTCAGAATAATCTTGAAGAAACAGCTGTCAGCTTTGTTCTGTTCTGGTTTAGACTGAGGCTTCAGTCACGAAAGCAGCAATTTCTTTTATTATCATTTACTGCAATATAGTATCAGAAAGCTGCAATACAAGTGTTGTCTTAAGAACTGTACTCTGTTGTAGTTCCTTGTTAGTATTTGGCTTGAGGCAGGACAAGGTGGAGGAGAGAAACAAGACCATGTACTTCAGTGGTAGTTCTTTCAGTCAGTTCTTCAGTTATGACCTTTAAAATTGTCTCACTGCCTTTAGGTTCTGTTTACTGGGAGTGCTTGAGAAAAAAATCCTTACACAACCACACTGTTCTGCATGTTGGTCTGTCTGTGCCATCACAACTAACAGTTTTGCAGCCAGTGGTCAATTTCAGAAAATTTGACAGAAGTATCAAGGCTATTAAGTCTTCATCAACTTTTCTGAAAACAAGCAATTGGATGGGGAAGGCAGAATTAAAATCTTACATCTGAAGGGTAGGCAATTTCAACTCAGTCCCCTTTCTGTACTGAGAGGCTGCCCCATTAACAATTTTGACTGGCCAAATGAAGTGAGAAATTACCTTGAATCCACTATGACATGTCTTAAGCCTGGCTAACCAGCCTGGAAACAGACACGGAACAGATTTGAGAAAATGTGTGTGTGTAACATCAAAAAACCCCTAAGGGTACTGAGAGACATGTATCTGTGAATTTAAAATGAAGACTTATAGAAAGGAGCTGGGGTTTTGTTAAGATGTTCTTTGAAGATGTTTCTACATTGTACAATTTGACAGACCTACATTAAGAAGTAACTGAAACCTGAACTTAGATTTTACCTTCCAAAGCCTTTCTGCTTCATATCTTTAGGGAGCTGAACACATGCACTCGTGCTCATCAGGTATTTAGGTTTAAAATCTTTAAAATCCCAGTCTGGAGAAGAACTTCGCAGTTTAATACTATTTGTTATTTACCTACATAGGTATTTATCTCACTCCTTCCTTATGGCCAGCCCTTTGGTCCAGCAAATATCCTCACAATTGCTTCTGTTAGATAAGGATATAATGCTATCCTCAATTTACAGGTGGTGTCTCAAGAACAGGATAGTGTAAGTGATGTTCCCAACGTTTTGCAAGACACACATGACAAAGTTTCAAATGTTTCCTGTGAATGCAGGTCAACAACTTAATCTGATGTGCCAGTTTTTCTAGGCCAGCCAGACTATCTCTTGTGAATTCTGCACCTCAGGAGTCTCATGGAGTGATTAGAAACAAAGGACCTCCCACAGGAAAGCAGAAGACATCAGCTCCCAGGGAAGTCGGTGTGTAAAGCAGTGTTTCCTCCCCATGTACATCCAGACCAAAGTGCACAATTTGAAAACCACACAATCTTTTCTTCCCCTCTTTTTCTCATGTTAAAGTGGTGGTTCTTTTAGTTTAATCCCTTCACTGATTTCTATAAGCAAGCAGCAAGTTTTCGATATTCTGTTCTGACATGTTTTGCCCAGTCTAGACAATGCTCTTATATTTTTACCCAGCCTTCTTTTCCTTGTCTAGATTATACCCTAATGGCAGTCCTCATTTCTCTGCCACTCAGAATGGTTAATGTTGTACATAATCTCCAGGGCATTTGCTAGTGCAGTCATTCCTCGAACTCTCACACCTATTGGTGATGCTGTTTTCACAAAGGTGATTTGCATTCAGTCTAGAATGAAGTCCAGTACGTGCCCGCAACATAAAATGTGCTTGTTATGAATGAAGTATATGCAGAGCCTCTTAAGAATTCACCCAACATAATTAGATACACCCTGGTTCATCTAAATGTTATCCAAAGGCTAAATATCTGAAGCTTTAATTGAAAAAGCTCATTAACTTTAAATACAGCTGAAGTTGTTGAAAAAATCTCAGTGGAAATAGTAGATTCTCCATGAAGACCAAAAATAAAAGCTTTTGAGTCTGAAGCTATTAATCATAAAGTTGACTTGCATATTTGTGCTACTTTTGAAGTAAGTCTGAGTGCTTAATTAAAAAAAAAAAAAAAAATTGCTCGGCTCTGCTCCAGATGTTCCAATTCTCCATCCCACACCTTCCTCTCCCTTTGGCCACTGAATATCTGGCTGAACCAGAGCCAAATGAAAGCTACCCCCCACCTGTGCAAGGAATTAGCAGTGGGCATGCCAGAGCTCCGTAGACTCGTAAAAGTGGCCATCTGTGCCTGGTGACATTATTTTTTTTTATAAAGGCAAACAAGAAAAGCACCCCTCACCCCCAAATGGGTTTGGGTGTTTTTTTAATTAAAAAAAAAAAAAAAAAGGAAACTTGTGCATGCATGCTGACTAAATTTTGCTATTTTGTTGCATGTTCAGTGGATCTCAAGTACTTAAAGGAGCCCCCCCCGCCAAAAAAAAGAGTTGCTTGTTGTAGGAGCACAGTAGATAGATAAGTCTACAGTCAGCTTGAAACAAACTGATGATTGCGTGTGATACTTACCCACGATGTATTAAACCAATAACCGTTCTTATTGAACGTCACATTAGCAAATAAGCTGCCATCAGAAGAACATTCAAAATATGAATATATGAAATTTGCTATCACAGCCAATAGAATTTAGTACCCAGAGGTAAGCAACCCTTAATAAAATAAGTTGTCCAGTGTGCAATGATGCAACCAGAGAAAGCTTGTATGACATGGATTTTATCGACAGTAAGTCTCCACTTAGAACAGACGTGAGGGCAGAACAGCAGTAAAACGTGAGATATTAGTAGAATTGACAAACTTTCATGATCTTTACACGTGCTAGAGAATGACCAGGATCAGCTGGCACTATCACTTGACTTTCAGAAATATTACTGGGTAGAAAAACAGCCTGCTTGCTGCAGAGAGATTTGGTGGGATGTTGAAGCAATTGACATGGAGCAGTATGTGATACTTGTGAAATACAAGCAGAAATACAGCTGTCACAGCTGCTTCTTTTTATCTTTCTCTTGTGAACCGAAGCAGAATTAAAATCAACTGGTGCTGTTACAGAAGGGATTGTGAAAGTGGCACCAAGGTAGATTCAACACCACAGCTCTTTTTCTGTTATTTAGATGCACATGAATTAGTCTGGAAGCATACACCAGAAAAATTAAAGCATTAATGTCAGGCAATATTGGTAAAATGTAAATGTGCATTACACAAATCTGGATGGGAATTTCACAAGGATTTAAAAATGCATTCTTGGACCAGTTTTTATGTACCAAACCCCTGAAGTATGACAGTGCTCGGAATTCATTTAAAAATTACTCTAGCTCAACCTAAATAATCAAGAGTCATTACTTTAAAATGATTTCTGTGGGAAAGAAGTTATTATAAAACCAGGCTTCAAACCACAGTTGTCCTTCATAAGAGGAACTGCCCTTCTCATTAAAATAAAAATAATAAAATCCCAACACAAACTCCCTTTCCCCTTCCTTTCCCATAGAATTTTCTATTAGAAATACATTTTTGACATAGAAATACAAAGTAGGTCACTGGAACACACTGTACAAATATTAATTAGTAAAAATAAAACTGAAGATAATTTTTTTTAGGAGTTTCAGTTTTAAAACCATAAAAATGTAATGAAGTCATAAGAATGAATAATGCTAGAACAGTCTTTCATTTGGTGATTTTTATGTAGTATTAGAATCAAAGAAGAAAAATGAATCGGCATACTTTGACTTTTGCTAAATTTCATTTTCAGACCTAAATAAAAAGAAAAAGCATGAATTAAATATAAAAGTCTTGATATAAACTAATAAAAATATAGGCATGTACAAAATGTTGTTTAAACATATATAAACTACTACATAAATGTGATATTTGTTTTTCAGATAATTAAGCTATTGTCATGATTTTCAGTCACAGAGGAGCTTGGCTGATTTGTCCTGAGGCTAACAGTCCTGTTATTATCTTTCATGTTGCTAATTTTCTCACATTCAAGCTCTCAAGAAAATATTACACCTTTGTATGGATAGTCATTCATATTTCCTGTCTTCTAAATAATGTTTAGGGGTTTTCCTAATAGTATTGTGAAGGTTAACAAGTTTTAAGAGTGCTAAAAAATCTACTAAATAGATTCAGGGGCTGTTCATTTAGTAGATATTTGAAGTATTTTAAGAACATGTTACTGATGCTGTGCTTAAACCTGTCACATAGAAATGAAGGTCAAACATTTATAATTGGGGATGCTTACAGTTATCCTCTAAGAATTGTTCTGAGTGCATGGAGAAGTCATGTAAATTTTAGATGTTGTTCGAAACTTAAATCAGGCTGCTTACTTAACTACCCAGACAACTAAATTGGTGACTAATTAGAAGCTTTCAACTTAAAAAAAAAAAAGAAAGAAAAAAAAAAAAACAAAAAAAAAACCAGAAAAAAGTGAGCATTTCTGTAATGCTGGGCGAAGAATGAGCAAAGTTGTAAATGGAATTGCTGAACATAATCTGTGGTTCAGAGAGGTCATTTTTACCCTCCGTTTTAGCAGATTTTTAGTTAGTACTCATTAAACCAGTCCTGTTCATGAAAATATTTGAAGAAAAAGCAAATGCAGGTATTTTCAGTTGTTTTTGATGACATTCCTAGTTATATCTAATCTTAATACACCCGATTACTTGGTTGGAATGTGACAAGAAAAGTGAACATAAAGTCTGCTTGGCAGTTAATAAATCTGGCTTATATCTTCCTCTTGTTGGGAAGGAAATCAAGTATTTTTCAATCTGGCATTCTTGTATATCGGCAAATATAAAACTCTTTCCTGTTTAAAAACATGCAGGAAAAATATTTCAGGTACAAAAAATTTGCTGGACTGCTTTATTGACTCACTTCTCACTCTGAGTGGGTTTTGATCTCTCTTCTCCTTGGAAAGGTAGTTGTGGGGGGCGGTTTGCCACTTTTTCTGCTTGTAAGCTGAAAGTCCCCCCAACTGGAGAACAGAAACTACAGCTTTTATCATTAGACCTGACTAAATACTGTATACAAGACCAAATGTTTCAGAAGTGCTGATGTTAAACATGTATCATGGGAGCTGGTTGACCAAAACACTTCACAAGTACATTTGCAGAAGCTACAGTTAAGGAGCCCACTTAAATTGAGACCATCGTGCTCAATTTGCAATCAATTTAAGATGAAAAAGCCCCAAATTTAATGACTACTTTGATTCAAGAGTGTTTTTATCCACAAAGTCAAAGTGAGATGGAACGTAAGAATGGAAAGTTACTTATATGCGGAGTTCCCTGAAGATACTACTTTCAGGTAAACATCCAGCCCTTTTCCCCCTTGAAGGGTGCTTTATTTTTCAGTTAAGGCTCAAGTTGCAAAGGAACTGGGTGTGATATTTATGTGCCTCAAGGTAAATGTAATAATACACACCTAAACAGTTTTGCTGAAAGGTAAAGCCTTACCTAATCAAACCAGAAATCACACCCCCTGCACCATATGCTAGAGGCTTTTAAGAGCCAGGAAATGTCCAGAAAAAAATGCTGATTGTGGAAGATTCTCCCTTTAGACAAAGAAAAATACATTTTCTAGGCACTTAGTAATTAACATTGAAAAGCTCATGCTCTTTTTTTGGACAAATGATAAAATAAAAATGCTGGAAGCATTGCATGAGAAGGATTGTTCTGTACAGTCTTCAAGTTACTAGGTTTTGATTTGTTTTGTGCTTTCCTTTTAAGCACTTTATGAGGTTTAATGCACATGCTTCAAACAGAAAATGCCTTCCTGAGCCTGAAAATGCCTTTAGAGGCAGGACTGGGATAATACAAATCCAAGAGGAATAAATTTTTTCCTAATTTTAGAGTGAGCTTTGAGAAAATGCAAACCAACAATGTAATGAGTGCTGATTGTCTAAAATATGATTGATACTCAGAACCTTGTGCAAGCTTTATAACAAAGACTGTCACTTGGCTAGCATTGGTGGTAGCTTTAAGCTATAGTCCTGGTTGGTCTGGTATGTCATGCTGTGTTCCAAGCAGCAAAGCTTGCTACAGGGAGTAATGACATGATGGAGAGGAAGGCGACTAGGGACAGAAATGAAAAGGAGAGCAGGTTGCTGGAACTAATGAGTAATCAAGTGGTATTAGATTTTTCATGCGAGCTCATTCAACTACGAGCGTTGAACAGCAAGGAAATCTGTTTCAGATTAGATGTCCCTGCCAGCCAGTCTGAACTCCATCCCTTGTCAAAGAAATAGGATATGAATTTTGCACAGCAACATTAAGGAGTATTGTTACTACAGAGTCATTGACTTTCTGTAACACATTTTTGTTTTAATATTGCTGTCTGAAGGCATTGATGGCTAACAAGAAAAAAAAACGGGTCTCTAGAAATGGATTAAAGTAATACATGTATTTGAACTATGCAGAGGTCCTCTTTGTTCACTATGAGCACAGTTATTTGTCCAGGTGACTTAAAAAAGTAACAAAACCACCCTAATCCGTCCTCACCAAAATATTCAAAAAAACAGAGTTTCCTCTGAAAAACAGTATGGTGAAAAGTGTCTCCCTTCCATTTCTAAATTAGATTTATCCTGTGTGTGAAATCAGCTACATCCACAGTTCTGTCATTGACCATAAGGTAAGATTTTACTATTTAATGTGCACTTGATTTATAGCCAATAATAAAAGATGCAACTTGAAAAAAAAAAGTCTTTGGGTGTGAAAGAGAATTTGAAGTATAAGCTGGATATTTTTTTAATATTTTA
This sequence comes from Calidris pugnax, assembly GCF_001431845.1. Classification (NCBI taxonomy): domain Eukaryota; kingdom Metazoa; phylum Chordata; class Aves; order Charadriiformes; family Scolopacidae; genus Calidris; species Calidris pugnax. The sequence continues at coordinate 5,966,600 of NW_015090986.1, read as the reverse complement.
ATTCTTTTTTCTGTATTAACTAAAGATCTGCAACTGTAAACACTTAATTAACAATTGTGTTGATACTGAATGGATCATGAAAGAAACAAGCTTATTGTCCCCTAGCTGGATCAGTTTCTGTGAAATAAAGAGGAAAGAAGGTCTATTTATGTTCAAAAAACAAGGCATATGTAACTCAGTGCAAACATGAAGCAGTTCTGTTGCATACACACCGTATTTACAGTCCTTCTTCTGACTGTAAACTCAATTTAAGATGTAATTTATGGGGTAAAGTGGTAAACTCCACCATGTAATAAATGAAACCCAAATAGACCGGTTGCAACCTTCTTGTTAAACTCACTGAGCCAAATTCTGCTCTGATACACAGGTACTATGGGAGCAGCTTCACCATCTGTGAAGACAGGAGATGGCCTTCATATGCAGCAGATGATAACCAAAACCAGGTGATGGTGAAATGACCATATGGGTTTATAACTTTCTTCTTTGGTGATCATCCCTTCAAAGTATTTTTCTCATTTGTCTGCAGTCGTGGGGACACTGACACTAACAAATATCAGAAGGAAGAAACAGAAGGAAAGAACATAATATTGATAAGGGGAGAAATGCTGTTAATCAGATATGTCAAGCAGGTGGCCTTTGAAGCACACAGGAAAACATGGAGGCTAATTAGGTACATTTTGCTTCATGTTGTGTTTTTGGGAAAGGTAGCTGAGAATATTTGGTGTCAGGCTACTGCAGTTAACACAATTTTGATCCTGACTCTATGTATTCACATGGGTGGAGACAGGACCAAAACTATCTCTAGCAAAGGCACTTCCTTCTTCCTGGTCTACGGCAGTGTAAAAAAAAATATTGTGACTGGCACCCTAGAGGGTGTCTTCTGTTATTTTGGACCAAAAAGGAAAAACTACTGGAAATCCTAAATATTGACTTCCTCAGGTTTTTTAACTTTTCATAGTGTCATAGGAAAAACAACTGTCTGGTAGGAGGTAAAGGAAGCAAATAGGCTTGGCATGATCAGTAGCTATGACTTAAAGTATGAACACAGAGAACTGAAAAGTGATATCTCTGGGACGGTACTGGTCTTGTCTCTTAGCATACTTGGTCCTGGAATTGAAAATGTCTCTTTACAAGAATTCATGGTTTAGTAATCAGTAAGGGTCTTAGCTATGTGTTTCACACTCCTGACCTTGCTTGAGGCTCTGTGGTCAGTAGAAAAATCACTCCCTGTCATGGGCAAGGGTGTTGGCCCAAGTAATCTCTTATGTATATTCCACTGATGGAAGCAAGATAACCCAGTCGTAGCAGCTATAGCTAAAGAAGCTCATATAGCTTGTTCCTGTTAGACCTCAACTGCCACAGGCCCATCTTTTGTTTAGGCTTTTCAGTCCAAGGTACAAGTAGTCCAGCAGCACATGGTATCAACTTTTCTGTAGTACCTCACGTTACTTCTACCATGCTCTTGATTACACAATTTTTGAGATGGTCCTCCATTCTAAGTCCTCCTCTAGTTACATTGGAATAAATGTAGGCATTGTGCCTACGTGAGATTTATGTGATTCTGAATTTACGTGAGATTCTGAACCAGACATATCACAGAAAATCCCTTCCATGGACAAGCTGGAAGTTTTCATTCTCTCCACCAATTCATCATAATGCTATGAAACAACAACTTGAATGTGGCTATATTTAAAACAAAACAAAACAACAAAAAACCCCACCCACCCAACCAAAAACTCTCTTAAATACTAAAAAGTAGCCTTTGTTCTAGCCAAATTATTGAACTAAGATTCTGAAGACATGATAAAATCCCATCTTGCGCCACAGATGCTGGCTGATCTGAGGTATGTCACTTTGTTTACACATCTTTGTCTTTAAATTGGGATAACACTTTTCTACCTCAGGTGTGTGTGGTGAGGATAAAACCGATTAATGATTACTACGTTCTTGAATATTGGGAATCAGACAGTCCAGTGAAATAAAATGAACTGAGATAAAACACAAACTGCACAAGAGTATAAACCAGCTTGAAAATGTTTCTAAATTTCTACTTGCATAAGCTTCTAAATTTACTTAACTCTGTGTCTTTACCTAGTATTATTTTCATCGCACTGCTACTGATTCAGTACAGAGCTCTTGTTAAGATGTACCAGGACTCTGTACTGCTTCCTAGTTAATGTCGCCATCTTCATTTTGCACCCCTGCTTCTGTACACTTGCCACTGTACATAGTCTGTAAAGTATACTCAGAATGCTGAATTTTATTCACTGCATTATATAAGGGCATGGTAGACATAATAAAATAAAGTAGGAACATTGCAAAGAATACAAGAACTGCAGCAAATGTAATCCTTAGTGCAGGATCTTACAATTGCTGACATCACTGAAAGAAATATCTAACCAGTTAAACAAAGTTTGGGAATTACTAATGGCTAGATATGTTCAAAGACAGAACTCGTTATTACCTTCATCCACCTCACAATACTAGTGCATTTTGCTACTGATTCCTAGATGAGATTTCTGATTGTTCAGGATATTACTGAAAGCTGTACCCTCATTTAAAATAGTTCATATAACTTTCAGACTCTGACAATGCACTGGTATGAATGTGTTTCAGTGACACTGAGAACACTTGCCTATTTCTTACCCCTTTGCAAAAGAAAGACATGGCTATTTGAGAGTGCATATCTAGTTTGCAGAAGCACATAATCTTTAATCGAAATATGTTTATAATCACCACTTGTGGTGAATGTATAGCTGTAGGTAACTGCTCTGCTTTGGACATGAAAGGAAAAGCTCCAAAATCTCATATATCATGTCTCTAATTCCCCTGAAATTGCAGTATGAGTATACACTGGAAATAGATGCAAGATCATTCTGATGGTCTGATTCAGATTTCATAGCGGTATAAATCAGAAGTTACTCAGAGTACACTACCAACTGAATAGTTTTTTAAAAAGCTGCGTTTGTTTCTTTTGCTTTATTTTTGATTAAATGGAATTTTGAGAAAAGGCACTTTATACTAATTTCTAAATTTTACTTACATTTTAGGTCATTAATTCTGATGAAAATGTTGAATTTTAATTGGAAATTTGTGAGGGTTTGTTAGTATTTTTTTAGGGCATAAGAGAACGAGCAGAAGAAAGAACGTGTTCAGACCAGCTCTAAAAATGGAGCCATGCCAGTCAAACAGATAATTGAGGATTCATGTTTTCTTCTAACTGGAAAGCATAATCATACATAACGTTGTTGTGCTTATGGCAGGTATGCTATTTTAGAAAACGGCTCCTGAAAAACGGGGGGCCGAATGGTGACAAATAGATGATTCTTCAACATTATCATTTCTAGATGTTTAGATATTCAGGTGTTAGTAAACAGGTTTGCATCTTACGAACACTGAGAAAACAGACACAATAGCTCCCTAGTGAAGAGTAATACCTGTATTTTTTTCCATATTACTGATTGAACTGACATGGTGCTGCCTCTGTTCTTCACCTCTGATTACTCCAGGATTGGAAGCAGTCAGTCACTATGAGTTTGGCAGCTGCAGGATCCAGATGTGTGGCCCTTGGAATGACTCTCTCTGGCAGTGGCAGCTGGCTACCACTTTCCCTTTTCTGTTTTTCTCAGCAGATGTGATGTGATTGTGCTGTGCATCACATCAACATTACTCATTTTCACACCATTTTCTTGCAACAATGGGGAACTGACTCACTGTGGCATGTTTTTGATGTGAGAGAGAACAAATTACACACAGAGGTCCTGTTTCTCTTGCCTACGTTCCTTTACCTTCTTTGACCTGAGTGGATTTAGCCTTGATTCAGACCGACTGAGAAGAACAGGGTTCGTAATGCATGGTAATCCTACATCAGCAACAGACCAAATTCAGTCCTCCTCTCTGCTTTTTAAACAGTGCAGAATGCTCCAGACAACTTTCAGAAAAACTAAACTGGACAGTAACTGGGACTGAGAACGAGATTCTTATGACTTCTGAAACAGTTTGCTAGCAGACTTTAAACCAGAGTTAGACTAATTAAAGTAACAGTGGAAACCGAAGTTGACTCAGTCATCCTGGAGAATATGGATGGGGATGAAACGGAACAGATTGTATAGAAACAAAGGCATAATTAATACAGAGCAATTTGAAGTTAGGCTACAAATATGTTTTTGGTACAGCAATGTTAGGAAAAAATCTTTTAAACTGATTTCTGCCCAGGACAATGACTAAGAAGTAACATGAAGAGCAGAGTCCAGGATAATAGTGTACCCTGTTTATTATTCTGTGGCACTAGGCACTGACTAGTCTGGATAATCTAACTGTGGATAATCCAGAGTTGACAGCACATGTGTTTATTGTGTAGTCCTTTGCTCAGGCTTATTCCCTTCTTGGATTGTGATCAGTTCAACCACATGCAAAACAAGAATGAATTGGACCTAATTCTCCTGGGTTTTCTAATTAAAATCAAGCTTTAACTGAAATTTATTAGGGGAAGATAAAATCTCACCAGTCATTTTCTGTTAATGGCAGGGGATACTGTGAATTTCTGGGCTTTTCAGTAACTGTTCTTATGACATACACAATTGAATTAGCAGGATTGCTGTCTGCAGTTGATGTTGGAGTATGCACTAGTCATCTCTGTCCCAACTGCTTCATCAAAAAAGGGGACCAAAAGGGGAAAAATAAACATATGTATTTTGTTTCTAAATACATGATCCTAGAGATAATTGGAATACTTGCCATCCGTTGTTCTGGTGGCCAGTTTTGTTTCTCATAGAAGTAATTTCTCCACACATTTTTTGATTATTCTAAAGCAGGAATATTCTCCTCTCTCCTCTGCATGTGGCAAGAGTCACATTCATGACCGACTGTGACTCAACTCTGAAGTCCCAAACGCACGGGGATATATGAGCAGGGCATGGCTGCCTTCATATAACTAACCCAAATTTATTCATTGCTTTTGGCTCGTGGAAATAAGTCTTAAAGTACAGACTCTATGTTTTTCTTGACATCCTGTAAGCCAGTGTATTAGTACAAGGAAAGAGCAGACATCACTAGCTTTGATATACAGACATGAAATACCACTCCGGTGTCTCACAGGGTTTCGCATGGTAAATTTGGCAGCTGCTGTCTCCATTTCCTGATTTCCTTTTACTTTATTTGTCCTATGTCTTTTTACTGGAGCCAGATCCATGGATTCCCAACTCTGCAAAGGTTTGGGTCCATATCTTGGTAAAAATTCTAAGGGCATCCATCTTGCTTTGCAGAAGGGTCCATTTGCAAGACCAAAATCTCAAGGAATACTGTTTAAGTAATTTTTTAGCATGTAGCTTTCTTTAATTGCTTGGGTTACATGACCTGAGCAGTAAAATCATGTGGACTATGAAACTCCTTGCAATTATTTTTCCTGGTTCTAGCTGTAGATTTAATTTGTGAGTGTGCCCATTTTGCTATCCTGGACTAGCTGATAAGAGGTAGATCTCTGCTTTTTTAAATTCTGGACAACGTGGTGGAGGCCTGCTGGCATTTCACCTCATTTTCATTTGTTATGAAAATGAGGTGTGTGGAAGAACCTAACCAGGCTTTTCCACTAGAATTGCTTCCAAGTTGGCACAGGTACAGGGTTCTGGAACGTCTAGGGTGCTGGCTCCAGGGTGCCGAATGCAAAAAAGAGAAAAAACAAACTGGAAAAAAAAAGTGATAGACAGAATTCATTTTTACCCAACATACATCCTTTTTTAACTTTATCCATTTTGGAAGAGTGGAGGATGAAGGAATGGAAGACTAATTTATTTTGCTCTTGATTAACCCTTTATTGTCGCAACATAAATTGCCAGTGGTCTTTATGGTTTTTACTCTTCTATTTAGATTTGTCTTTCTTATTTTAAGCACCACAAAATCTTTTAGTCTCTCTTTTGGCAGGCTTTAAAAGTTGCAATATAAAAAGTCACCAGGAACATTAGGATATTTAAATTTGTCAGATTAGTATTAAACATTAGGATATTATTTGAACCAATCTGAGACGTGGATTCTGCTTTGTACCATGAACAAGCCTGAGATTTCTGCTGGTGCTTATGTTATGTTCCTTACTTCCCTATTTTGTAAGGACAGTATGTCTGTTGGATGGTAGCAAAGAGGGAAAGATAGCATTTTCACTTCTGTAGTGGAGCACTGCTAAGGAAAGGCAGTTCTCTTTATGTACAAAATAGCTTTCCCACTCCATTCACCAGCTCCAAATTCAGCTCTCATGCCCTAACAAACTTGGAGATGGTTAGGCTAGCAGGGAACAGAAGTACAGTTTGATGCCTTCATCAGCTTATTCTCAAAGGCCCACAAATAGTTACGCTTTTTTGTTTCTGTGTAGAGTTATGTGAGATTAATTTTCCATGTCTTTTTATTACTTTTTGCCTGCAAAACTTCTACATCTGGAACAAAAGAGAGCCCATTTTTTCACTCTGAACAGGATCATATTCTAAGTGCATGTGGGGAGAAGCGTATTAGTAATAAGAGAAGGAAATAGGGTCACCTAGGGCTGTGAGACACAGTCCAGATGAGATTCAAACAGAGAATTGTAGTGAAGATTTTTGAGAAAACTGGGTGATGGGGCTTCTGCTATGCACGGTCTGATCTGGGCTTGGCTGAAACATACCAAAGAGCTTATGTCAGAGCTGCAAGGTTCGGTGCTTCTAAACATATATAATAAGGGAATGCTGCTGCCTTGTCTTTTCGCCTTACTTAATAAAGCTTTTGAGCCATATTTCCTGAGGACACACAAGCCTTCCTAAAGGCTACCTGTATTTCTGAAGTCTTTCATAGTTGATTTAAGAAAATATATATATTTTTAATGCATATGGTTGTAATTGTCTAGCAAAATGGTTTCGATCTAGAAAAAACTGGCAGAGAAAGGAGGAAAAAACTGAGAACAGTGCAGGCTCCAAGAACATTCCCGAAGGACAATATTTTCAACAATAGAAAGATTAACATGGGAGAATGAAAGGCACACAGTACAGTCACAGCCTTTTTAAGCTCTGTTATCAGTTGTTTTAGGATCTAAATTCTTTTGGAGACTCATTTTATTTATAAGCATGAGAACAATTGACAGCTTTAAATGAGGGGTAGGTGTGTGTCAGATACTTGGCAAACAGTCAGAGCTGCAGATCTGGGGTGGTGTCAGAGAGGGAGGGAGGAACACAGTCCTGAAAAGACCTCAGTACCGCAAAAATTCCAGTCGCAGCCCATTTCCCTAAGCATTTTTGTTATGTCTCTATACTGGCTTTTTTTAAATTCGTAATTTTCAAAGGCTGCACACATGCAGTGTTATATAGGCTGGCTAGGTCAATGTGCTTTGCTCAGAAGAGTTTGTATGCTCTATTGTCTCTGCCACAGATTGTGGTAATTCTGTCTCTTGTATTACAAGCCTTTTTCTTTATTTTTTAATAGGAGAACAGCTTTCTTTTCTTCTCTTTTTGTGTGATCATGTTACAGTTAACCCAATTCCACAAATAAAAGTAGTCAAACAGAAATGACACAGTGTGCTTACTCAAATACTTGGGGACTACACTGTCTCTCGTTATTGACAAAATTTTCATTACAAGAGGACTCCAGTTATGTTTTACTGTAAGAGACAGACTGGGAGAAGGCAGTAAGTGTTGGATAGTCTCTCTGCTGGTTTTCCAAATGCAGTCGGCTTAGGACGTAACATACATGCACAGACAGCAAGCACTAAAACCAGACACACAGAGAGAACCAAATCTCAACACAGATAAATTTAAAATAATAATATAATAAAAAGAGCAAATAAGATTTTGCAGACATCTAACACAGAGTAGTTTACCCTGGCATGAACCTTGGTCTAATGATGAAATTATATTTGGCATGGCACTCAATGACAACGGCTGCACTCTAGCCTGTGTGGTTTATACATTTGCCTCATGCTTTACTTGGGACAAAGAATTTAAAACAGAGGCAATGCAGAAAAAATAGATCAGGGGGTTTAAGTTTACTGTAATATAAATACACATACACATTGCTGCAGATGTTATTAATTGGCAAGTGCTGCCACGTAATTATGCTACAAGCTTCATAATATTTTAATGAGCTTTTACCCTAAATAGCAGTGAAAATGGAACAGTAAGAAGTTCTCAAACAGTAAAAAAATTTGGGAAAAGGGGAAGGTTGTTAGGTATTTTCTTTTGGGGAGGATTGTCTTTGGGAAAAACACATAATGTACACTGGAAAACATCAGGATTGAAATGATATCTGAGTTCAGTAAAGCCAAATCAACTCTAATACAGAGTAGTCCATAAAATAAAAGGGTTGGGTTATTTATTTATTTAGTAATTAATTCATTTTTCATATAATACATTTGTGCTAAAGGAAAGTAGGAGAAGATACTAGTGTAATTCAAGTTGGGTTTGTTTTTTGATGCTGGGGAACTCTTAAGCAGCATTCTGAGAATAATGATATTAATATACCATGCCAATTAAAGTCTTAAAATAATAATAAAAGACTTAATATTTATTGTAAAGGTCATGGTGATTTAAAAATTGTTATACATAGATTAAAAATCTTTGGGGATGCATGGCAATGAAGTGAAGGGTTTGACTTATTTTCTCCCCCAAAAAACCTAACCACAAAATACAAGCCCAACCTGACTAGGGAGAATTCCGATGAAAAGTGGAGAAATCCGATAACCGCATTAATGTTCATCATTTTAATTGTAATGATCTGTAAAACAGATCTCTATTCTCCCCTGGATTTGGCATACCACCAGCTACCTAAGCAAATAAAAAAAAAATAAAAAATGTCCACCTCCTCCCACCCGAAGCAGCGTAATCCACTTGGATTTCATTTCAGCATACCCCCCATTATGAACTGTTTTCACAGACCCCTCTGTACCTCCTGCTGAGGAAGTTTTAAGCAAAGGAAATCTGCTTTTTGTTTGGGCCTCCTCCCAGTGGATTCGTGGGATTCTTGCTGTCGATTGCACTGGAAGCCCTTTTTCCTGCCAAGGGATGGGATGAGCAGGCAGGCAGCAGCAGGGTCGGCACAGCGCCTGCCTGCAGTCGGTCTTTGCTGGTGTCCCTCCATCCCTGGCTATCCTCTGGCTGCAGGGGAAGGGACCAGAGTTGTCTTCCTTAGGGGTCTGTGGGAGGAAGCCGGGGGCCCAATGACTTTGATCTGCTGCAGCCACTGGAAATGCCCATGATGGCTTAATACGGGAATGAAATCCAAGCGGATTATTGCAATGGAAGACTGTGATTGAGATTATTTTGGTTGAGCTGGTTGAATTCTCAGTTTACCTTGGGATAACCCATGTCTCTCCTTCCAGCTTTCTCTACTCTGATTCTGCGCCAAGTCAAAGGATAGCAGCACTGACTCTGCCGACATCATCTGGCAAAGTCCTCCCTGCCTCTTATTTCCTGAAATAGTGCCTGATCTGACTAGTGAGCAGAGCTGTACCAATTTTGCTTTTATACGGTTTCAAACCTCACACAGAGATACACAGAATGGAAAACTGGTGTAATTTGACTCTTGAAGTCTGTATTTCTACAGTGAAAAGTGAAGTATGTGGAGTTTCTCCCTTCTGAAGAGCATTTTCAAATACACTTAGATGCATAAGAGAAAAGGGAGACATTTCGTGGGCTGAAATCTCCCTGATGTAGCTCCTGTGCCATCAGGGAAACCAGATGTTCCAACACCTGTAGGTAAAGCTCATTCCAAACCTGAGTATAGATTACTGACCCGTTGTCTGCATCCCACAGGGAAGCACCTCAAAGGAAAGAAGGGCTGGCCTGCCATCATGGAAGGACACAAGAAGAGGCCCTAAGATGTTTACCATTTCCATACACAGAATTTGTACGTCGCACACACAGAATTGGCAAAGCTCTTTTTGCTTTTTCACAAATCCCAGCTGAAATGTACAGGATCATATCCAGAACAATAAGGAGGAGGAGCCAAGGTTTACCCGTGCACGTTATCCAACATACTAGTGGAGGAAGAGCAGGTGAGTAAAGTGACTTGTAAAAGAAGATGTAGAAAACAAGGAGTTTGTGGGAAGCCATGTGGGGAGGAATAAAGATTGCTAGATGAAGATGTTTTTTAAACTCTGTTTCTGTTCATCCATATTTTCTTTATTCACTCACATTTTGAGAAAACACTGTCCTGCCATATTGTATGACGCTGTCCTGCATCTTCAGTATTGACAAAGTACTGGTCAGGATAGGCTGGTTTATTCATGCTAAACAATATTCTGTAGTCCATGTAGTCCTCCACAGAGTTAAATATTTTTGTTCTCACTGCCTTACAGGTAGCAAGAAATCATGACAGAAGCTGTGATGTGGTTCAGGAAAGATGACCACATGTGGGTCTGTTTATGTTGTTCTGCTGAGTACTAGAACAAAAGTCTTTAATCTTCTTGGTACTGGATCAAAAGTCTTTAACTTTTTAGTCGGAAAGCAAGATTTACCTTTTACTACTTTTCTCCAATTTGAATTGTTCAGAACATAAATCATACATCAAACTAAACATTTTTTTTTCTAAAATAAATTGTGTTCTTTTAAATATCCATACATACATATAAGTCACATTGCTTCAAACCTTTCATTTTTTGGCAACATTGAACGTTTCAGACTCAGGTTTTCCTTTTTATCTTCTGTTGTTTTCACTGAATGCAATATAGTGAATCCCACTCAGAATCTTCAGGGGATGAAGCTGCTGTATGTATGTTTTTAATTTGGTTTGGGTTTAGATTTTTTTCCATTTTGATACAGTTTAAAACTGCCGGCTGTGGAAAGCCGCAAGGTGTTTATAATAATAATGGAGAGTATATCAAAATGATGGCAATGAAATCTGCATGCTGTCCTCCAGACTTTATTCTAGGTAGAAAAGTTTACAAATAAATGGAAAATGGGGAGTGGTTGTCAGAATTGAAACGGAAATAAATTGAAATCAATATGACTGCTTAAATATCAACGTTTGGACTGTACTCAGCGAAAAAGAGAGCAGATAATCACTGCTTATTTTAAAACTTAACATTTTTCAAAACATTTCATTAAGCACTTCAGAAAGATGGAAGACATCTGAAGCTTCTGTAATGGAAACTTCTACAAAAATTGGTTTAAAACTTTTCAGTCTACCTCAATAAAAGTGGCTTTAGATTTGTTTACATCAGGACTTAATTTGCTGTCCTGATGGTTTGTATTTATCTTCAGGCTTTTGCTTACTGTTAAGTATTAAGCAAGTTTTAAAACTTGTGGTAGAATACTGGTCTCTCTCTCTTTTAGAAATTACGTGTGTAGTATGATTCACAGTACAGGCACATATTTCAGGAAACTGCACTGCATGATGGAATGAATTATCCTAACACAGCTGCCAAGAGCACCCAGTTATTGAACTCATCTTCACCTTGTCACAGTGTCATAAGTCCAAATCTGTAGACAGGAAAAAAAAAACACCAAACACCAAAAACCAAACAAAACAAAAAAACCAAAAAACCCCACAAAAAAACCAAAACAAAACCAAAAGATGGATCTTTGGCTTTTTTAATAAAGTACAGGAGAATAGCTGGACTGTTAATCAGATTATGCCTTATCAGTAGATTTATTTCCACAGATATTAATAAATGTTTCTCAGGCCCCTACAAAGGACAGAAAGACTGCTGGATTGTTCCCTATCAAACATTAAGCTTGTTGTTAATGTAGATGACTAAATACAAATTGATGGTATCACATGAATTTTCATGTAAATTGGTGGATTCATCCCCCTCTTTACTGTTCTTTTCCCTCTAAAATATAACTTTCCAGATTATTATTATTTTGCTTAAATAAAGAAATTTGAAGATTATATTTAGTTTCAAGGTATAAGCCAGTATGCTTTGCCCTGATGATCCCTGTATTCAATGATACTACATCAGTTTCTCCATAGCATACAGCATTACTGTATTATGTTGGTCATGAGGGAATCTTTGACTTCCAAAACAAAATGTCCCTTCCCAGATATTGCCAAAAAGGCTTAATTTTAGACATCACAGTCCACTGGGAAAAATACAGCACTTGTCAATCTGTCCTCTCTAGAGCATACTATGCATGTTGTAATGTCTCTTACACAGTGATAATTTCTCTGTTGGTCTACAGTAGGAGAAAGCATTAGAGAGCAGCAAGCTACACTTTTCAGGATAGAGGTTTTTTGTTTATGTTTATGTTTATGTTTACAGTGCATCCATTCCATATCTGTTACACCTTCCAACTTGGAGTGTTGTACACATATTAAGTGGTAAGTCTAAATACAAAGATTAAGACGTTATGGAAGCTTGAAAGCATGGTTGAGGGAGGAAGAAAGATTTCCCTTCCCTCCCTCTGCTTCATGTCCTACAGATCATGTTGTCTCTATTAGCTAAAGATGGGTTTCCTATAACCACATGTCTTTTCATGCAAATCTTGGGTGAGCAAGAATTTACACTGGCCTTTTTGAAGAAAATAATACTCCACCTTATCACTTACTAAAAGCAATAAAGACAAAATTAGAGACTCTTGTTCCATCCACCCAACAAACAGTTTTTGTTTTGCAAATAAGTGAGAAGCTAAATCATTTCCCAAAAGTCTTCGTTCTCCATTGGGCAGCATTTGTTGATTCAGTAGTAAATATCTTCTTGAGAAAGCGTGGTTTAAAAATTCAACACCAGAATTAGAAATTCTATAGCATTGATCGCTCTGTGACAGATGTATGGAAATCTTTGCATCCATAGCTTATGAAGGAAGAAATGTGCAGTGATCTTTCTTATACTTGCTAGACAGAGTGGTATAAAACTGACTCCATCTGTTTAATTCTTAGGTTGATTTTTTCAGCCTTACTATGGTTTATAAAGGTGCAGAGGGTCCTTTAATACGTGTCCATTTTGCAGTAGATATCTAAGTGATGAAGGCATTCTTTATATGAAGAATGTTTCTACTCCTCTGTGTTGAGATTTTACAAACGTTGGTCTTTGTGACAGTATCAAGGAAAACTGTGATTCTCAGGCATAACCAAAATATTGACTTCTGGGCCAAATACATCAATTCCACCAGAGTGAAGGGTCTAACTGTTGATGATATTAAACCGGGGATTATTTATCCCAATAATATTTATGTGTCTATCTGAAACAGAATATGTTACATTTTTACTGTTGTTCTGTGCAGAAGAGACATGAGAATCTACTGTAGCCAGAAAGACCAAGAGCAGTGAAGACAGTATCTTTATCAGTGCTTTTAATGATCCATACAGAATATCTGCAAGGCATGAATTTGGCAGGAGATAAATGTATATCAGCTATATCAGCCTCCATTTATGACTGAAAGAAATTCTCTATAAATTTAACTTTATTGAGCAAAAGAGTAATGTTTGCTGTTCTGTATACAAATTCAGCAGTTAAAAAATCAGTCAGAAAGTGATCCAAGCAATGTAAACAACATTAAATGCAGCAATTATAAGGTAAGCACTGGAGTAATTTTCACTTGACAGGGTGTGGGTTTGAAGAAGTAAACCTACTGTCTAGTGGTTGTTGCAAGACTTGCTTCCATGCCAGTTAGGGTTTATTGTTGCTAATTATTAAACACATTTTAAAATGGCAGTTATAAAATGGCAAACACCCTGAATGGCAATCTTGTAATTGTGTTGTAGGAAGTCACTAAGTTTTTCTCTATCACAAAAAAAATGGCTGAATGAGAGCAAGTAGCTCCTGTCTTCTCAAGATTTCTACAGACATACTCCATCCTGAAAATGAAGTCATTACTGGGATATGGCAGTATGAATTAGGAGCTGCTACAAAAGGAAAACATAGCTGGAAGTAAGAGAACATCCTCTAAAAAAAAAAAAAAAGTTGTAAATGCTCCATACAGAAGGAATCACAACAAGCAGATAAACTGCATGCTGTATCCCTACTGTATGTTCAATATAGAATGTGTGAATCCACAGTCATTAAACATATGATGGTGCAGCCAGGCACTGATCTGACACACCAAGCTCTGCAGAAATATGATGTATTTGGTTATGACAAACAGTATAGCAGTATCGTTTGAGTAGATACTGCAGGAGGCATAGCACCACAAACGCACTCATATGTGTTGGTTACTAGAAAAGAACATATTTGTCCTTTTCTAGGAATCATGTTTTCATAAGACCTCATGACAGCACATCAGCACGACCTCTTATTGGGAATTTTTCTCCTGCATAAATTCTGGGAAGTCTGAAACTGGAAGCTAAACTAAGCAAAGGCAGATTAGGTCATCCACATTTGGCAAGAGAATGATAGCCTTTGGCTGAACATTTTCACTGCAGTTAGTGTGAAGTGCTAATACAACTTGTAAGTTATATCATGGTCCTTCTGGTTGTGACAGACTTGCAACATAGGACCAACATTATCATTTGGATAAACAAGCATAAAGTGTTTTAGGAAGAATATCTGTAGCTAAACCTCATTCAATCCTGTCTTCTCTGACGTACATTTTCAAAAATATTCCTTGCCTCTAGGGAAGAGAGTTTGAGATTAATTTCAAAGTACTGATGTCGAGGTATTCCTCTTCTAAAGTTCCACTGTTGTAGCTATCCAAAGTAGCTGCATTAGCCAATATTTTAATTACAGTCCACTAAAAATGTAAGATTAAACTAGTTTTCTTGTTGCCACTTGAAAATCTGTGGCTTGTATTTTAAAATACTTTGCATGTCTACTCCTAATCTAAATGTTGGGCTGCTAGTACTAATATTTAAAACAATAAATTTTTTTGTTATGTTTATTGCTATCTGAGGTCATGCTGAAATAATTTGTCTTGTTTGATCCCATTGTGCCACTTTTATACAAAGTGAGCCCAATGAAGGGTAAAAGTAGCGGTTATGTGAAGCCAGAATTTCTTGATTAGAAAAGCAGGATGATATGGTGAGTGTCCAAAGAAAGGTAATAGGAATGAGAGGAAAAGGAAAAGGTTGAATAAATTTGTTTTATTTATTTAGGAAACCTGGGAGGAAGCTGAGATACCATGACAGTCTTCCAGTACATAAATGGTTTTACAAAGGAGGCGGTCATCAGCTAATTTCTGTGGCTACCAGGGTAACTAAATTTGGGGCTTTTTTGGTAGAAGTAACATGGAACATCAAGAAAATCTTTCTTAAATATGAAGAGGTGTCCCAAACAGGTTACATACAGAAGTTGTAAAATATATTGTGTTTTAAGAAGAGGTTGAACAGGCATCTGTTGACAATGAACTTCATACACATATTCTGTCTGCGAAAGGATGGTTTTGTAGTCTACCATTTATACAGGTATTCAAAATGTGGTTTTGATCTCTTAGGCCAGGCTTTCAGTGATCTAACACTGCAGAAACTGTTTGGATGAAAATGAAATTGTGAGAGCCTCCTGTAATTCTTAGTCCTCAAACTAACAGGCAGACCAGCACCCATCTTAAATAAAAAATAATTTTTTAAAAAAGACCTAGTTTTCTGGTGAGGAGCTAGGAAAAATATATATACATTAGCAATTGCACCTGGCTCCAGCTTGGAGAAAGGTCAAGATGTGACTACCTGCCTAGAGAAAATAAGAGGAAGGCAGACAGGAAAACATAAAAAGAGGGCATTTGAGATGCAACAATAAACACTGTTTATTTTCTTTCTGTATCCATCCCTTAGCCTCTCTGTGTTTGAGAACTCCCAAGGCTCTGGCAATTCTCATGTACTTTCTGAATATCCAGATGTGCCTATAAATATGCTATAACAGAATGCAATCAGCCTTGGTCACTAATGCCCAGAATTCACTTACTAAGTCATCTCAGCCTTTGATTCCCTTCTTTCATGGGAATCTTAGAAAAAATGGACCACTGCCTTGGAGTACAGATACTATCAACATAGTGCACTTTTCAGCTCCCAAGTGTAGCTGCAGTGGGCACCAGCCCAGTCTCTGGTGAGTGTAGAATAGTCATATATTAACCAGAGATGCTAAAGACATGCCTTCTGGATGGTCACATTCGTCTGACAGAACATCAAAATCAATTTCTCCTTTATGCAAAACAGGCCAGTTAGACACCTGAATAAGCAAGAAACTTAACAATCACATTGCAGTATACTGCTAAGTGTGGATTGTTTTCTTTAACACTTCTTACCTTTCCTCTCAAATATTTCCAGCCACTTTGAAAGCTCAAGGTGTGTTTCATTATTTCCCAGCTCAGATGTCAGGATTTTTTTGAGATCTGAGGTTTCAATTCATCCCACTTTTGATCAAGAACCACAAAGCCCTCCAACTTCCAGTGCTGTACCCACATCTGCCCATGATGCTGGCTACTTGCTAACCAGATACAGCAATTAGGTTCTCACTAACCTTTAGTGACTCTCTTCAATCTGATCACACCCTTATGAATCATGGCACTGTTTTCCTACATGGGCAAGTAAGGCATGGATAAATGGAGTGTATTTCCATTAAAAGCTTCAGTGGCCTATTGTCAGGGATAGGCACAGAAGACAGGTACTGTCTCTTTATTCAACTTCTCTCTTTATTCACTGAATGCTATGTCTGTACTAAACCTTAGCTGATCTGTAGTTAACCTGCAAGTCAGATTGTAAAGAAACCAATAATGCAAGAACGTGCTCCTTTGGAAAATTGGAAAGGAAGGTACATAACTACAAGGTGGTAAAGAGGTACTGTTTAAATCTTGGCAGAGCACAGAGTGAATTCAAAATGGTTAACCACAGAGACTTCTTGCTTCAAAGTTGCTACAGGAGTATCACTTTCCCCTCCAGTGCTTGTTCTATGGAAATAACTATGTGATGTTAAAGTAGTAATAGTAATTAAAAAAACTTGGCTAAACTGCCTCACAATATATTAAAAAAAAAAAAAAAAAAAGCTGTGCACATTCACCACCAATTTCACCCCAGTGGCATTGCTTAGCATAGTCAATATTAAGATTTGGAGCTATTTTGCATAAGTAAGATGAGAGCTCAACGTAGTTGGGGGTGGTTTTATTGCCAATTTAACTGGTGTTAAATTAGTAAGTATTTAAGTGACACTAAAACAATTTAGAGTCCAATCCACAAAGGTCTTGGCTCCAGAATATTCTAATAGAAATGAAAAACTCAAATGTAGGCTCGTGTTCAACTCATCGCTTTGCAGTGGGCAATCAAGTTCAGTTTAAGTACATTGTCTCCCTGAGAACTATCCCATCTTGCTATGAGAGTAGAGTCTCAGGAAGATGTTCTCTGAACCTCATCGCGGGGACTATGGATGCACAGTCCAGCTGAAAAGCATGCCACAAGATTCACAACCCTAATTCATAATCTTAATAATGAATTGAATGTATTCATCCGGGGCTTTCAGCACAGAAAATACACCTACTGAAATTGTCAGCAGTGTTACATTTGTGTGTCCCCCCCGCAAATAAATGATTAGTACATGGAAATAAAAACCTCCAACTTTAAATTTGATGCCTTCCCTAAAGAGACCTGCTGTGCACTTATCTACCAGCAAACATATTCTTTCTTTGGATTTTTTTTTCCCAATATAAGGGATGAATTATTCAGAAGGCCTGATTTCATATACCTATTGTATCTGCTGGCGAGGAGGCAGCATGGAGCAGCACCAGGACAGCCGGGCACTCTGCTTGCAGAGCTGTGTGTTGTGTCTTTCAGGGACTCTGGTGCTTTCGGGTTAGTGGAGCAAGCACAGGGAGTTAATGGTGGCATCAGCTGTGGAAGCAGCTGTTTTACGCACCCTCTGTGCCAAAGGAAATGTGCTGCAGGATTTTTTGTTCTTCTTCTTGCTATTTTTTTTTTTTTTTTTTTTTTTTTTTTCACAATAGGGTGTGGATGAGAAAGAGTAAAGGAAAGATTTTGAGGATCAAAGGGAGATGAATGTTTCCCAGTTAACCTTGCTGTTCTTTTCCTTCTTCCCCCCCTCCATGTTTGAACATACACTGCAGCCTCCAAACCGTTCATGAGTCATTTCATTCTGGTAATTTATATATTTGAAAATTTTGTTGTTGGATTTCAGAAATGATTTATTCTTCAGTTATTCCTTTATTTACTTACCTAATGGATTGATTGATGTGCCAGTATCCCTCAGGCAGCAGAGGCCCCATTTCTGGTTTTCTGAAAGAAGTGAATTGCTAACAGACAGGAGTTTCACAAACACACTAAGTCAGACCTTCCTTATTGTTCTGTGTTTATAATAAGTTCCTGTTGGCCCACATACAGTACCTGTCACTGCCTATCCGTTGAAACAGAACCCCATACCAGGCAGCTGAGAGGTACAGCAGACACTGAGTGATAAAGCACTGCAAAAAGCTGCAGAATGCAAGCAGTGTTTTTCACTGGCCTGGATGCTTAGAGGATGCTGCTCTCTCAGACAGCACTTTCCCAGAAGTCGCAGGACTGTACCATAACAATCGGATTTACTACATCACTTATTTGACATCAGAAATGTATAGGCACAGTGGACTAAAGTGTGACTTAATAAAAAGGAGACTTCACATTGCCTGCTTCTTTGTGCAACT
Source organism: Calidris pugnax (assembly GCF_001431845.1). Taxonomy (NCBI): domain Eukaryota; kingdom Metazoa; phylum Chordata; class Aves; order Charadriiformes; family Scolopacidae; genus Calidris; species Calidris pugnax. The sequence continues at coordinate 5,948,097 of NW_015090986.1, read as the reverse complement.
ACCAATCTAGCTCATTTTAATTTTGAACTGCGTATTCCCTGCTAAAAGACGCAGCAATCATTGGGAATAGGGAGAGTCAGGAAGATGCAAGCGGTGCTCACATACACTATCACACAGTCCTCATCCACCATTCTCTCCTCATCCACCCTTCCCAGATTCATCCTTCACTACTCTTACCTCCTCTAATGACCTTATTTCTTCTCCCGTCACATTGTGGTGGATCATAATATATTTTGAAGGGGAAAGGCCTTGTAAAACCTGTATGTGACTGTACTTGTGCAAATGTTGAAGCTGTGGATTCAGCTGGCCCTATTTCTACCTTTGTTCCCCAGGCTGGCAGTTCCAGCTGGCTGAACACCTCTGGAGGTTTGCCCCTCACAACAGGAAGCACGAAAACCATATAAAGGGTTGTGGGTGAAAATCAGAGCAGATGAACTGGGGCATGAGGCTTGGGATCAGAATCTCCTGCTTTCCCTCAGAAAAGTCAGGGATTGTTTTGCTGTTGTTATTGTTGTTGTTTGATCTTTAAAGTCTTTTGCAATTGTAACTAAGCAAATCTCACAATCCCCTGCAAAACAGGCCATAGGCCATTTCATAGATAGGATGTAATTGAGAAACCAGGTTACAGCAACAAAAAAATGTACCGTGAGATCAGGAAGAGATCCCAGATCAGTATTGAGACTGTTTGACCATGCTTCCCTCGATTCAACATAATGGAAGAACAAAAGGCAGCACAGCTGATGGCGTGCACCAAAGTGCACATTATTTGATTCAGCTCAGATTCTAACCAGCTGGTCCCCCGCAAATCAGGGGGAGCATTTGAGTGCTCACAAATCAACAACCGCTGCTTCTCATCAAACTGTCTTTGTAGTTGTTTTGGCACCTTGCTGTACAGATAGGTATCATGTTATTAGTATAGAACTGAATATACTAATGATGAGGTAATGTTCCTATGGAAGTATCTATGCTAACAGATGTGTTCATACAAAGACCTATAATATCATTATGCAGCTGCTCAAATAGATGCTTTTTTTTTTTTTTTAACATGCTGAATAATTGTAGTCTAGAATCTCAGCTTTCATCAGAAATATTAAACACTTGCCTTACGGTTGGAAGGATAATTATTGAAATGTAAGTAGAGCGTGGGCCTGAGTCTGCAGTTAGCCTTACACATAGCTCTAAGACTATTTGAACTGCTTCCGCTGCTGTCACTATTATTTTAGTTCAGAACACTACTGGTGGCTCTTTAATTGTTGATATTACTTAGAGACTTACTGATAGTTTAATAGAGCTACAAAGCATGTGGTTAGCTGTGCTACAAGCATTGAGAAGGGGATGCTTGCTGGCTAATACAGAATTCATGCTTTTTCTTCTAACATCCAATATCAAAATCCAACATAAAAATGATCAACTCCTTGAACTGAATCACTGGTAATTAGTTCCTTTGTCAGTACCTGGAAATTGAACCCAACTCCAAAGCCTTCCTGAGGGTGAGAAACCCTACAATTGCCCAGTGGCTTCTTCTACTACACAAGTACACGTGGCATGTTTAAAATGAACTATACTCCCTCTCCCTTCCCAGACTCAGCAACACATGGGAATACATAAACAGAAAATAGGATTTAAAAAGTAGTAATGTGAGATAGCAGCTATTTCACTGATGGTACAGCACCCTGCAAGAAAGTCTCTGAGGACAAGATAGTAACTGAAGGAATGTTCTCACAGCACTACAGGGTTCTCACCAAATAATTAGTGGTGTACAATCTAGTGTACAAATAAAGGGCAAAAGGCCTCTGAGTATGCCCAGAGTCATGCAAAAGTGTTCTGAAGCCTTAACAATGCATAGCTAAAGACCACCAGTTAGTTACTAGAAAGTTTTCCCCACAAATTGACTGCCTCTGCAGAGTTTAATAAGCAGGATAGTCTCCCAGAAATGGTATCAAAACAAAGACCTAAGTATTATTCAAAGAAGAAATTAAAAAGCAACAGTTAATATGTCATAAATGATCATATTTGTAATTTTGTATGTAAGGTTTGCCTTTTTGGCAAATTAGATGAGGTAAATTAGATGACTTACTTAAAATACATAATTTCAAGGTTTGAACATCAATAAATTTCCATTTGAGACTAGCTCTATACCTGTGGTGTTTTGTAATTTCACAGAGTTTTGAACGGTTAAAAGGTCCTGACATTATAAAGAATGATGTTTTCATCAGAATTGTGAATGATACAGAATAAGAAAACCTTTGGAAGTTCCTTATAAAGATAATGGAAATCTCTGAATTTTAAGAAGTCTAAAAATCAGTTTAGCAGTGATGCCATCTATTAAACATACACTAAAAAACGGTAATGTAATTGCTAATACAAATTAAATAAAAGTCACAGTAGAAATGCACAGTATAGTTCATCCACATGACTTTTGTGTTCAGATTAAATTCTTTCTCCATGTGTTGAAAGCCAACAGGCCCTCACAGGACATGCTGGAAAATTAGCTGGTGTCAGAGAGACGTTTAAAATAGCCATTTAAAAATTATTACGACTTAAATAGTCAGTTGCCTTATGAGTACATGCTCAGAAAAAAAATAATGCAGGACAGCCTTGATCACCACAAAGGAATTCTGCTCCAGCTTACAGCTCCATTGCAAAAGGACCTGAAGTCCACTACCTTTCTGCACAGCCGACTGCACAGTCCCTTACCCTCCTGGTCTGACCCAGGTTATCTGCCACATCAAGAGCTACTGCTTCAGGAATTTCCCAGGGTGCTTACACCTTTCTTCTTGAGTGTTTATGGCAGCTGTATAAGGCAGTATTTGGTTAGGCCCCAGATGAGCTTTTCCTGCAGCAGAGACAGCCAGCTGTATTTGCATGTGGATCAGCAAACAGGGCCAAGAAAATCTGTGTTCAGACTGAAAAAAAAAAAAGGAGAGAGAGAAAAGAGCCTACTTGTAACTTCATCATCTTTTCTCTAAGTACAATAGCCACATGAGTAATGTAATTATATAAACTAACTAGAAATAATTCCTAAGCCTCCCTCCCCCACAAAACAATATGAACATATTTTAATGTTCCAGGATCCTATACATAGCGCTGAAACTACAGAAATATGTGGCTCATCTTACAGCTACACTTTAATAAAAACCACCTTTCAAAAGCCATCTTGACAAACAACATGCATTTCGTGGGACTGGAAATGCACAGGAATCCAGATCTGTCTCCAGTGCCATGAGAGAGCCTGGTGTTGGAGGAAGCATTGAGTCCCTGCTGACTCCAGCATCACCACTGTCACCTTGTCCGGCTAATTCCAGCTGAGTTTAACAAAATCAAACTGAACTGTCATGCTGGTCCTGTGTCGTGAGACCGACAGGCAGATACAACAGGGGCAGGATGCAAATAGCACAGACTAAGTAAATGAACCAGTACCATACTAGATGCTGTACTCAATGAGTTACACGCTGTTTCAAAGATGAATGTTGTCAGAGATTAATTTAAATAATAAGAAGGGATATGTGTGTGTGTGTGTGTGATAGAGAGAGAGAGAGAGAGGAAGGCTGGAAATGTAAGTCTGACTATCAGCTTACTGCTAGGGGAATGGATATATTTGCATTGCTATGGATGGGAAGCAAGGCCATGAAGCAGCCAAGAGCTGAGCCTCTAAGCATGTCCAATGTGAAACGGACATTTCCAGAAGCTAGAGCAGACCCAGCTGTGCTAATTATTCATGCTGTTAATAAGTGCTGTTTCTTCTTCCCAACCAACCTGCCTCCTGAGCACTTATTAAACACTGCAATCGCTGCTAAACCTGTTTATGGGGAATAGCTTTATCAAAGTGATGAAATTATCAGAGAAAAGATTCAAGAGTAGCAAAGGAGCTTTGTGGTGAATCACAACCAGAGACTGTTCCAATAGCTTACAAATTTGGCAAAGCAGTAGCAGGTCGTTCTCTTATGAAGGTCAATTAAAAATTCTAGCTGTAGTGTAAACATCATTTTCCATATAACAGTGCCACACAATGTCCAAAGTAGTCCCTTAATATAAAATATCAATTTGATTTTCCTCAGGAGATTAGCTCTCCTTTTGCAATGCAAATATTTTCAAGTGTACTAAACACATTCTAGCACCTCAGTATAGGGACTAAACTATTTGCATGCAAAATTACCCAAAGTAGGCAGACTGGCACAAGCTTATGCTTCTGCCATATGTGCTGAAGCATTTGAGCCAGGAAACTAGTAGTATCTGGATACTATTTACAATTTAAATTTGGTTTTACATTATTATTCGAAAGAGAAAATAAATAAAAAGATTTCATTAAAATTAATGTTATATGTGATGCTAAGTTTACCCCAGTGTTATCTGATTACACTTTTCCAGCTAAAAACATGGTCTAGGAAACGCAGAGAATTTTCTCATTACAACTGTGTCTTTTTTTTTCCTCTCAGTGCTTGTGCTTTTTAGATACTTTTTAAAAAAATCTGAAAGCTGTATCCCTTACATTTCTTTTAGACATTAGTATTTGTGTCACTTCATGCTATCTCCTGCATGCTGTGTGTAGCAGATTGTCACTGGATTTTGTAGTATGGCAGAGTAAAGACCAAAATTTTTTGCCTGAGTAGGGATTCAGGGATTCAGGGCCTACCGCAGCTTGTGTTTTCACCTCAATTTAGTTCAGAGGAACTCCACGGATTTTGGATGAGCTGCTGCGGTTTTGCATTGACAAAATGGAAAAACAATTAGACCTTCTGTACTTACCAGTGAAATACTAGAATGCGAAAACCACAACCCGTGTGCTTCAAAAGTTCATAGAAACACCATTTTCCAGAAACAACAATCAGCATGACACAGGGTGGGGGGTGGAGGGAGGGGATTTTGCCTGCCATTCTTGCTGCGCTTTTCCCCTTGCTAGACCTTTGCTGGCAGCACCCATTAAAAAAATCAACTGGTAGCAATAGGCACCTTTAGTGCCCGTGCCACCATGGCCAGACAGCATGGATGTCACCTGCCAAGGGACTTTGGGCTGGCGAGGCTGTGCTGTGCTGCCTGACCTACCTGCTGGAAGCGGCAGGGAGAACTTAACCGAAGCCAGCTTTCTGCCCGCCTGTAAGTGCCGGAAATGTAAGTCACAGGTATAATTTATTTGGCTTCAAGTACCACCACCCTGAGGAGCTGGGTGTTTAATAACATGTTTCCCTTGCCTCAGAGCTAGGTGGTGCCTCTGTAAGTATCTTCAGGTAATACCTACGCTTTGCATTTGAATAACCTTCAGTGGGAAGAAATACCTCACCTTTTTGGCTCTTTTACACTTAAAAAGCCCAAAATTTAAGGAATGTGCCTTCAAAATCAGTTTTGAAATCTAGGAGCAAAACAAGTTCCAGACAAAACTGCCCAATTTATTTTTTCCTCATTTGCATCCATGTTTTGCCTTAATTGAGTCCAACGGAGTGGTAAGCAGATCTGCAAAATGACTGGGAAAGGGGAGCTATCAACACAAGGCTTTTCTCCCCCTCCGGAGCAGCAGAGACTCCACCAGAACACCTCATGCTGCCCACGCTTACCTTCACTGTCAAGTCAGTGGACCCCCTCCTATGGAAACCTGCTTTGAGTCAAAACAGAACCAGGTCCCCTGTGTATCTCTTTCTACCTGATGTTTAAAAACACATCTAACATTCATTTGGCTCCCAAAAGAAGAGAAGTACAAGGAGTTAGCGCTTGCTTTAGTGCCAGCATCCCAAGTTAGCAGATATTCTTCCCAAACAGAAAAGTAAATGAAAAATACTAGGTTTTCTTTCTCTCTTAATGAAATCCAAACACAAAGAGAAAATTCTTGGCCGATACAAAATTGACATACCTTCTGTGACCCCTTGGATATGTCGAACTGAACAAAGATTATTTTCTTTCTTATTATTGTTACTTTTCAAGGTAAAAATGATCAAGTTTGATCTCACCACAACCATGGCATCAAAGTATTCCCATATGTTTATCCAATGTATGCTAATATCACTCAGAAATGCATATCCCCATGCCTCTCTTCCTGTAAAATGTTTACAGTGTGTCACATGCCCAAACCAGCAAAAGCACATTTCTAGGTTCGATTTTGTCTTCCTAAAAATCATCGCATTTGATTTGTTTTCAGCTTCAGAAACGCTGAAAAAATACCTCAGTGCATGAACTTTCTCCTGAGAAGAGTTTGCTGTAAGAGCCAACATTTCTGCTGCACCAAGTTTCCAAAACATCCCACAAAAAGCACTCAAAATTTGCGGTTGTGTAGAAAGTTTAGTGGAAATTCTCCACGTTACTTGCCTACCCTCACGTATTAATACCAGTGCATTTTAAACGGTGGTTTGATTTCAAACATTGAATTAATTAAGTGGGAAAAAAAAAAAAAAAAAAAAAAAAAAAAGGAAAAAGGCCCCATCCCAGCGAGTCAAACCTGCTAGCGAAAGGCATGCCAACATCTCCCTCTACTGCCCGCGGGCGTGGAGAACAGCGGATGGATGCTCCTGAAGGGGAAACCTGGGGGTTCATCCCAGGGCGCCGAGAAAGCAGCTGGCATTTAGGCTGCCGACCCTTGAAGTTCCCCGGTTCGCTCACTGTGGGAGTCAAAGCATTAAATGCAAGTGCTTCCCATCTGCACCTTTCACACGAGTCTTTCTGCTGTAAATGTGCATCGCTGAACACCCTGCGTGCCTGGGTAATGAGCTGTTTGGTGCATGGCTCCCCCTGCCAAAAAAAAGCCCTCGTCTTGCAGGCACATACTATGTGTATGTCCTTGCACAGTGCAAATCTGAAAGATGCCTTTCACTAGTGTTTCTCTCCTCAGCTGCACAGAAAATCAAATCTCATTTGAAAAGTCTCTGAGAAACTTTCAGAAATCTGATCGGTAGGTTTAAAATACAGAGATGGGAATATAAAGTCAACTTTTGCATGCACAAAGGGTGAGTATTCTTGAAGATCAGGAACTGGGTCCGTCTGTGGCTGGCTTCTGAACAAATGCAGAAGCAAAAAGTGCTAAATCTCTCTGCCACACAGACATCTTCTTGCTAGGACCATCTGTGACAGCAGCCACTGCTCAGGGGAGATGGTAGCTGTGGGGTCAGAGTTCTCCCTTCCAGCCAAAGGGAATGACCTGCAGAGCGAGTGATGCCTGCTTTCTCCTATGAAGAGTGCTGTGTCATTGCAGGAGCTCAAGAGTACCTCCAGAAGGGCTATCAGCTGTGATATTTCTAACTCTTTTGAGTTTGGGATGAGGCTCAAGCTAGTTTTCAAAGGGTATGACTCCAATAGAAGGCTCCTTTTCTTTCTGTCTCTGAGATTAAGTTTTCCTTCTTTATCTATACCCATGCAAACCTGTCAACCGCATCACCCATCTCTGCTTAGAATTGCTATCCTCTGAGCACCTGAAATAACATATGACAGACCTATCCAGTCTCACTCATTTGAAGTGAGCTGTCTCCTCTTACTTTTGGCTTCATTTTCATGCAGCCGTAAAGATTCACGGCATATATCAATGGAAAATGTAATATAACACTCAGAAGTTTTCAAATCTCACTCATTCAAATGAGTGTGACTTGACAAGCCTGATGTGATAAAATACTGCAAAGGGTTTTAAAGATTTCACTGAAATGCACAATGAAATGAAACCTTTCTTCTTTCCTTTTTTTTTTCCTGCAATTTTTTTTAAACTTTAGAAATGAATTCTAAAAAGCTGCATCAAACTAATAGAAAATAGGGAGACTCTTAGTGTAAAGCCTACCATTTCTCACATCAAAGCAAGAGTGCTTTGCAGATACCCTCACTTACACTGGCAGAATTTTGCAGGGGAAGGCAGAGAGTCAGGCTGAGGTAGGCAATTGCAAAGGAATTGCATACAGTGGAATAGCGGCTCTATGAAAATTAATAATTTTCATAATAATTAAATAATAATTTCATAATAATAAATAATTGCAAAGAAATAATTATAAATGAACAAAGGAATTGGCTGCAACACACCTTAGCTTGCATGGCTACCACACTGTAAATGCAGGGAGGAAGCTAGAGAGGAGAGAACAGAAAGAAATAAAAGATGCTAAAAAAGATCACCCACCTGCTTCTGGATGGGTGCTTCAGGTTTCCATGTGTTGGATGATTAGATGCTATGATAGTGAGCACCATTTTAAAATGGTTAGATTGATTTCACAGGAAAATATCTACACATATTGAAAAAGCAAAGGGTTTACAGATGCTGGTGAGTCCTGGTCATCACAGGTATTGGAGGCATAAAGCAAAAATGTCAAACTTGGGTAGCTAAGCATAGGCTGCTGTATTTCTATTTGATACATAAATAGTTGTGGATGAGTCTTCAGAAGCACTGGAATCACACAAGTTCTCTCAAGGCTGTCAGGACCAGAAGGTTCACATCTCATTTGAAAAATGTTCTTATTTATTTTGACATGTGAATCCAGCTTCTTAATCTTATGAACCCTGTTTTAAAGGCCAGCCTCAAATGATTTAAATGTAGCAAGGTCTGATGAAGTGGACTGCACTTCTTATAACTTAACTCCCTGCTGAGGTGACACTTAACTGGAAAGACATCTATGTACACATCCTGTTTACTTTAGTGGGAGCTCCAGCTATTGCTATAGCTCCAGATATAACCTACATTAGCCTTTTTTTTGGCTTCCTCTAAAGTCTATATTACTTCCTCAAAAAGAAGAAATTGGTCTAAATGGACCACTGTTTTAATCCAGCATGTGGCAATCCTTGTCTTCCTACTATGCAGAATTAATCTCTGTACTAGAATTGAAGTGCTTTCCTTCTTGTTGAAATACCTGTGCATTAAGAGTATAGATTCTTGCCTGTTTAAAGCCACTCTGAGTCTCACACAGTCTCAAAATTCAAGCATGCCATTTTGCTAAATGTCAACAGTTTGACACTGCTCAGTGTCCTGTACAGCTATCTATGACTGTAATTGACTTCTGTAATGCCTTGGATCTCATTGGGACAGCCAAAGTAAGCAGAAGACAGAAGATAGGCCTACAGAGTGGTGACAGAAAAAGCGAAGAAGCCAAAGACATGAAGTCTGGGACTGCTGGGCACAGAGCTCTCCACTAGAGCTGTTTAATTCTTACTTCAGAAACCATGAGGCCCAAAACTCATCCCGACCTTAAGTTTCTCTAGACTCCTATAGTCATTCCAGCTGGAAGGTACCTTAAGAGCCTCCAGTCCAACCTCCAGCTCCAAGTAGAAGGTAAGGTTGCTTAGAACTTTGTCCAGTTGCATCTTGTAAACCTCCAATGATGGCAATGGCACGGCCTCTCTAGGAAATCTATTCTACTGCTTAATTAACCTTACAATGAAATTTTATTTCCTAATATCTTCTAAGAACCTCCTCTATTTCACTTTATGACCATTGTGTCTCATCCTCCACCTGAACACCTTAGAAAACAGTGGGACTACACCTCCTCAGTCCCTTCTCTTTGGTGCCTGAGCTGTTGTTGTGTGCTTCTGAAGCTGTTCCTTCTCCTGACAGAATCAGCCTTAGACCTGCAGCCCCACCATTTTGATTGCCACCTTTGACCTCGCTTGCAGTTCTTTGGATTTTCTTTCTTGCCCCTTTTGAAGATGACTGCAACACTTTACTTTCTCCTGTCATCAGGAGATTTTCCCAGAAACTGTCAAAGATCAAGCATCCATAGATGCTTTCTACCAGGTCCCAGGACCCACAGGGCCAACATTACTCATGAATCATGGAATCTTTTAGGTTGGAAAAGACCTCTAAGATCATCAAGTGCATCAAGCGTAAACCTGATGCTGTCAAGTCCACCACTAAACCGTGTCCCTAAGTGCCATGTTTACACATCTTTTAAATACCTCTGGGGACAGTGACTCAACCACTTCCCTAGGAAGCCTGTTCCAGTACTTGAGAACCCTTTTGGTGAAGAAATTTTTCGTGATATCCAATCTAGACCTCCCCTGACCCAATTTGAGGCCACTTCCTCTTGTCCTGTCTCTTGCTGTTTGGGAGAAGAGATCGATATCCACCTCACTACATCCTCTTTTCAGGTTGTTGTAGAGAGCAATAAGGTCTCCCCTCAGCCTCTTTTTTTCCAAACTAAAGAACCCCAGTTGTTTCAGCTGCTCCTCATAAGACTCGTTCTCCCCAAGAGGCTTTCCTAACCTCAATTAGAACACTCCCTCCCAGTGCAGTGATGTCTGCTAACCTACTGAGGGTGCACTCAATCTCCTTGCCCAGATCATTGATACTAAAGAGGACTGGCCCCAGTGCTGTGCCCTGGGGAATACTACTTGTGACCAGTCACCAAGTGGATTTAACTCCATTCAGTACCACTGTCTGGGCCTGGCCCTCCAGCCAGTTTTTAACCCAGTGACGCATATGTCCCTCCAAGCCATGAGCAGCCAGTTTCTCCAGGAGAAGGCTACGGGAAATGGTGTCAAAGGTCTTAGTAAAGTCCAGGTAAACAATATCCACAGCTTTTCCCTCATCCACTAAGTGGGTCATCATGTCATAGAAGGAAACCAAGTTAGCCAAGGAGGACCTGACTTTCATAAACCCATGCTGACTGGGCCTGATCACCTGCTTGTTCTGTACATGCAATGTGATGGCACTCAGGATGATCTGTTCTATAACCTGCCTAGGCACAGAGGTCAGACTGAGAGGCCTGTAGTTCCCTGGATGTTCCTTCTGGCCCTTCTTGTAGATGGGCATCACATCTGCTAACTTTCAGTCAACTGGGACCTCCCTGGCTAGCCAGGACTGCTGGTAAATGATGGAAACTGGCTTGGTGAACACTTCCACCAGCTCCCTCAGTACCTTTGGGTGGATCCCATCCAGCCCCATAGGCTTGTCTTTGTCTAAGTGGTGTAGCAGGTAGCTAACTGTTTGCCCTGGGATTAAAGGGGCTTCATTCTGCTCCCGATCTCTCTCTTCCAGCTCAGGGAGCTGGGTACCCAGAGAACTATTGGTCTTAACATTAAAGACTGAGGCAAAAAAGGCATCAGGTACCTCATCCTTTTCCTCATCCCTTGTTGCTGTGTTTCCTCATATGTCCAATAAAGGATGCAGATTCTCCTTAGCCCTCCTTTTGTTGCGAATGTATTTATAGAAACATTTTTTGTTGTCTTTTACCACAGTAGACAAATTAAGTTCTGAGTCAATCTTTGCCCACTGCTGTAGCACATCTCCTTCTTGGAGACTTCTCCTCCTGTCAGGAGAGACCTGGGAGATTGTTTGCATGAAGGCCAAGCCAAAGAATACAGCGTATCTCAGCTTATTATGCATCCACTGTCTCAAATTCAACTGCCTCATTTAGCTGCATGATGACATATTCCTTTTTTATTCTTTCATTCATCTACGCAGATAGAAGCTCATCTTATTGCCCTTGGTGTCCTTTGGCAATTTAGCAACATTACCTGAGCTTTGGCTTTCCTGACAATATCCCTGCATGCACAGACAATGTTTCTATGATCTTCCTGTGCTGCCTGTCCTCATTTCCACCTCCCGTGTAAGACCATTTGTGCTGGATCTCAGACGTGTTCCCATTTAGCCAAGCTGGTCTTGTGATAAGTTGACTATTTTCCTAAAAACCTTGGAGGAGATTGCCCCTAAAGACATGCCCCTTTTCTTTATTGCAATTGCAGTAGTTCTCCAATGGTTTCATCATTCAGATAAACCCTTGCCTTGAATCAGCAGCAGTTGTCACTGCCATCTGGCATTCAAGTTGTTTTCCATATACTGCTATGTTATTAACTGCTGCACAATAAATGCATAATATTCACAATATTAGAAGTATGTCAGCCTTTCCCCCACCATTTTGATTGCCACCTTTGACCTCGCTTGCAGTTCTTTGGATTTTCTTTCTTGCCCCTTTTGAAGATGACTGCAACACTTTACTTTCTCCTGTCATCAGGAGATTTTCCCAGAAACTGTCAAAGATCAAGCATCCATAGATGCTTTCTACCAGGTCCCAGGACCCACAGGGCCAACATTACTCATGAATCATGGAATCTTTTAGGTTGGAAAAGACCTCTAAGATCATCAAGTGCATCAAGCGTAAACCTGATGCTGTCAAGTCCACCACTAAACCGTGTCCCTAAGTGCCATGTTTACACATCTTTTAAATACCTCTGGGGACAGTGACTCAACCACTTCCCTAGGAAGCCTGTTCCAGTACTTGAGAACCCTTTTGGTGAAGAAATTTTTCGTGATATCCAATCTAGACCTCCCCTGACCCAATTTGAGGCCACTTCCTCTTGTCCTGTCTCTTGCTGTTTGGGAGAAGAGATCGATATCCACCTCACTACATCCTCTTTTCAGGTTGTTGTAGAGAGCAATAAGGTCTCCCCTCAGCCTCTTTTTTTCCAAACTAAAGAACCCCAGTTGTTTCAGCTGCTCCTCATAAGACTCGTTCTCCCCAAGAGGCTTTCCTAACCTCAATTAGAACACTCCCTCCCAGTGCAGTGATGTCTGCTAACCTACTGAGGGTGCACTCAATCTCCTTGCCCAGATCATTGATACTAAAGAGGACTGGCCCCAGTGCTGTGCCCTGGGGAATACTACTTGTGACCAGTCACCAAGTGGATTTAACTCCATTCAGTACCACTGTCTGGGCCTGGCCCTCCAGCCAGTTTTTAACCCAGTGACGCATATGTCCCTCCAAGCCATGAGCAGCCAGTTTCTCCAGGAGAAGGCTACGGGAAATGGTGTCAAAGGTCTTAGTAAAGTCCAGGTAAACAATATCCACAGCTTTTCCCTCATCCACTAAGTGGGTCATCATGTCATAGAAGGAAACCAAGTTAGCCAAGGAGGACCTGACTTTCATAAACCCATGCTGACTGGGCCTGATCACCTGCTTGTTCTGTACATGCAATGTGATGGCACTCAGGATGATCTGTTCTATAACCTGCCTAGGCACAGAGGTCAGACTGAGAGGCCTGTAGTTCCCTGGATGTTCCTTCTGGCCCTTCTTGTAGATGGGCATCACATCTGCTAACTTTCAGTCAACTGGGACCTCCCTGGCTAGCCAGGACTGCTGGTAAATGATGGAAACTGGCTTGGTGAACACTTCCACCAGCTCCCTCAGTACCTTTGGGTGGATCCCATCCAGCCCCATAGGCTTGTCTTTGTCTAAGTGGTGTAGCAGGTAGCTAACTGTTTGCCCTGGGATTAAAGGGGCTTCATTCTGCTCCCGATCTCTCTCTTCCAGCTCAGGGAGCTGGGTACCCAGAGAACTATTGGTCTTAACATTAAAGACTGAGGCAAAAAAGGCATCAGGTACCTCATCCTTTTCCTCATCCCTTGTTGCTGTGTTTCCTCATATGTCCAATAAAGGATGCAGATTCTCCTTAGCCCTCCTTTTGTTGCGAATGTATTTATAGAAACATTTTTTGTTGTCTTTTACCACAGTAGACAAATTAAGTTCTGAGTCAATCTTTGCCCACTGCTGTAGCACATCTCCTTCTTGGAGACTTCTCCTCCTGTCAGGAGAGACCTGGGAGATTGTTTGCATGAAGGCCAAGCCAAAGAATACAGCGTATCTCAGCTTATTATGCATCCACTGTCTCAAATTCAACTGCCTCATTTAGCTGCATGATGACATATTCCTTTTTTATTCTTTCATTCATCTACGCAGATAGAAGCTCATCTTATTGCCCTTGGTGTCCTTTGGCAATTTAGCAACATTACCTGAGCTTTGGCTTTCCTGACAATATCCCTGCATGCACAGACAATGTTTCTATGATCTTCCTGTGCTGCCTGTCCTCATTTCCACCTCCCGTGTAAGACCATTTGTGCTGGATCTCAGACGTGTTCCCATTTAGCCAAGCTGGTCTTGTGATAAGTTGACTATTTTCCTAAAAACCTTGGAGGAGATTGCCCCTAAAGACATGCCCCTTTTCTTTATTGCAATTGCAGTAGTTCTCCAATGGTTTCATCATTCAGATAAACCCTTGCCTTGAATCAGCAGCAGTTGTCACTGCCATCTGGCATTCAAGTTGTTTTCCATATACTGCTATGTTATTAACTGCTGCACAATAAATGCATAATATTCACAATATTAGAAGTATGTCAGCCTTTCCTTTCTGTGTGACTAGTCCATGAGCTTCTTATCTTTCTTTGCACGTGCTTCAAGGTTTGGTTGGGTGTTGCTCTAACATTGCTGTGTGTAGGAGTTTGGGTTATGTTCCAGTTTTAAAGCCATGCTCCCTGAGGGATTAGTGGAAAGAAAAGTATTTTTTTCTTGGTAGTGGTGCATTTCTAGTAGATACAAAACATAGCTGCATGTCTTGAATCTGTGCTTAATATAGGGGTAACAATTAAACATGGAAGATTTTATTGAAAGGAACTTTTACAGACTCTTGCACAAATGGTAACTTGTGGGCTTGCCACAGTTACGATGGATGAGAGGATGAAGACTTTCCCATGTGTGATAACCATAAACACTGATGGGAAAATAAAAAATCCCAAGAACTAGCTCTGAGACCATCAGAACACACTTGTGTGAGTAGAGATGAATCTGGAAGGAGAGGAGGTAATACAGCCCCATGTGAATCATTTACAAGGTGCTGTACCTTTCAGTCTTTGGAAAATACTCAAAACACAGCCTCAAATTTCATGGGAAATGAGATTGTTAATCTAATTCTGAACAAAACTCCAGTGAATAATAGCCAACTCACCAGCTATCACATTCGATCAGCAGTCTGTACCGGAAGGCCCCAGGAGACGTCCACACAGTTTGAAGACTGACTTGATATATTCAGTGAAGGATGATTTTCCCCATGTGTGTATGTGTTTGTATAAGTGTTTTGAGGCACTTGTTCTCTATAAGATACTTAGCGTAGTATTTCATTCTTGAAGATGTTCATCTTACTATAATCGGAATAAAAAAATTGCAGGTATGATTTTTTTTCCTCCAGTCCTGCAGTTTGTATAATTTCCACAATTTCATTTGTGGTTATGCCATTTTATGTTGTTCATGAACTGAAAGAGGGCTTACTCATATGATAGTTAGATATTTTTCTTGTGTTGTGCAACATACCCATTCACAGCATACGCTCTCAATTTAATTTCTTCCTTTAGCACAATTAAGTGACATTTCTTTACCTTGAGAAACAAAGTGCCTAACAGCTCCTGCTCCTCACCTATCTACATCAAGTGGATTTTTATTGCATTGCTTTGTACTGACTACATTACTGCTGCTGTTTCCCATTACGCTGAAATTTCATCATATTTCTACAAGTTCATTCTTCAAGGTTACTGCTACAAAGGCTTAAAATAATTCATCCTAGTTCTCCTTTTTGTAGTGTCTTTTCAGATGTATGTCTTTTCTAAAGGCCTATGAGTAGCTCACAGGCACAAGTGCAGGTACCTTTGATATGAAAGCCAGTTCCTCTCAAGTACTGTGTTACTGACCCTACAAATTAATCTTTTCTGAACTCCTTTTTAAAGGCTTTACCAATCTAAAACATATCTCTTTATTCTTCTGTAACCCCTTTCTTCTAGTACTTAAAAAGCCTTTGCATGTTGTGCATGACCTTTCATTTACCAGACCCTGTCTATTCCTGATTTTTAAATAAATGGAGACTGTTTAGTACAGCTCTTCTAGCACCACCCACTTTGGAGTCTTACATTATATTCAATTGTAGTGGGTAAAAATAATGTGCCCTAAGGTTTACTATTTGCCTGCAGAGTGAGATGAACAAATATTATTACACCAATGAAGAAGGACAAACTGAGGCATAGAGAGATGCTCTATATGGAATAAAATCCATATAATCTGATGCACAGAACACTGATCTGTTTATATAATTAATTACGTTTCCATTGCTGTAAGTGTATTTCCACCCACTGAAATCGTGGGTGTTCATCTTGACTCTCACTATAGCCCCAAAAATACACTGCAATTGATCTATGGCTCCAACTGGAGCTCCATTGTTGTTTAAGTGAAATTGGAACAACCTAATAGCTATAGGTGGATAAACAACAAGCATACCATTGCAAAGGCAGATTGAGGCTTATCTGAGCAGCCTTCTCCTGCTCTGTGAGCACCTGTAGGCTTGTAGGTTTTTCTGCTGATCACAACAGGCAGCCTGAGACTAACTCTGCCTGGGAGCCCTGATAGCCTGTAGGCAACCCAATGGCATTAAATCAGCTTTGCTCTGATTCCCCCTAACCTTTACTTGTTCTGTTCTTCAAGTTTGCCCTGCAGAGGTGCACCTCCAAAGCAAACCAGCAATAATTTACAACCCCAAGTAATCTGTCAAACTTCCCAAGGTTGTTTCTTCTCCGACCTTTCCTCTTTGCTTCACACCTCTTGACTGCATCATTGACTGCGATTCATTGGCTCTTTGCTCTTTTTATTCTAAGTTGAATTTTAAAATTTGAATATTATAAACAAGACATTCTATCTGTTCCCTAAGCATAGTAAATGTGATTTAAACAAAATTAAAATCCAGTCGTGGTCAGGTGAGTGTTACATGGTATGTCTTCTCGTTTTAAGCTTTAGGTTTTGAGGGATTCAGGCAGATGCAGTAGGTTAAGACATACAGAGTCTGGAAAAATACTGTTGGGGACATATTCTAAAGATATTAGAGACAAAATTTACTGTTAGAGTAAATTAATACTAATAAACATACGAATGAAGGAAAAGGAATATTAATAAATAAAGAAAAGAGATAGAACAAAGAGTCCCCTTGGTCCCGGAAAGCACGATTCAAAGCCTGAATCATGTTTGCTTGGGTTATGAGCTCTGTCATGAGCTATTAGTAGGAATGCAGGCACCCAAAGTGCTAATTCTGATGAAAAGTTTGTTCTGCTGGAATTTTCCTTTCTTACTTTGGGACTGAACTTTAAAATGAGCAAGGAAGCAAACAGGTCCCAGTCCCTTTTTCAATTCCGTCAGAAACTGAATTTACCTACTCAGAAGTGGGAGCATTCTTAACTCCTTCCCAAACCCCCACATCATAGAAGGGTGTTAGCCTGGGTTATGCAATAGTCGTGTCCCCCTCTTCAGGCTGTGTACAGAGGATTGGGATTCAGATCTGCTTAGAGAGGATACCTGCATGCTCTTGTCCTGCTGGATTCTCAGTGCTGCTTCCAGCAGCTCAGCCTCCAGCTACCAGCAGTGTCTCTGCTCACTTGTCCAACTTGGAGAGACTTCTCCATGAACAACCAGGTGGGCAAAGCACCCAGGGCATCTCTCGCAGCCAGCAGCAGCAATTAGGAGAGTCTGAGTTATGTCTCTACCTCTGGAAAGGCTTGAGTGCTGGGATAGTTTTGCGGCATCACGGTGTGGAGTCCCTTCCCCTCCTCTCACAAAACATGAGACATCTCAGAAGCCAGATGTGTGGTGCAGCTCTGTTGGAGCCTGCATTGCGAAGATGCCCAAGGCTGGCATGTGGCTTCCAATATGAATACAAATGAATTTAATATTGTCATCCTGTTGCTTGAAAAAACCCACCAGTCAGCTCAGCACAGCTGGCAGGCATGTTTCTCTAGAACTAGTGAGGTTAATTTTCACTTGGTGGTACAGTGGGAAGAAACTAATCCTTCTACTGTGTCCTGGTGGCTGTAAGGGGAAGCTGCTATCTTTTGTCCATTCCCCAGCCTCTGGCACTTTAAAAACAACATAGATGTTAAGAGGCTTGTTTGTTGTTTTGTTGGTGCTGTAGTTGCTGTTGTTTGAAGAATCTCACTTGCCAGTGCAAATCTTCATCAAAATTCAGCTTCCTTCTTCCTCTGCCTCCCCTCACCCCACCTTCTCCTCCATCCTTTTTGGTGATGTCACTGGGCTGGACCAGTCACCCACTCCCTGCTACCCCTACAGAAATCCTGCTCAAAGTGAGACTCTGCTGCAGTAATCTAATCTGGAATTTGCTATTCGATTTCAGCAGCTCAATTGGATCAGCTGCCTGCAGAGCTACACACTCTCCTGCCAGCTTGGCAGAGCAGAGTTTAACCACTTCCCTTCCGGGCAGGGTCTGGTAAATACAGGATGTAGTTCCGCCTTGAATCAACTCAGAGCTGAAATAAGTGGTAGGACCCCATGGGAAAGATCCTATGGACTTCAGGAAGGTTAAATGAAATGAAAACTATTGACATTATCAGCTTTCTACACTTTGTTGTGCGGGCTGAAGATTTTTAACAGTGGTGAAGAAGAGGAAATTCCTTTGTGTCCCCCTGCAGCAGGAAAGAGGTCACCTCCAGACTGTGCCCCCAGGTCTCTCACCATTCTCCTCTTTTGGCCTGGGATTACAATTCTCTTTCTGCTTGAACACACAGTAATTACAGCATTGAGGAGAGAACATTTCTTTAATTATGGAGTCACTACCACACAGAATTATTTGGTGAAGGACATAATTATTAATCAGATTTAAATATCTGGTTTAAAAGCACCCACCCGAACCTCGCACTTTCAGTTTAACAGGACTTCCACCTAAGAGTTCAGTCATGTCTACGTGCTTGCACAATACTCCAACGTTCACACTGCCTGGTGAGCCCAGGCGTTCATCCCTCAAGCTAAAATAAATTGAAGAAAGCTTTTAAAATTACTGTGCAGCTCATAAAACGCAGCACTAGCGTCTCACACCATGCCAGCTCTTTTGGTTCCACTCCTAAGTTCCTTCATTGGCTGAACTTATAAGACAGTTCTGCTTTTAAATTGCACTAGGTGCGGTCCATAGGTTGTCAGCTGCCCTGGGAGGCAGCGTGTTGCTAGAAATTTAATGTTTTCATTTCTCCTTTTTATTTCCTTAGGAGAGAAATTTCTTACTCTCTCTCTTCTGGCTTCCTCACTAAGATGCAGTCCTCAGAGTCTGACAATCTGTCAACAACTTCTTAAAGTTTTTAGGGTGGGGGTGGGAGTAGGAGCGGAAAACTTGTTTAAGTTCATGATCACTTTTCTTAGAACTGATCATCTGGGTTCCCCTCACCCACTTCAAAGCTAGATTCAATTTTAAAACTTGTTAGATAAAACACTATGCACAGTGCTACGGATAAAATAATTCTTCCAAAACGTATCCTGGCAAAATAATGTTCAGCATGATTATGTTCAGCAGATCCTTTATTTAACACAGTTAAGTTTCTTTTAGAATCCCTGCCTCATCCTTCCCTTGCTTTTTATCTCACAGATTTGCATGTGTACATGTCCTCTCTTTGGTCTAGATGAACATCTTTAAAGATCAGATTGTTTCTTTTGCTTTTCCTCCTCACTATCAATGCCTTATAAAATGATGAATTTTGTTTCCAACTTTAAAACTGATGATGTCAGGCCAAGTTCAAATTGAGCAATATCTGTGAGCATGAGACTTAAAAAGATGGTTTGCCAAGTCATGACCATCAAAGCCCTGTTTTAGAGAGTTATACTTGAAATCTTGCCAAGGACAACAACTTTATGAGCTTTTTTTACTGTCTATTCCTAAAGGAGAAATGATAGCTCCACTGATATTACCTCTAAGCTCTTTTACTTACCTTTACTCATTGCTGCCACAGGTTTTATGTTGTGAAAACAGATGAGGCATGGGTGGCATTTGCCTTTCAGATGTAGAGTAGATCAGATCAATAAATTCCAGTTGAAAGAAAGATTCTCTTGAAAATACAAGAGTTTAGTTACATGTAGCAGCTTGATGCTTCAATAGCTATTAGTTTTTCACACTATGATATGCAATATTTGTTCTGAAGAGTGTGTAGAAAATAGGCATATTCCTGACTCACTACTAGGTAGCAACAGGGGTCTGCATTACGCATGCTTAGTAAGTGATTTTTTATTAATAAGGAGAAACCAAATCCATGGACCGTCACCCCCACCTGGCCTACATTACTCTTATCCTTTTGCAAATTCATGGAACTGTATACAATTCAGTTATTTCAACCTGCAGTGGTTACATGAAAATGAACTAAAGCTCATCACCACAAGAGAAGACACATAAAGACCCTTCCCCTCTCACCCCACCCCTTGAAATAGCTAAGTGGACCACAAAATAATACAAGCATCTTTTGTGAAAATGTTTGCATCGCAAGAAGCTTCTTCTGTAATGCGAGATGCTTCGGACAAAGGCAATGAGGTGGAGTCTGGGCACTTAGGCTTCTGGCAGCCATGCTGCAAGGTAGAAGCCTGTGCACTGGGGCTCCTGCATGGCTCATCTGTTGTGAAGCCAGGACCTCCCAGAGTCACTGCTCAGGGGCTCCTCGGTGCCTCTAAGGGCTCCTGGGCAGCTATTTCCTCTCTCAGAGCAGAGAGATAGAGGATGCCATGAGTGAATCGAGGACTTTGCTGCTCAGTCTGCTAGCTCTCTTTTTTGCATAATGAAATGTTTGCATTGTTTCAAAATGACTCTTCTGCCTAGATGTTTTCCTTAGCAGGACATTTCAAAGTTTCTACTCTGTGATCCAAAACATAATGCTTTTTCAGGATGTTGGAGCTTCAGAATGGAAACTGAAATTTCTGAACAGTGACATGTAACTAGTGCCTTTGCAGTGCTTTTGGCCAAGGAGCCAAGTTACCTAGTTCAAGACCGAGGGGTGAAGAAAGAGCAAGGAAGACTTCTTTTTGGTATCAGTGCTGTGCTTGTCCATGAATGTCTGTAGGGTTTATTCATTCAGACTATGAAATCAACATAATCCTTGTATATTTACTTCAACTCAACTTCATACCCACCCCTCTTCTTCAGAAATTATTCAGGAATTGCAAAAAATGTGAAAATTCAGTGTTACTCTACCAATACGCAAGGAATCACAGCCATGCTCCTTGGGGTTTAGTTTTCAGGCAGGTGTATGATAACTCTCCCCAGCTGGAGTGGTCTAGATTCGAGCTGGCACCAAACCTCATCCCTCACCCTCACCTCTTGGATTTTACAATAACTGGTGTTGGTTCTCAGCTTTCCAGTCATATACTCTAGCTTGGGGCTCCTTGCCTGCCTGCATGTCTTCTTTCGCGTGAGTGGATTCTGCAAAACAGTCTGCCATTCTGCCTGCTCCGGAGACAGACATTGCTCCTTGCTCTTCTTCTCCTTCTAGAAATCTTCATCATCTGCAATGCGGCCCGTTCTGCTGGAACAGGCTGCTTCTTGCAAATGGATTAGGCAAAGATCTATTATCATCAGAACACGTGGAAATTAGAAAATGGACTAATGGAAACCATTAATGTCCTCCTTTCAACAATCAGATGAATGGTAGATCAATGCAGTATATTAATAGATTGGAAATGATTTAAGACGATATAAACATTAAGTCTCAGATAAGAAAGCTAGACAAGGACAGCACTCTGCTATATCTATGAAAAATATAAAATACCATCTTTTAAGACATATTTCCTGTCCAGCATTTTGATATCTTTGAAGAGATAATATTGAAAAACTGCTCTGTATCCTTCCATCATACCACCTAACTTTGATATGAAACAGCCTGCCTCCTTACAAAGCAAATCTTATTGCAAGCCTGTAACTACGAATAAATCCTTTCTCATGTAGTCTACAGGTAAAATAATACTAGTAGTCATAGTTTGCAGATGATAATTGTTACTTTTTTAATATCAATGGCTCTTTTGTTTGCAGTGTGTGCATAACATTGTAAAAAGGAATGATTAAATATGATTGATATAACAGTTGCAGTACCCACACACACTCTACACAAACCTCAAAGGAAAACCTCAAAGAAGGGAAAAAAAGAATTCTAAAGGAAAATTACTGCAAAAGTACTTTATGCTAACCTGGCATCATGCATAAATATAAAATAATGTCTGTAAGTGAATGATTCTTAAGCTTTAGGGACTAATTAAGTTTTTAATGTGGTCACATTCTTTGGAAAATATTAGAAGCCTTATGATTCAAGAAACTTTGCTTCTCAAATAAAACTTTGTGGAGGTCAGTCCATTCACATCTTCAGGACTCGGTTTTAATCAAAATTCCTCAATAAATTCCTGTTGAATTGCTTTGTGCCATTACCTGTGGGAGCATTTATGAATGCAGATGATGATTTGAACTACCACAAACCCCATAAATGAGAGGTCAGAAAGGTTAGATCATGGCAGTTCAGTGAAGAAATGAAAACAAACCATAAATTATCTCCGCCAGAAGGACAGCATGTTCAGCCAGACGTCACAGGTTTTGTTTTTCAATTGCTAACAGTCCTCTGACATCCTATCACAGTGCTTGGTTTTAACGACTTGTAATAGGTCACTGTGATCAGAATAGTTTGGGACTCACACACACTTATTTGACATGCCAAGTCATAGGTGGGTGAGTGAGTACTAGTTGGTTTTAATGGGTTGAATACATTGAAATACATTGCTGAATTTATTTTTTCTTGAAGTTGTAACTGGTAGCAAAAAATGTGAATATTGACGGTTCACTTAATTTGGGATGAGGTGTTGATAAAGAGTGCTCAAAATAGTCTTGTCTGCTGATGTTCTTAGTGCATACAGAAATAAATAATAAAGCTAGTGAATCTTAGAAGCTGTTTCTTGTTATTTGGGGAGTTTAAAGAAAAATAATGATGAGGGGGAGGACTCTGCCTAAGGATTCAATGTCACACCATTATGATGGATACAAATTTATTTCATAGTAAGGTTGGATGCTATAAGTGCTTCCATTGCTGTTAAATTATGCTTGAGTATAGCTAAGTGTGCCATTAAAATCATGTATTACTGACACAGGCAATATTTATTTAATTTAATTTTATGGCACATATTTCAAGCGGGACAAGAAGAAATATGGTCTGACCTTCCCTGTGGTCAGGAAGTTTATTAGCATTGTCAAACAGATTCAGAATCAAGAAACTGTATCCATTAGCACCAAAAGCATTGTGGGACCTCTTATATTAAGAAAGGGTAAACAGAGGACAGAAAAGACATGGAGCTCTTTCTGTCCATGGAAAGGGTGGTGAAATCAAGAAACAGAGGAGAGAACTCAAAAGGGGCATCAGAGATCCTGGAGCATGTGGGTTCTGATCTGTAGAGGACCCAGTTCAGCCAGGATGAACAAAAGCTTGAAAGAGGAATGAAAAAAAAATGAAGATTTAAAAAAGTATGTAGTGAAAAGCAGAGACCATAAAGACAGGTGTACCTAGTGCCTCACAAGGCTGAAATCCTGCCTTTCATCTCCAGGCCCTTGGTTCAAATCCAACTTAAGGCAGTTGTGACAAAAACCATACTGCCATCTGACATTGATCCAACAGCCGCTACAAAATGAGATGGTGGTCACTGTTGAGTTGCTGTCAGATAGATACCTCTGCAGCCGTCATTAACCGGTCCGTGCTTGCAGGCCGCCTTAGCGGGGAATGCAATCCCCAGCAAAAGAAAAAAGACTCAGAGCATTTTCTCCAGTGGAGGTTGGGCTATACTGGCTGAGCAGGGCTGGGATAACTGCCTGCGCTTGTAGCTGTTCCCTAAACAGAGGACTTCAGTTTCCAGGGCCGTCAATATGCCAGTTTTGGCAGCAGTTAAAAAAGAAAAGGCAAAGTGGATCATTGAATTTAATCACAGAGGAATGGAGAATTGAAGATATTTTGGAAAGGAAACGAGCACTAGCTAGGAAATGCTGCTGTGTGCAGCTCTGACGGCCGGGAGAAAATGGCGCTGAACTGCTAATGCATGCTGGAGGACACGCTGAACGCCGGGACGTGTGCTGTAAGATAGATCTGTGACAATTACGTGTGACCATAAGGCAGCACCGGCTTCTTGCTGTCAGACACAGATGTCTGAATGTGTTTTATGCATGTTTGTTGGCTTTTTAAAAAAAAAATGTAATAAATGGTTAATTTAAAAAAAATAAAGCAAGATCATCCAGCCCTGACCTGAATACTGTAGGCAAAAATAAGAGAAGGAGGAATATTACTGAGGGAAATGAGATCCAGAAGGAAAAAGTATGGACCAGTGCCAGTAACTCTCATATAAGAACCAATTTAAAATCTGGAGGTTAAAAGGACCAGTCTACCAGCAATTCAGTCAGAATTTATGTTACGCTCATGTAACTTTTGGGCTTAAATTGTCAAGAAAAGGCTTGTTGACACAGGTTAGAGGAAGTGAAATAACAGCGTTGATTGTGTTTCACATCTTTAGTTAGGCATGTGAGGACAAAACTGTAAAGGTATGCAGGTACCGGAGGAATCTTTTAAGGGCCTTAAACCCCTCCAAAACTCACAAGGGCCAAACCCATACAAATTAATTAGATGCTAACACCCACTTAAGCTCCTTTAATTTAACTGTTGCCTAAATATTTCCGAGGATCCAGGGCTACATGTCTCTCTGCATCTGTGGCTGCCTAAACATCTGGGAAAACCTGGCCTCCACCATCTAATTTCTGCACGCACATAACAATTTGCAGCCCCGGATCCTACTCGCATCTCTGGAATTAATTTGCCTTCTGCAAGCGAAGAA
This sequence comes from Calidris pugnax, assembly GCF_001431845.1. Lineage (NCBI taxonomy): Eukaryota > Metazoa > Chordata > Aves > Charadriiformes > Scolopacidae > Calidris > Calidris pugnax. The sequence continues at coordinate 5,923,738 of NW_015090986.1, read as the reverse complement.
CTTCTCCACGTGACTGCTTTTTCCCTTTGCGTAGAACTGGGGCTAGACTGCCTCTCTGAACTATTTCTTCCTCTGCTTCCCCTCCCCTCCTCTCCCTTTGCGCGCCTGCCCTGTTGGGAGGTGGGAGGCAGCAGTGTCCCCCCGTTGGTGGTTTTCAGAGCCTTACCCGTGGGAGTGGACACATGCTTTTCCTGCATCCCAAGCTGCACCCTGTCCTCAGGAGCAGCAGGGTGCTGCTGCAGCAAAATGCCTTGGGTAAAGGGGCAGGCAGGGCCCTGGCAGAGCTTGCCCCCAGGCTCTTGCTGCTGGAGGGAGACAGAAGAGAGAGCGTTCTCTCCAACTCTTCAAGCGGTTCCATGGCAAAGGACAATCTGAATCTTTGCACTGAATCCTTGAACACCTTTTCCCCCAAAATTGTGAACCGGAGATCCCTAAGCAAGATGCAGCAGCACGGGCAGTTAATCCAAATGAAGAGCACAGTGCTCACCACTCACAGCTTCAGATGATTTAGCGAAAAAAAAAAAAAAGGGGGGGGGCTTTTATGTTAAGAGAATAAAGGATTCTTTCAGCCAGATTTCTATGATTTACGCTATCAAAATACCAACAAAATGCCTCCTCTTGTTCCTTTGATGTCTACTGTGTTTCTGAAGTTTACCATGCTCATACCAGAGAACCTCATTAAAAACAAGAAAAAGGCAGCTGAATTAAACTCATTATTAACTCCACATTTTTTCTCATACGTATGAGTCTATGTGCTTAGGTATATATAAGTGCATGCATACACCATGTATACATGTCTGTGCATTTTCCATACTAGCAGAAAGAACTGGAATTCTCTAAAGGCTATTGAGGTGTATAACTTACCTATTTTATAGATATGACAAAATGGGTGAAAACCTGCCAATTCAGAGAAGCCCAATAGCTCACTTTCTAGGTGAGGCTTCTGAGTACAAAACCTGATGTTTTAAAAACTGTTATCTATATCAGCTGTCATTGACAAAGATTGAGAGGAAAGTAGGCAGACTGTGATTTACAGTGAAATTGTAATTTCTTCCAATACCTGAAAAAGATGTTGACTGAGATATCATCTGGCTAATTTCTTAGCTGCCAAAAATTATAAATATATTGCTACACTATGGATGCAGACCCTGAGATGTATTAAGTTGAACAATGGAGCCATGCTATTCACTCGCTACGTGGATGTGCAGACAGCCCTATTCCTCTAATTATGAATCTGCTTACCAGGAGGCAGCTGTTGGCATTGTCCTACCTGCAAGTCTCAAACCGTGTGGGCTTTTTTGGCGCATTGTGGGACAGTACAGCTGGTACACAACAGATGGCATGAGGGAGTCCCTAGTCAGAGGATGCATATGCGCTCAGCCCCAAAGTCAAATCCGTGTTGTTATAAACCAGGGAGTTGCCAGGCAGAGCCCATGAATGTGTCCACAAGGTGCCAAGAGAAACTAGAGTAGAGCTACTGACTAAGTTTGCCATTTTTGCCGTGGCCTAAGGGATGCTGTGGTTTAATGGGCTTTGCTGGCTCATTAGAAGTTCGCTTTCATTTTTGCCATTGTTCATTGTAGCTAAATTCAAAAGAATTAAGCACTGAGGGACAGCACAGTGGGCAGCTCTTAGCTCTTGGCTATTTTACAACATCCAGGAGAGAACCTCAGGAGGAAGCTGAAGGGTGGAAATGAAATTTGGAACATATCATGCAGACAAGGTAATTTTCCTTGCTTGCAAAGAAGTGCCTAAATAGAGGCAGTTCCTGTGCAAAGAGAACCAAAGATACTAAAAATTTAAAAAATACTTAAACACAGAAACCCAGGTGACTACATGCAATGAGGAAGCAGGTGCCAGTTTTAAGCAAACCTCAGGGCTTGTTTAATAGAAGCACATCTGGTCTTTAAAAGTCAGCACAGGTGTTTGCATTTTAATTGCACAAATCTATCCTACTGCCCCATGTTATGCCCTGGAAAAGTCAGAAGTCAGCTCTGAGATAGCTGTACTATTAATACAGGTGTTGCTAATTGATCACATGTTAGTCATGAAATACTGAGTTTAGAGCTATGGCATTGCTTCTGTTTTCTCTTGTGATTCTTTGTCATTTTTCATTTCAGAAAGACACTCTTGTTAATTAATGTTCTACAGTTTTATGGGTTCCTTTGACTTTATAAGATGGGGCAGGGTTTTGTCCTAGCATAGCAATATCTGCTGTGATCATCATTTTATTCCAAGGCTTGGCAAACCGATCATCATTGATTTTTAGAAATGTTTTGAAAATTCTTTGGCTGTGTTTCAGTAATTTTATGGACTAAGCTGAAAAATATGAAAGAAGGAGAAAAACAGCTAAGTGCAAAATATTTTGATGGTAAGACAGCATGTTGGGAAATCATTGGTGGGAGGAGTTATGATTTTTGTGCTGAAGATCATTAAGCAGTCCTGAAAAATAATAAAATATGGATAGATTAAATAAAATTCAGTGATGAACAGTGAATCTGATAATGGAACTAAGCTGGCTTGGTTTAAGACAAAAATATCCACTAAACCTATCTGAACCATCATTAGGTACCTGGGAATGTAAGGTGTTCATCTACAGAATCATTTGGACAAGAACAAAGCAGGTATTAGCGGGGAATACAGGAAAACAAACATCTGAAGGCTAGAAATGAAGGGAAAGGTTGGTAGCTGCTGTAGTCAGAAGTACACCTGCATGCTGCCAAAGACTCCAACCTAAGGTTAGAGATTCAGGGGGGGAAAAAAAAAAAAGAGAGAAAAAAAAATAAGCAGTATATGGATTTAAAAAAATGGCATCGGTGGGTTTTCTGTGGGTGTTTTAGTGAGGTGACTGGAGAGTGAGGAATTTTAAATGATGTTCTACAAAGTTACGATCTCAATGTTAGTCTGCACTTTGCAAATTTGAAGTGTTTATTTTGCTTTCGAGGTTTTGTTTGTTTTGAGGGTTTGGGTTTTTTTTCTTTAACTTTCTGCCTCTGAGCTGGAGTTCTGATTGCAGCATATTTCTCAAAGTATCCTGTACAGGTGGCATACTTGGAATGGAGCTGGTTTAATAACTGAGGGATTTAAGTCAGATTTAGTTGAGATAAAAATAAGGATAAATTAAGCTATTTATGTTTCCTTCCTGCCTTTATCTATATGACACTTCACTACTGCTAAAATTATGGAGGAATGAGACATTTCAGATGAGAACAAAGTACCCAAGAGATTCAAACGTTAGTGAGGAGGGAGCTATTTTATTTTAAAAAGCCTCCTCTTTTCAAACCTAAGGAGGAAGGCAAGGTAAAAGAAAGGTTTCCCGTTGAATTTAGAGATGGAAAAATCAGCCTGGAATGGTAAAAAAATGCTTCTCACAGGATTGAAAGTCAGCCATTAAATGCATGAAACTAAGAGGGAGTATGACAAAATCAGACCAGACCATGTTTGAAGACAAAGAAATACGTTTTATGGATGGGAGGGGACAGGGAGCAGGATGAGGAGATCTATTTACATCAGAAGTTTCATGCATCTGGAGAATGCCTGACAGGCACAGAGCACAAAAAAGGACTGTTTTAGTCATGGGGACCTCATTGTGAGGCTTTGAAAGCACGGCAGGCTTTTGGAAAAGGACGGAAGCCTAGGTCAGAACCAAATTTAGGTTATTCAGCAGTTATCATCCAAGTGACAAATGTGAGAACTGAGCAAGCACAAATACAATGGAAGGTATTTAAATTTGGATGGGTTTGAAAACAAATGCTTGATGAGGTTCATAAATGTCAAATGAACAGATGGAGCTGAGAATGAAACCAGCAGGGAGATAAGGCAGAGATTGCTGCGAGCAGGGGTGGAAAACAGGAAACTCCAGTCGGTGGGCTACAGGGTGAGGATGAGGGACAGGGGACTGCCAAGATAAGAGCTGAGACAAAGGCGGATACGGATGGTCCTTGGGCTGCAAGGAAGAGCAGAGGTCAGCACGATCAATTATGGGAAGAAAGACCCCTGCTTGCAAATCCTGTAACTAGAGGAAGGGGTCGGGAGTGGGGCAGAGGCAAGGGAGGCTGTTCAGAGCCAGGACACAGTTGAGTTTCCCTGCGGATCGGTTTGGCAATCCGCATGCAGGACCACGTCCTGGCACCACCAGGTTTTGCCATCAGGTTGGGGAGGTCCATATGTCCCTGACAGGATACTGCTGTTTTATACACAACTGTTGTTGTGCAGTGGGATTATATATGGCCGTGCTGTGTGGACACCTGGAAGGCAAAGGACACGCTTGCTGGGCAGTACCTGCATTTGGGGCCTTGTGCAACGCAGCTGGGTCACAGGGCCCAGGGCCACGTTGTGTCAGAGGCTGGAGGATAAACATTTTTGTCCTGATGAAATAAGGTGGCAACTTCATTTCCCATCAGCTCATGTGCTCCCCAACCTTGGGCCCTCGTAAGAGGGTCTCCTGAGATTCAGCTTTAGCTTTAACTTGTCTACCATGAAAAAGTAGCCTAGTGAGGGTATGTGTGATGCAACGAGCTGCTGCTGTAGAGTCCTCATAAGCAAATGGCATCCTCATTGTAAGGCTGAGCTGCCTCATAATCCTAATGAGCAATCTACCTTGACACTACTCTCCAGTAGCTGCAGCACACTGGGAGCACGCTGCAGGCCCAGATGACTGTAGGAGCTGGACATACGTAATCTTCCTCCATGTAAATTGCAGCAGGTTTCAATGGGGTGTTCGGTGTCTCTCTAAAAAAATCTGCATGCACATTACCAAGTATATGCTGAGTCCTCTCACAGCATCAAACATCAGGTTTTTGTCCACGCATTTATTTACTTCACAAGCAGAAACATAAAATTTGCTATTGTTTCTTGGTTGCTGGGTTGATTTGTTTTTACAGTCTGATTGACCAGAGCACAAAGAAATGAGATGAGACTGCTGTTCCCAAATGTCACCTCTAAAAGAGCCCTGAAAAATTTTAAATACTCCTTCATGTTCATCGTTTTTACCTTATTCTTGTTTCCAGTGTTACTACCACATTGCTTGAAAACAATGCAGCTAAAGAGAGGATTCTCCTTTTTTGCTTTAGGTGGTTTCATCAAGTTAAATTATGCTAAGCATATCCTTGGGTACTGTTGAGGAAAGAGTATCAACTTTTCAGGCAGTTTGTGAACTGCACTGCTATGCTTACTGTGTTTTGGAGACTATCAGAATACGATATGTATGCAGTAAAAATTTTATGTGCCTCGAAACTCAGTGAATAAGAAACTTTATACCATATTGAGTAATGCTCTTCCGTCATGTAGTTATAATACTAAAGCTTTTCACTCAAATCAATTTCTTTTCCTTTTTTTTTTTGTTTTTTAACATGAAGTTGAAACTGTGACGAAGTGCTTCTCTTTTCCATCCCACACAAAGTAGGGGCAAGAAAGAGAGAAACGTAAAGCATGCTTAATGACTCCAAACACTTTTGTCTTGACACTGACTACTTATGTCACATGCATCTTTCTTTTAAAAAGTAATGTATTTAGGCTTCTGTCCCATTCTAGAATCATCACCATATATATAGTGAAGAGAAAATTACTCTAAAAGTAAGTAGGCACTTGCAGATGTCCTTGCATGAAGGCTGCTCCAGAGTTTTTATTTCACTATAAATGGTTCTAGTCCAATATTCCACCCTCCTTACACTCATTTAAAACTGAATCAGAATTCAAGTAAGGATTAACCACCCACGGAGTCTGGCATGACAATAGAAGTACTCACTAACTTTTTTCCTACATGCTATTAGCAGAGGGAATTTAGGTTAAAGAATTTCATTATGAAAATATCTTTTTTAATTCTTGACTGACCACCTTTTTTTTCTTTCTTTCTCAATGACTGAAAGTTTCCACATGCCCTTGTGGCCCAGTATAATCTTTATTCAATAAATATTTTAGACAGTAAATAACAGAGATGTTTATGAGCAAGTGGAGAAGTCAGTCAGCAAGACAAATACTTTGTTTTCATTTACTGAATTGGAATCTAGTACCAGGAAAGAAAAAAAGAGTAATTTCTTGTCTATCCATCTCTCATCTTTAGTCAGTTTTTCAAAACTGGTAAAATTGGACAAAGGCAACAAATATTTACAGACATTTATGATGTTTGTCTTCATATTTAAGAATAGCATTTATTTCAGCTATTTTGAATGTTTGTTGTAAAGGAATAGAGAAAAGATTAAATTTTGAGTTGCTAAACACAGAATTTAATGGGCTGAAATAATAGTGCTTTTTATTCCAGCCTAATTTTCAGATGTTAACGTGTTAATGGATGGCTGAATCTTGGATGCTCCAACTGACACTAAATACAACTACATAATATTACTATTATTAAGCTTGAGAAGGCATATCCAAATGTGGAATTTAGCCAGGTTATTTAGTCTTCATACCTGGGTATCTGCACATAGAACATTAGTAATGAGATTATAGAGGTAATTGCATATATATGTAAATATCTTCCATAGAGTTTGGAGCTATAGTTGCAAAGTATTGTGACATTGCCTGAAAACGTTACAGTGAAAGGAATAGTTTGACAAACTACTTTATTCAAGCTAATGGAAAAACGCCCATAAGTTTTTAATAAAGCAGGAACTTCATCTTTGAGACAAGTGAAACGCATTTTTCCCCCAAACTGCAAGGAAGCCATGGTAGTACTCTGTTACCAAACTGTTCATCTGGAACTACCTGTGTGGGGAGGTTAAGAAGAAAGCACTGACAAGAGCACTGGCCTCCAACATTGTGAATCTAGACCCCATCAGATGCTGTCTGCATGGATGTGATAGCATAGGTTGAACAGTAACTCTGCTAAGCCAGGCTGGAGACGATGGGATCATTAAAATGGGAGTTTGACCAAGATTCACTGTCCAAATTTATTGTATTACCCATGCTTTTCAATATAATTGTGCTGTCATACTACATGATTTCTTACCTAGGTTTATTAGAGTGAACTTCTTGCAAGCTTTTACCACAAGTGAAACTAGGGGGTCGGCCTATTAACAAGAGACTTTCTCCCTTTGCTGTAACAGAGCTGCATTGCTAAATCTTGTCTCTTTTCTGTTGTCTAGGTTTCGGTCTTCAGTTTTCTTCATTAACAGCTAATTCCCAGTGATGACATATAAAACGTAGAGACAAAGGTCTTCAAACACCAGTATGAATTGTATGCACTGTGACTGGTTCCACTGTAACCATTCAGATGCGGGGAGACTAAGTTTTTGCAGGATTGGAGCTGTAAGTTATACCACTGGGCATGCTGAAAAGGGGATTCTGTGACTAGATCATCTTTCCCACTTTTGGGGGCAGCATGGTACAAGAAAAAAAAAAAAGTCACATCTCAGCTGGAAAACTAGTTTTAGAAAATAATTCTTTCAATAGCTGACATCCTATTTAATTAAGAAGGGCTCATCTTTCAAGATATGTATTTTCCCAGCTCTGAATTTCTTGTCTGAATACTTCATTTGCAAAGACATAATGTTCTCTGATTTAAAACAAAACAAAACAAAAAATCGCATACCCCACTAAAACTAATTTCCTTAATTTTCTTTTGGCCAGACTGCTACATTTCTATAGAATTACATCCAGTACAGAGAAAAACTACACAGCAGAGTTTTTTTCCCAGGCACTCATAGCCTGTATTGTCTTTGGATAAAATTTTCTCTTGTGCAATGAGCCTGCTTGGGACCCTATCATACTTTGCATTTCATTTAATACTTCTAGGGTGAGTGAACAAATAGCCCAAGGGTCCTTAGCAGTATTCTGGTAATTCTCAAGTTGTTCTAGAGAGATCTTGCTCACACCAGGAAGTTAAAGAAACTTCAATATTCATCCTGTGAGATGTCAGAGCTTTAGCTCCTGCTTCAAGAATGAGTGCTGTATCATCATGACAGAGAGGGCCAACATTCCTCTCCAGTATCCACGGGCCTATAACATTAATTTTTTTTTTCAGTGCTTTTCCCTGCTTTCAGTGTTTGCTCATTCTGGATGTTCTGTCTCAGATAACTGCAGGAAGTTACAGATTTTAAGTGAGTATCACCAAGTAACCAAAAGACTGAAGTTGTAAATGTGAAATCTTTTCTGCAGTGGTGGGACACAGCTGCACCTTCAGCAGTGACCATGTGGCAAAATACAGAGGTTCTAGATGCAAGAATGTCATCTCCTCTGTTTAAACATGAATACTAAAATACTGCATTCTTCCTTGAGAAAACCTGAGGTCAGTGTGAGGGCTGCTTTGAGCAGTACTTGCCATCTGTGCTGTTTGATGGTCATTGGCATGGGTATTGATTGCCAGGTGGGGTGTCCCTTTCTGTTACTCAATAAAAGCCAAATCAGACATCAACACTCCTACAGCATGACCAGCAAGGCAGGTGAAAGTAGGTCATGAGCATTGCACCATGCGTGGGACCATGCTAGAAACCATTCAGACACATAGGGTCTGACTGTGTGCCACCCGGCAAGCCCTAGTTTTCAGCCCTGCACTAATATGTTTAAAAGGGGAACATGGGGGATGGGTTTAGCTAGCTTTAACCTTCCTCAGTGCAATGCCTGTTGACTTGACAAAAGCTTAACATGACAATCAGAACTTCATATTGCCAAAGTTATAGAGGTCCAACTATGTGCTGTCAGGTAGAATGCAAAACAAGAATTGCACCGGAACAATTGGGAAAAACTTTCCCAGAAATACAGATGATTACAGGAATTTTATGAATGGCCATAATAAGAAATTTGCCAGTCAGATGTTTTTCTATAAAGTCTTTGTTTCTGTTTACTGTAACAAAACTGGTCAGTCCTGCGCTTGCCTTCTGAGCTCACGTTTTGTTAGGGACCTGCAAACAAACTGAAAATGACCAGCTAGTTAGAGAGGCAGATGGAGCACAGGGCATTTTCCTCCCTTTTTTTTTTTTTTTTTTTAATCAATAAGAAAACAGTGATTCAAATTAAGTGTTCAAATTACCATGACCAACTCATGTATGCTATTTGCATGACTTGCTAACACTTTTTCACATTTCAGGAAATTCATTTGCCTTTTAAAATTGAGGTTGTAGTGTTCAAATAAAGTGCCTACCCTTCAACTCAGTAGGTGCTTGATGGAGCTGAACAGCTGCACCGGCTTGAAAAGAGTTGCTATTGTGCGTTGCACATTATGGTCCTGAGAGCAAGAACTGACTGCTGCCAACCCGCATGGCTCTCCACATTCACAGCTGGTAAGTACCCTCAAGTTGAGAAACTGATGCCTCTGAGTATTTTCCCTTGGCTTGCTTTCCCCCATGGTGATATATCTCTATGGACAAATCTTCTCTCCTGTAGCTATCATCCCGGAGACAGGAGAAGTGTAAAGGGTGCTGTCATGGGTGAGACTGATGGAAGACAAAGTGCTGACCTCTGGTACTTCATCACTAGCTGGACCTTTTTTCTCTGGCTGTAATCCCTTGATGACACCCCCAGCTAGGTAGCACTAAATGCTCACTGTATAGTCCACACTGCAGCCCATCAAGAAAGGGAAGGACATTGCATGGCAAGTGTTCACTCATTTTGAGTGCCAAGGGCAACAGTGCTAGCCACAAAAAAATAATGCTATATTCAAGTGCACACCACGTATTCTTCCCGACGTGCTCTTTAAAGCATTGCATTCTAACTAGGCAGGAGGCTTATATCTGATGATGACCAATGCTGGCTTTGCTCTGCTGGCTGGCAGGTGTGGGTAGTCCTGCGGAGGCAGCACAATCAGCCCCTGTGGAGGGAAGAGTCCTTCACACCACTCAGCGGCAATCTCTCCTGCCAATTAAGGAGATTTGTGGATGAAATCCAAGGGGAATTGCAACCCGTTTGCCTTGGCTTTGAGAATGAAGGCTCTGGTCTGTGCAGGCGGGGCTGTAGGCAGGGAGAAAAGGAAAGAGCTGTTTGCAAACAGCTCCCTTTTGGGAGACACAGATGAACTGGAGGCTATTTTAAGATTAAAACAAAAGTGGTACTTTTGAAAGGACGCGGCGAATTTTTTAACCCCTCATGTCTTGCTAAGCCAGCAGCCACTTTGAGCAGAGTACAGTACAGCATTCCTAAAGGGTCATGCCCCCATTACGGTATGTAAGTGAAACGTCACTGAGAATTTGTGCACTATTTACTCACTCTTGGTCACAATGACATAGCTTTGACATTCACATCATGAACAGTCTGGGACAAACGAAGAACCAAGACTAGAAAAAAGCGAAACAGATATCTTCTGTGGGAGTAAATGGCTCCCATGGGGAGCTGAGGCTGCAGGGGCCTGCCCATTATGCTTCCCACTGTCAGACAGCACCAAGTGAAAGATCAGTTAGTGATTTTAAGTGTATGCATGGGATATCAGCTGGAAAAGCTGCCAATACCTTGACTGTCCTGCCCTTAAGGAGGGCAAGATTTATCAGGGATTTGAGGGTTTTGGAGGTAGTATCTTCGAACCAGCTCTTGTGCTCCTCAGTGGCAGAGGTGCTAGGCTGTGGTTGTTCTTGAGTAACATCTAGGGCTGAGCTAAAACCAACTAGACAAAGAAGGAAGACTATCCCTGCCTAAAATCAGAAAACTTACTGATTTTGCAGACCTTGGATTAGTAAAGCCAGGGAGGCTATGTTGTAGGGCTGATCTGTATTAGATCAATAATCATTAGTATTTTACGTTTTACACAAATCTGCGTTTTGAGACGGTGAACTCGCAGCAGCCTCACAAAACCAGGCATGGGCATGACCATTTTGCATTAACTGAGTTTTTCACTTTAAAATACTGCAGGTAAGGCTCAGTTGTCATGACTCATTAGACCCACACACGCCTTCCCTTATCCACAGCCCTGTCATCAAACTACCCTCTTTTATAACTAGCTAAAATCAGTGGAAGAAAGTAATCTGCCCATGGTGAAATGGTCCTTAGCTGACATCAAGTTGTTCTGTTGCTCAGCGGCAAGATTACTGTGTGTCTGTGAATGGGGGAGGAAAGGACATGACCTGTTAGTAGTGCTAACTGCTAACACTTTAGCTCCTTCTCTAAACAGGTTTATCTGATCATATTAAATTTTAAAGGAAGATGAAGAAAGTAGCCTTCTTAGAAACTGGGGACATAGAATATCCTTTGAAGACTCCAAAAAAATTTGCCCAATATTTTTTTGCAGTTTTGTGTCTTCTAGAGCAATTTTGCTTTTCTTATCCCTACAAAAGAGGATCCCCCTTCTAGTGATCTCCATCCATTTGGCTATTGCAATATGATCTCAGAAATCCTTTACTTTTCATGGTGAGGGGTGTTAGGATAAAAATAAAATTTTAAAGCATAAATCATACTTGTACATCTCTGTTGCCTCCAGACATCAGCAGAACTCCTTCTCGTGTTACATTTCTGCACTAGCATCTCTTGGCTTCCAAGAGAACTGCAGCTTGTATTTCTGCAGTTAAGAAACAGGATGTCCTGACGCAGGCCCCCTGGAAGCTCCCTGGACGCTCGAGGATGTGCTTATGCACAGGAACACTGCATTGTGAACATGGGATAGAGTCAGCTCCTCAAAAATTCCTAACAATGTCGTTCGCTGCCCTCTTCCTTCTTACCTCCATCCTCAAGTATGACATGGCTAGCGGGATTTTAATCTTTTTTGCCATTGTAGTGCAATGTTAATTACAGGATTATCCTGACCACTCCAGGACATGTACCCAGCTGGTCTCACTTCTGTGTGCGGGTAGTAAACACCATGCACATTTCCTGTTTCCTGATCTCAGACTGAGTATATTTATATGTACGTAGATTTGATGGTTGATTTCAACATTTATCACTGTTTCCCAGATCATTTCCGGCTTTCCTTCTCCCCAAAGCACACTCCTTCCTGAATTGTATCAAAGTAAAGTACATTTCTGGGTGGTGAACATTCGTTTCCGGACAGGTAACACCCAGCAGAAGCAGATAACTCTGGAGAGTTGATGTTTCAGCATGCAGATATTTTTGCAGAGACACTAAATCCCAACACAGCTCCTGCAAGTCCTACTAAAGTTGGCATAAAACAACTCTTTGCCAGCTGGTATGGATCAAACTTTTCTTCACTCTTAATTTTACTTTGAGCTATGTACCATACAGCAGTTGGTGGTGTGCCTAAATGCAAAGGAAGAGCAGATATGAATCCAAACACTGAAGTTACATCTAGTTCCTCATCTTTGCATATCACTATATTTCCAGTGCTTTGTTCAGTCTTATTTCATGTCTAGTGCGTATGTGATGGCTTTTTGTTGCATATAAGGTAATGCCCATGGCATTAACAGATGCACAGCAGTTTTATTGTATTGGCAACTTCCTTGTTAAAAGGTCTGCATATTAACTGCTGTTACTTTTGCTCTCCTTGTTTGGGATAGCTTTTTTCTAACTCTTCAGGCTTTAGGTACTCATTTTTCACCTTGTTGTAAGCAATTCCTCATATTTAAAAGGTATTTGTTTTTCAAAATAATCCCCTGTTTCTATTTAAAAATCCTAGTATTTGCAGAAGATGACATTTTGATGACAGTACAAACTGAAGTGTTCTTTTTCCCCAGTAAACTCTTCTAGCATGGATGGGAGCCAGATCTACACAAATCCAGTAGTCTGCACTGGCCTGTTCCTGGAGGTACAGCTCTCTGAAACAACTCTGCCCTCATACCTTTCTCACACTTGTTTTGGACCCAGCTTGGATATTTAACACAGGTGCCATGTACAACAGTTTTTTGCTTATCTCAGAGAGCTGGGAAAGGACCATTTTATAAAGGTCACTGATGTAACTTTTATTCAACACTGTATTCTGATTTGAATTATAAGAATGCTTTACCTCCATGTGAAGAACTTTTTAGGCCATCAGTTTTCTCAAACCCTTACATAAACATTCAGCCAACCTGTCTCCTCCTACTCTTCCCCAAAAAATCCTTTGTATTTATGTAACTCTTAACTTTTCTGTCCAAAAATTACAAAAGTAGTATCACTAAGTTCTAGTGGCAATTTTTCAAGGAGTGACGTAGGGGTTTTGCCTCATGGTGCTTATTAAATTTCATGAGTCATATGACTAAATCCCCTCACAAAATTAATTTAAAGTTTAAGGAACAGTCAATTAAAACCAACAGACATGCACCTAGAGCAAAGAATACTTACCCTTGCTGGAGAGGGATCAGGCTAGGGTGCATTAAAACGAAATGGACATGCATAAGTTCCTGTGACCTCATGGGATGCACATGTGAGTGCTGAGAGAGCTGGCCCAGGTCACTGTCAAATCACTCTTGGTTATCTCCGAAAGATTGCGGTGATCAGGGAAGATCCCTGATGACTGGAAGACAGCAAATGTCACACCTATCTTCAAGAAGGGCAAGAGGAGGATCCGGGGAACTTTGCCTCACCTCAAACCCTGGGAAGGTTGTGAAGCAAATAATCCAGGGAAGATCCCTGATGACTGGAAGACAGCAAATGTCACACCTATCTTCAAGAAGGGCAAGAGGAGGATCCGGGGAACTTTGCCTCACCTCAAACCCTGGGAAGGTTGTGAAGCAAATGAAAGTAATTTCCAAACATATTGAGGATAAGAGGGGGACTAGAAGAAGTCAGAATTAATTTATGAAGGGGAGATCATGTCTGACCATTCTCATAGGCTTCTATAATGAGACAACTGGTTCAATGTATGAGGGACAAGAAGTGTATGCTCTTTAGTTTTACTTAACAAGGCTTTGATCACTGTCTCCCATAAGATGGTCATAGACCAGGTGATGAGGCATGGGCAAGGTAAGTACATAGTGAGGTGGATCAAAAACTGTCAAAACAGCCAGGCTGAAAGGGTTGTGAACAGCAGCACAAAGTCCAGCTGGAAGCCAGTCACTACTGATATACCCCGGGGGTAAGAACTGGGTCCAACAATGTTTAACATCTTCTTTAATGATCTGAATGATGTGAGACACTGCACCCTCAGCAAATTTGCTGGCAATACAATAGCAGGAGGAATGGCTGTTACATCAGCTGGCCTTGTTGCCATTCAGAGACACCTGGACACACTGAAGAAATGGTACATCAGGAACTCCATGAAGTTCAACAAAGGGAAATGCAAAGTCTGCACCCAGTGAGGAATAACTCCATGCACTAGCATACACTGGGCACTGACCAGCTGGAAAAAGAAAATGGAGCTTAAGAGGTGGAGTAGCTGTGTGAAAAAAATAAGTTATGCATTCTTTTTCCATTTTTGAATTTGTACCTGAACAGGTTAATTTCAGTATAAATTGTAAGATTAACTCCAAATGTTGATAGCTCCTTATTGCATTTGTGAAAAATGTTTCATTCCATGGATAACACTTCTTAAGGCTTTGAAGTTCTTCATTTGAGACCAAAAGATAAGATACCACATGCAAAACAGAAGAGATATTGTATATCTTTTTAGTGACTCTTCCCAAAATGTTCATTGAACGTGTTTAAAAACCAGATTACACGATTCTGGTAGATTACATCTGGGTTAATGCCAGCAAGTTACACACTCCAAGAAAGGTGAAAATCTCCCCAAACTACAGTGAAATTAATGCTGCCAAAACCGGGTTGAAAACTTTCCAAAAGTATTTCCAAATAAAACTCCTCCATTACTCACTTGGGTGCCAATAAACAGGTCAACTTTAAACCTTGGAACTTTAAATGCAGTGAAAGCCAAGAGCTCATTTGCTACATTTTCTTGACAAGCAGGATTATTTTTTTTTTTTCATTTGAGCTATTAGAGGACACTTTCTATATTAAGAAATAAGATGCTTGTCCTGGCTTTGCTTAAGTTATTGACCTTTTTGTGATCATACATAGACAAAAGAATTGCAAAAAAGTTTTAAGATTAATTCTCTTCACAATTAAATTGGTGAAAATAAAGGTTCACCATTTTAATCTATACTAAGGATGTATGAGGATGTAACTGAGGAGATGATACGTTTTTCATCTGAAAATTTATGGAGAGTGCCTAGCAATCCAGCTATCCTTTCATGAATTTTTTTCTTTCTTTGTTTTTTTTTTTTTTAATAGTGAAAGTTGGTCTAATGATTACATGTTTAGTAAATTAACTCATGGTACTGCCTGTATTGAATCCAACTTGTCAGGCTCTTGTGTGTTTAACTGTGTAATTGGAACTTCCTATGAGAAATGTAACATTAAAATATAATAGTATAAATATAAACATAATAATTACAAAAAAGTATCCAGTTATGCATGTGATTGTTTTTATTTTTTCACATTCATTATACTTTATAAATCTTGATCTTTTATGGGTTTTGATCTCTACCAGAACACTCTGTGCCAGATTTCACTCTTGTGTTACTCCATTGACTGTTGTATGGTTACATCAGTGATAAACTTGGTCCCCCAAATTTATCCCCACTCAGCAGCCTTTATACAATCACGCACATTGAGCTGTGAAATTTCCAGGTATGCAACATTATGCCACATTACACAATGAAGCATATATTTATATGTATATGGCACCCACTGGTGTTTATGGTATCTGCTGCAGACTGACAAGCTTTTTATTGAGCCTTGTGTACCCAGGGATTGCTTTTAACTTTCCATTTCAGTCTGCGTATATGTATTGTTTTCAATAACTAATCTCTAAAAAAGGCATTTTCATGGTAAAAACTATGGGATTTTTAAGACAAAAAAAGTGGAAGGCAGAAGAGGAGAGACAGAACTGATTTGTTTTCAAAAAATGGATTTGAAATGGGGAAAAGGCTGCCACAGAAAAAAACCCCAATTCTGTAAAATCTCAAAATACTTTGGAGAAAAGACTGATGAAAGCCTAACAAAAACGTTTCACCACAATTTATGAGGGGAAAAAGCAAAGTAGAATCAGAAAAACAGCTATTTGGAGCAGAAAAGTAGGGTGAAGGAGAATGTCCTTCATAAAACTAATTGTAAACACAAATTGAATAAAAATTTTAGAGAAATAGCTAAAGGAAAGACAAGGAAAAGAAACCAAATGCAAAATCGAAGAATAAACTTGTTGTAACATACATACATACAGTCTGCTATTGATTTTCAAAATTACCACAGAGAAAAAGCTCTGTTCTTTGGATTACACCAGTGCACTGAACCTGCTGGAGAGATCCAAGATACATCTGATGTATGATCTTAAACACAGAAAGATTTTATAAAATTTTCCTTCTACCTCTTACATTCTTACTATGTTTTGTGGATGAACTGGGATTTTATATATACCAATGTGAAGGGGAAAAAGAATCCTGAAATGCCTCTGCCCTTTCCTGCCCCTTAGCCCTAAGAAGTGCTGGTATAGCTTTTTGAAGGGCTGAGATGATATCTTATAAGGAAGTTTACTGACTCACTTTGTGTGATAAAAGAAAACGCTCTCTGTTTTGGAGAAGGAGGGGAAAAAGGGAAAGGAGGCAAGAGTGTGAAGAAATGAACTCCCCTGGAGCACTGTGGAGTCTTCCAGGGCCTCAAGCAGTGTCAGCAGAGGGTATCCCTCAACAGCACCAACACCCTCTGTGGAGCCACCCATACACTCTGTTGCTGCCCCATCTCTGCACCCATGCCTGGTTTGGCACGTTGCTGCTCTCCTTTCTGCTACCCAGGCACTGACCCAGAAACCCCCATCCTGAGAGTGGAAGAGGATAAATCCTTTCAGCTCCTGGCCTAGCTCCCACCACTTGTCCTCTCCAAAACTCATGTGGAAGCCTGCCCCTTGAAGTCCAGCTAGGCATTATCAAAAGGACATTCCCAGTCTGTGGTGAGAAGTCTGATGGCAGCAACACTATAAATATTCATGAAAGCATCTGGAGGGCGAAGGAGCAGGGCTGCAGGAGTCGGGAATGGGAGTGGGGTCAGGAGGGGAGTACAGGTGGGGTGGGCAGTGTGTGGGAGGTGGGGTCAGCCTTGGGGCCGGGGGGACAAGGAGAGGAATTTTATATGCTTACAGTAGGTTGCTTTAGTAACGTGCAGCACCATCCTTTGCCACAAATATTTTCAAATCTGTTTCTTCTGACAGTTTTCTGCCACTCTTATATGCACGTTTTGATTATTGCTGATGGGACATACGCCTTACTCATTTATTGTTACAGCTAGCTAAGGATTCACAGATAACTACAAAGTAGGTTTTGAAATACAACTTTTGGTTTGTTTCTTTTTTTTTTTTTTTTTTTAATTTTTTTAACCCCCAGGTTATATGTCTGAAAATGTACACCTGTAGAAAATGGATTACCTTCAAAAGATTTATGTTTAATTCTGCTGTGTGCCATGCCTACAACTAAGACAGGCTTCGAATAATAGATCCTCTCATCAATCTACTTTCAGCAGAAACTCTAAAATGGCGTTCTAGTTTTGCGAATATCTGT
>NW_015090986.1:5885018-5906300 GCF_001431845.1 Calidris pugnax | reverse complement strand
TTCAGGTAACTAAGGAATCACAAATAACTACAAAGTTGGTTTTGAAATGCAACTTTTGGTTTGTTTTTTTTTTTTTTTTTTTTTTAAATATCTTAAAATTTTTCTCCAAACAATTAAGCTTGGCATTTCGAAATATACAAGTGGACTGATTTACTCTTCACATAAAAATTCTGACTTTGCTTTCAATGATATTGTCCCTGCTGGTTGTGTCTAAATGCTTGCTTCTGTCAATGCTAATAGTGTTGCATATAACTTGTGCTTGTGGAAGTCTGTGGGATATAGAAGCACTTTCTCAAATCTTTCTTTATCACCCAGTCTGCTTTGTGAGCTTTTCTTCACAGCCCCAGGCCAAGAGAGGAAAAACACCGTTGTACTTGCTCCCTGCATTGCTCACGGAAAAAAACTGAAGTGAAGCAATTAATCTGAAATAAAAATATTTTCTATTATTAATGCTCTCACAGACAAGTTCTAACTATAGTACAGCTTTAATGGAAAGATCGTTCAGCTACGCCGTAAATTTCCACATACAGACAGGCACTGAAAATGGAAAGCCAATATGTAAAAAGAAGAGCTATCCTTGCAAACCTTTTGTGTTGATCTAGCATCTGTCCCAGGCATACCAGCCAGCAGAGACCTCTAGAGGCTGCTCATGGCTTCATCCTCCTGCGCATTGGCATCCATCATACAGGAGATGCATCTAAATACTCCACCATCTGTGGGACAGCCATTTGCTCCCATGGTGCGTACATGAAGGTCCCACAGCTTTCTCATTTCTGGACCATATGCTGCTCTCATTTATATCCCATGGATTTGGAACTGAGGCATAATGTAAATGGGAAAGCCTAGTTACCAGGATCTGCTGTTTAATTTATGCAAAACTGGGGCACTGTCATTCTGGAAATCATATGGTACACATTTTAGGAAGTCATCATTTACATAAAGATGGGGGTGTCCTGAAAAGTACTATATGTATGAAGACACACATCTGAATCACAGAATTCACACCCAGATTTCTATTACTACCTCGCCTCCAGCCTCCATGATATTTGTTTCTCACTTTTAGGTTAGATCGTTGCAGACACAATGAAAAAATTTGCATCTGGGCTAGGTTTCCAAATGCCTTCAATATTTAGTCGCATCTGCAGTTTTCAGTTAGCCACTCTCTATTTAAAAAAACTTCTTTTCCTCAAAATTCTATGAAGACTCTTCTTTCTTTTAAAAATACGTTTTTGACCAATTTAATATGTGAATAATTTGTCTCCTGTAAACGATATATTTTATTCATTCTTTCGTGAATTAAAATATTGAGTTGGCTCTACCATGGACATGAATAGTGTAATCTGTGTTTCAGGTCAGATGATATGGATATATCTTTTTTAATTTTTAATTTTTTTTATTTTCCTTATGCATCTGGCAAGCATCAGCAGTCAAACTCATCGTATTTCTTCCATCAATGCTCGCTCATATGTAATTCTATTACTTTCATAACACATACTTTTAGTATGCTTGATACCAACTATTTAGAAGTGTTGTGAACCTTTTGCTGATGCCAAGCTGTTGGGGCCATGGCAGTACAGCCCTGAAGGCACCACCAAGTAGTGTGAGAATAAATTGAACTTTGATTAAGCTAACTTTGCCCACCCATGTGTGTGCCAATTGTGATTAGCTGAGCACCTGGTACTTTCTAGAAAAAGGACGCGGGGGGAGGGCACGCTGCAGCAGATTGGACTCCTCATTGCAGTTGCTACTCATGTGCATGCCCTTGTGCTTTTCCCAGATGATGTGGGTTTTTTGTTGCCCTGGCTGAAGGTCAGGTACATAATTCTCCAAACAGTTGCGGGCTAGGAGTTGCATGCCTAAATGCTTTGTGGATTTGAACTTCAATGCCTTCCTCCTGGCACCATGAGGGTATTGTCTCTGCCATAAGCCACTACACCACTGAGGCAAACCACTGAAAAACCACTGGTGGCACCAGAGGGCTTGTTTATTTCTGTTGCTGTGAAGATCTTTATCAGGGCAGGCTGCTTTTCATGTCCCATTTGTGGGTCTCCCTCATAAGTCTTACGGTTGAAGATCCCCTTCAGTAAAAGGAGTAGCAGTCTTCAAAACGGAGGGGAAAAAAAAAGAAGTGAAGAGCTACTGCCTTCCTTATGCTGCTCAATTCACCCTTCCTTTACTTTTTGCAACACTACCATACAATATGGAGGGAAGGGAAAACTCCTACTTAGCCTTTGAATAAGCTAGCAATGCTGCATATCTCATCAAGTCATGTTGAGTATTCATTGCAAAGCTATAGAAATTGGAGCATGTTGCTATCTCATGGCAGCGCAGAATTAGTATGTTGGGGCACGGCTGGTACTTGCCGACTTCCTGGAAAGGATGAAGGAAAGTTTAGCTAAGTTGCATATGTTGTTAAGTGATGCCACCATCTGGTGAGCTATCATTTTTCACAGCAGATTGTCATGACACCCTCCACCAGCTGAGCAGTCACTTCAAAGGCTATGGTTTGAGCTCAGCTCACCTGTGTCTGGATGGATGTCCCTCCAGGGGCCAGGGTCAGGACAGCTTTCTTAGGGTCAGCCGGGGCATGTGAAGAAAAGCAGGCACTTCAGCAGTGACCACAGGAGACGTGTGACAGTGAGATCCTAGCCAGGTATGATCTGCCTTTTTCTTGGACTTTCTGATATCCCTACTGGGGGGGAATTTTGTGACCGAGTGGTGAGGCCAAGCCACCTAAGGGTTACTACAGCACTGAAAGCTCTTGCACGTGCAATAGCATGAGATCTTACTCGTATGGCGAAGGCATGACAAACTGAACATTCAGCCAGGAAACATTAGCAAGGTCTGAATGATTATGCATCCTGGCAACTCAAGACAGGCAGTCTCCTATCACTTTTTAAAGTTATTTTTAATTTTAAGTAAAATGCAATAGTGCTTAATTAAATACAACCCTCTCACCCAGAAAATCTGTACTTGCTATGTCATACTGTGTGAAATTCATCTTCTGTCTGATGATCATAAACCTTCATCTCTCTTTTCAGCATTAGATCCTGAGGGGACCAAGTTTTCCCTTACATTTTGTCAAAATATCAATGACTAATTTTAGACGTCTGCCTCTTCAGAGACCAAGAAGTGGAAAGTTTTTTCTCTTTCACAGAGGGAAGCCCTTCTCATGTAGTACCTATTGCTGTGTGATTGGCAGAAGCACTGGAGAAACAGGCGAAAGGCTTTGCAGTGTTACATGTTACTTGCCGTTTGCTTTCAGGGCTCTGTTAATTTTAAGAGGCTAGTCCATCCTTTAATACAGAGTATCTGTTCTTCTCTGTCTTTGATCCTAACCACATTTCCCAGACTGTATATTAACTGCAGTCCCCTGAGTGCCTGATTTCAACTCTCTTTCTTGTTCACGTATCTGGTCAGAGAACTTGGTGTCACTGAGGCATATTCATCCGAAGCTCTGTAACCATCCTCCTATACTGGATATTTTATACTTTATGGATCTTAATGCCAGCTGTCTGGTAACGATCAGCAATGTGGGACTGATTATTGACTTTCAGGAGAACTGTGGAGATTGTAAATAATACAGTCTGTTAAGTTTGACGAAGCGATGTTAAAATTTCTATGATTCATGAAGCCAAGAAGGGTATTAGTCAAGAACAGACCTGTTGCTGATTACCCTGGCGTCTTTAAAGAACAATGTGCATTTCTCAAATCATTCATTAAATATTCCACCTCATTGTAGAAAACTGGTATTTGTGCACAGCCAAGACACAGATAAGAGGAGTCAGAGGGAAGAGACAGGAGCATGTGTCTTGGTGAAATTCCTCCATTTCAACACACTCTGATCTGCATTCCACCTTGAGGGTTCTCATATGAGTTGCTAAAACTCTAAAGAAGTAGGGCAATTTTCCCATAATGACTTTGTTTAACTCAATAGCAGTATGTCTGACTTTCTTTAAAAAGGGTCATTTAATATACATTTTTTCTTCTCTCTGTTTCTTCTTCTTCGGTTTCAGGCAAACTTCTCAACTGATTTCATTCTGCATGACAGTTATAGACTTTGGGTTTTGGAGTTAATGACACCACTAACACATAAATCATCATAGAGAATCTAATTTTGTGTTCTGCTCTAGGTGTCAGTAACAAATAAAAAATGGAAAGAAATAAAAAATTGCAGGAAAAAAAATAAAGAATCACAGTCTTTGCATATGAAAACTTACAATAAGGAAGAACAGCATCATTAGCTATTTTACCTTTTCATGTGATTATAAATCTACCTATTCACCATATCTGGTCCCAACAACTTAACTGCCTATATAAGCCACTGTACACATGCATATTTGTGAAAAAAAGATAGGTGTGTATAGAAGTATAACAGGAATGTCAAATATGTGCATGGGGTTCAAACTAAAGCTAATTCTTTCTGCTTAGCTTGGCTCTCACCATTTGCATGAATAAAATGTCTTTGAAAATTCCTCTGTGGACAAAACAGGGCTTAACCATGACTCTTGTAGCATTTGTTGGTTTTACCTGCAGTTTGTAAAACACTTTGCTACCCTCAGATGACAAAGTAGCAGGAGGGCAGATAGCTGTCAGGGCAGTTCAGATCCAGAGACAGAAGCCAGGCCTTTTTATTTCCAGTCTTGGCTCCTGTGGATCAGTTTATCATCTATGCAAGGACAGCTGAAGAGGCAAGAAGAGTGTATCTGCTGCACAAGGAGGAATAGAGCAAGAAACCGGTCACTGGCACACGTTAAGTGCAAGTGCTCTTCTCAACAGCTGTCCCAAGGCACTCCAAAGCAGAGTCATGCAAACGATACCTATGTCCCACAGCAGGACAGTTAAAAGCATATACATTAAAAATAGCCAAACTGGCACAAGAATGGGAAGTCCATTACAACACCGCTCAATATTCCACAGGGAGGAAGGATAACACCAGCATGGAAATGAGATCCTGCACTGCTTTCTTATCTTTCTTAAGCTCAGCCCACACAGGGGTTCATGCCCTGGCTCAGCCCCAGGGTGCTGTACTGGGGAGATGCAGGCAGCCACCACACTCCCCCCACCTCCACACGTCTGTCCTCCCCTATCTCCAGGGCAAGGAAATGTCAGTGTGCTCATAGGAAAGTAACCACAGCAAGTGAGATCCAAGTACCTGAAAATCAGTTTAGCTCCGACTTTAATTTCCTTGGGCTTTTTACAGCATCTCTGTAAAGGGCTGTTAGAATAAGCAAATAAACTGTAATAGGAAAACATAAGAGGCACGGAAGTAAGCTGAAATTTGACATCGTGTGAATTAATATCTACCATTTCTGACCAGCAATCAGTTTATCTAGGTGGCATCTGAAGGGCCTTGGAAAAGGATCGTCTAAAGTAGCTGACTGAGAAGTTACATCTCAGTTTTGAGTCTTTATTTTGATGCATGCTACTGGCCTGTTTTGGTCTGAGGTAAGCAAAACCAAGCTGTGTTCAACACTTGATAATGTTTGCATCCAAGATCCAGCCTGTTTTAAACAGCAGGGTCACCCATCATCAAATGTGCGTGCACTGTCTACCTAGAAAATAGGCGTGCTATGCTATCGCAGCTATCAGTATTGAAGGGATTGAAGAGCTATCAGTGTTAGACTATCAGTACTGAAGGTATGAATATGGTATACTGCCTCAGATATAGATTTTTGGTTATTTTGGTGCTACTTATGGTGTTAATTCTGCAGGTCTTCATGATTCCTGTAGGATAGGGATTAGTCAGGACTTCAAGCCAAGGAGTAAGAGGTTAAAAAGGGAATGAGAGGAGGCGAACCAGTAAGACAATACTGTGGGAAAACAATCTTTCCAGACCAGAGCTGATAAATGGGAGTTTACCATGTCCCCACGCAGAGTTAGATGTAGAAACAGCCTAGTTTTGCACTTGTTAAGGCTATTATTATTATGCTACTACTCCCTTCTTTCTACTTGGAGGGTTAACCAATTCCAGGATCTATTCTTACTGATTACCTCAAGCTTTATTCAAACTTCCCCATCCCCTTGAAAGTCAGAGGAAAATTTTGTAACATAGTCTTAATGGAACATAAGTTGTAGTCCTCTCAGCTCTCGACTTGTCCTGGAAAGGTCAGAGAAAACCACGGCTATCCTTGATAAGTGCCATGCCTTTGGATGGATTTCTAATTCCAGGTTCTAATTGGAAAAAGCCAAGTCCCAATACCTATTTCTGTAAACACTATGAATCCATTAATGTACAAACAAATGGTTTTGGAAAGAAAATGGAAAATTAGAGTTGCTGTACACCAAGTAAAGAAAATCTCTAGAACGTACCTTTGAAATTTTTAGTACTTGCTCTCTTTTTAGTACAAGCTCTTGATACTATAAATGAATCCATTTTTAAAGTACAGAGTCAATCTCTTACAAAACTGTTGGACTAAGTGTTTCAAAATGCACTAACTTTCATCAGTATACTTTCATCTCTCTGCAGCAGTGAATATGAAGAATATACTCAGCTATATTGTAGTTGAGATCAGTGATTGTACTGACATCTACTGGTATGATAATATTTTTAACTATTATGTGTGATATTTGAAGTAAAATTTACAAACTTATTAGTTGTGGTTTTAGAAAACATCACTCCCTCCCTACTTATTTTACTTTTCCTATTTTTTTACCACTAAAACAACCAACTATACAATTGTGCTTATATCTTGCTAAAAATGGAATGTATTTTCCGGAAATGCATTTTCATTGTAATGAAATATACCATTTTCAGGGCTGCAATCTGAGTATTTTGCTTGGTATTTTGGTTGGCTGGTTGGTATATCAACCAATTTTGGTTGTTTTGTTATCACTCCCTAGTCGTGCATGGAAAGGGACTGGGGATGTTACCGGCTAATTTGATCCAAAAAAAAACCCCAAAAAGACATTGCAATGACATAAATGGGATAGAACACAAATTTAATGGTAGGCACGGGTTTTCTGACTCAGAGTTTAAACAGCCCTAGTGTTACATTAGAACTGCTATATTATCACTCTGACAGTACAATGTCCTGCAAGACAGAATCTGTACGTGGACAGAAAGGTAGCCAGCTCTCTCCTGCAATCACCTCTGAAGTTATTTTGACACTTCTTGGAAGAGTTTTTAATATATAGCTGTCCAAGCACATAATGAAATGGATGGAATTCCATTAGAAACAAATATGCTAAAAATGTTTGCTCTTCACAAATTATGTCTTTAAAACACAAAAAAGATAAGCAAACAAGAACTTTTAAATGCAATAAAATTTCCAATGGAATATGTCCTCAGCCTTTTAACACACAAAGAGGTTATGTCAGTCTTTTTTCAAACATTCTGATAGAGAGCTTTTGCTATATTTTAAATGCTTTTTTTCCTCAAAACCCAAGGAAGAAAAATGTATGATAAGGTACTACCTCTTAAATAATGTTCATTGCTAGATTTTAAGTCACATTTCACAAGTCCAGTGTTGGGAATATTCAGAGCAACATTTTTATCTTGACCAGGGGAGGGAGACACAATGGGTACTGTGCCAGTTCAGGAATGGAGAAAAAAACCCTAAGAGATGAGATCTGAGATTTAATAACACATTTGTATGCTTTGTTTTTCAAAGGATCTTTTAAATAATCAGCGGAATAGCCCATTTAATAATGAAAGTTGCAGGGTATGTATAGCAGGTGTTGCTTGATTTCTGTCAATGTTCATAATTAAATCTACTTCACTAACCTGGACCTGGACTAGCTCAAGAATTGGGCCTGTGTGAACCTTATGAGGTTCAACAAGGCCAAATGCAAGGTCCTGCACATGGTTCGGGGCAAATCCCACTATAAATAAAGGCTGGGGAATGAAGGGGTTGAGAGCAGCCCTGCAAAAAGCAACTTGGGGATACTGGTGAATGAAAAGCTGGACATGACCCAGCAACGTACACTCGCAGCCCAGAAAGCCAAACATATCCTGGGCTGCATCAAAAGAAGTGTGGCCAGCCACTCGAGAGAGGGGATTCTGCTCCTCTACTCCACTCTGGTGAGACCCCACCTGGAGTTCTGTGTCCAGCTCTAGAGCCCTCAACTCATGAAAGACATGGACCTGTTGGAGTGGGTCCAGAGGAGGGCCACAAAAATGACCACAGGGATGGAGCACCTCTTCTGTGAGGACAGGCTGAGAGAGTTGGGGCTGTTCAGTCTGTAGAGAGAAGACTCTAGGGAGACCTTATTGCAACCTTTCAGTACCTAAAGGGGCCTTGTAAGAAAGACAGGAACAAGTATTTCTTAGTAGGACCTGCAGCAATAGGACAAGGGGTAATGGTTTTAAACTAAAAGAGGATAGATTTAGACTAGATATAAAGAAGATATTTTGTACATTGAGGCCGGTGAAACACTGGCAGAGGTTGACCAGAGAGGCGTCCCTGGAAACATTCAAGGTCAGGCTGGATGGGGCTCTGAGCAACCTGATCTCATTGAAGACATCCCTGCTTATTGCAGGGGGGTTTGACTAGGTGACCTTTAAAGGTCCCTTCCAACTCAAAGTATTATATGATTCTATGGTTCTATGAAAAAGATGCGCAACACAGCAACATAATGTGTTATAGGACCAGGCTAGGCCAGATAGAGCAACCCTTGAAATGGTTGCTTTATGTTCTACCTGCAGTCAGACAGGAATTTCAGTTTTACAGACTTCTTAAATGTGATCATATTTTTTATCTTGGGTTTTGGACTTTACCAAAACAGTAAGAAATTGTGAAGTTTGAGATGTAGTAGCAGTAGTCTTGATAAGTGATTAAACGCTTAATTTGGGAGACGAAAATACTGACAGGTGCCTTGATTACCAGTAGCTTTGGAGATGAGGATATTTTATACATGTGAAGACCTCATATTCTTTGTAAGTTAAACATCCTAATTACGTTAGATAAATCCTTTTATGCTTCAGTCATTGTACGGACACGACTCACTATAGTTTGCTCAGAGAAGCTGCTGACCAATAACCACTTAAATGCTTTCCCATTACTGATGTGTAGCTTTCTAAAACTAAAACAAACCTCAAGCAATCTGCCCCAATCTAGCCACCTTGACATGATGTTATCAGTGTTGCATTAGAGCAAGGCATTAGGAATATAAACTCATTGATAATAAAAGGTTAATATTTTTAAAATATTTTAAGGAGTATTTGAAAAGGCATTTAAAAGACTAATTTATTGTTACTATAGATAGTAATCATATGAAAAACAGCTTTTAGTTGGAGCCCTTCAACTGAGTATTGCACAAATATTAGTTAAAAAACATAGTCCTTCTGCTGTGTTAATTTATGAGAATTATATTCTTTTTGTATTTTGCAATACAAAATAATCCTTGCACGGCTAAATTTTCCATCATATACCTTATGTACTGTACAATTTTGCCATGGTCAAATCCACCACATATTTTGTGACAGTAGACTTGTCACCCACCTTTGAAAGACTGCCACTAAACAAAAGAAGGGTTCTAGTATGAAGCTGTCAATTCACTGAAGCTGTGACCATGAAGGTAACCTTAGGCAAATCAGCCTGACTTCCTTCGTAGTCTGGGGCATCAGGTTTCAGAGGAAGGCCACAAAATTGACCAGAGGGCTGCAACACCTCTCTTGGGAAGAAAGGTTGGGGGAATTGTGTTTGTTCAGCCTGGAGAAGAGAAGGCTCTTATTGTGGCCTTCCAGTACATAAAGTGGGGTTTATAAGAAAGATGGAGAGACTTTTTACCAGGGCTTGTAGTCACAGAACAAGGGGAACAGCTTTAAACTAAAAGAGGCTAAGTTTAGATTGGACACAAGAAAGAAATTATTTACATTGGGGATAATAAGATACTGAAACAAGTTGCCTACAGAAACCGTGGATGCATCATAATTAGAAATGTTCAAGGTCAGGCTGGGCAAGTTTGAGCAACCTCATTAAGTGAAAGACCCATGGCAGTGGAGTTGGACTAGATCATCGTCAAAGATCCCTTCCAAACCAAGCCATTCCACAATTCTATGATTTTACAGTGTCTTCTTTTGCAAAGATTACTGGTACCTATTTTAATAGAATGTACTTTCTAGTTAGCTACCACAGTTCTTCCAGTAAGTCATCCAGGCACTATCTGACTGTTTCTAATGAAGAGACTGAGAAAATTACTACCATAAATGTAATGAATATTTTCTCTCTGTCTCATTGTTTTTCATATCTTCATATTTAAGTGTCTAATAGGTTTTTTAAATTTGTATTGATTCCATGTAAACTTCTGTCCTGTGGCAAGAACTCCACATGTTGCACAAAGAATTAACCTCTTCTATTTTAATTAGTAACTTTTAGTTTAATTTGAGGTCTCCTGGTACTTGCAGTGGAAGAGACAACAACTTTTGTCCCTTATTTTCCCTCTTTGTCCCATTTTCTGCTCTACAATGTCCCTTAATCAG
The DNA here is from genome assembly GCF_001431845.1 of Calidris pugnax. Taxonomy (NCBI): domain Eukaryota; kingdom Metazoa; phylum Chordata; class Aves; order Charadriiformes; family Scolopacidae; genus Calidris; species Calidris pugnax. The sequence continues at coordinate 5,895,877 of NW_015090986.1, read as the reverse complement.
TGTAGGGTTCCTGTAAGTAAAGACTGGAGCAGCTATTACAGCATATGTTGAGGAAAAATGTTTTATGTGCACTAGTCAACTAATTTGTACATCTTCAATCTCAATCATTTTCACTGAAAACACTGCTTGTGTTTTACTGTATTGTACAACTGTGATGGTATGTAAATCATCTGCAGGCATTGGGGATTTTTCATTCCCTGTAGTGTATATCTGATAATTAATATAGGTCTCTAAACGATGCAACCACATTGGGTACCAGGAGCAGGAAGGTTACATCAGCACAGTGTCAACCCGGGCTAATAGGCTCTGTTGCCCAGAACTAATTAGCTGAGTAAAGGTACTGCACCAACGAGGATCTAGTATCTCTGGTACTTAAGCCAATTCTGAATACCTGAAGCTAGGTTGCCTATCTCTGCACCTCACTGCGTCATGCCACATAGGCATATCTGAAGTGCTAGGTAGCAACAAGAAGTCAGGACTGGCCCAAGCAGCAGTTTGAACCACCCTGGGGATCAATTCTGCAGAGAAACTACTAGGGAGCTGATGCCTTCCCTGATTTATGAGCTTCTTATACGTTCAGCAAGTTGCGGTGATGGACACTCCATTACACTATATGCCTCTCTTTACACTTGGTAAATGTAGTCCTTAAATTTCTCTTAGTTTCTCTTGGTTGTTCAACTGATTTATTTACAATTTTGAAGGGAAATTAAAAAACTCTTTTTTTGAGCCATCTGCCAAATTAATTTGAAGTATAAATCTCTTCTGTTGATCCTCTCCAAGCTTCTATGCTGAAAGTCTATCAGATTTATTATTTCACTCATTGGAGAAACGTTATATTGAGTTTTAACAGATGTTCAAATTCCTTAATTTCTAGAGACTGCAATTCCCCCCTGGTCTTAATGAGTGTCTTCAGTACCTCTGAGTTACAAGGCTTTTATGTTCCCACAGAAAATTTGATTTCTCAAATCTCCCATCAAGGTTGAAAAATCACTTCTCTGCCACACTTGTAAGGATAATACCCTTTTAAGAAATGTATGATTGTCACTGCTACACTTGGTACACACTCCCCTATCAGACTGCTGATGCTCTTGGCTTAATAAAAGCATGAGGCAGCTGAAAGTCAGAAGGCAAAAATGGTATTCACACATTTTTTCCTCAAAACTGTCTATAACTGGGTATAAACATACCATTACTGAATAAAATTGCAGAGGGAAAGTAAGTCTTATCACACCATTCAGAAGATAAATTTGCCTGTTCAAAGTATTTCAAGAATTTCCTTTACAATTCATACAAAAAGATAAAAATAAAGATGTTCCCAAAGTTGAGAGCATTATATGAAGTAAGAGAGCTGTTTGGATATTTTCCTGAGAAAAAGAAGTAGAGGTAATGAAGCTGGACCTGGGTCCAAAGAAAATGTGATTAGTCCAGCTTGAGATACGCTTGCAAATATATTAGATGCCTACTCCTTGCTCTGGCTTTCAGGACCTTGATGGAAGGATGGGCAGAGATTATCTGTTTTACGAACAGATGCTCGGGCCAAAAGCTGCCTTAGCAAGGAATAACATGGACAAGGGAATGTAAACCATTCTCCTGCCTTGGATCAAGACGTTTCCTATCATGTAAGATTTACGGATCATGAAGTTCTCCAGGTAGTTGATACCTGAAAGAAAAGCTTACTCCTTTTCATATGGAGTAGAGATATCCACACATACACACAATAGTTTGGTGGGCAGACTCTCCACCTGGCGTGTGATTCAGTTTTCTTTCCTCTCTTTGTTTGGACTGAGAGCTCTTTTGATTAAGGACACTACTATGACATTCCTGGAGTGAGCTAGGTTAAAAACTTCTGGTTTTAAATGTCAGTTACGCCAGGGGAAGTTCAGGTTGGATATTAGGAAACATTTCTTTACTGAAAGGGTTATCCAGCATTGGAATGGGCTGCCCAGGGAGGTGGTGGAGTCACCATCCCTGGAGGTATTTAAGAAACGTGTAGACATGTTTCTTCAGGGCATGCTCTAGTGCCCAAGATTATTGGTTTGTCGTGGGCTGCTGAGTGGGTGGGTGATGGTTTTTTGGTTTGGTTGTTGTTGTGTGTTTAGGTGGTGGGTGGTGTGGGTTTCGGTTTTGTGGTGGTTTTTTTTTTTGCTTGTTTGTTTTTTTTTTGTGGTTGGACTCGATGATCTCTGAGGTCCCTTCCAACCACTACAATTCTGTGATTCTGTGATTCTGTCAATAATGCCATACATGAGGACTGTGAGATGGAACAGTCTTGGTATCAAATGAAGAGAATGTGCCCAGCTCAGCATGCCATTAGCTAGGATATTCTAGGTTGTTTTTACAAGAAATACAAGTTTAAATTGCCTCCAAGAGGAATCTCAATTAATTTGTCTGTTTACCAAGTTCTTCCTTAAAGATGGTGAAGAAGCAGGACTCCCTTTGGTCATTGTGGTACTGGGCAGGAAGATACCTTCTAAAAGAGAAGTCTGGGTACAGGCCTCAAAATCAGACAGAAAAATGTCTGGTTTATGAATTCAAGCAGGGCTTACCTGAGCGTAGAGTAAAAGTATATCAGGAAACAAAGACAGAGTCATCTAGGTAAATTCAATGTCACAAACATGATGCTGATGGATCTCAAGGTGTGAAGATCCAGGTAACAGGCCTGCTGCTGGGGCTGAGTGTTAGGGGCAGCAATACTGGTAGCCTGCTGTAGGTACTTACAAAGATGTGGAGAAAGGCTTTTTGATCTCTCCAGCTTAAGTAAATTCTGTAGGAACTGCTTCTCTCTAACTTCACTGAAGACAGTTTCAATACCCAGATCCAACATTTATTTCACTACAGAGGAATGGACAGTGGCATTATTAGGAAAAAAAAAAAACAACTGCAGAAGGTATCTGCAGTGAGGGTGACTTTGCAGGTACAAATGTCTGAACACACCAGCAATGTTCCTGCAGTGAAGTCCATATAAGTTGTCATGCATTATGTCACAGAAGAGGAGAACATACACAGTAACATGGAAGAGGGAAGGAGAAAGGCTGCTTATGCAGCTACGCGAGTGGGATGATGGGCTCTGTGCTGCAGGGCAGGGGGTTGTAAGAAAACTAGTGGTCTAAATTTGCATACAGCTAGTTCCAGCTAGTTTACGCAAAGAGCAGTCCTAAAAACGACAAGGGTTTTTCTCCTGCTCTCTTGCCAAGTCTTTCCTATTGAAAAACACTCCATTGGTAGGTGGGAGAGATGTAGAAACATCTCTCTTGCTGTCTGTAGCAGCTCCTTTCTACTGTTACAGCAGTATTTTCTAAACCAGATTTGCATTTTGGACCTTCTTCATGTGCAAGAATGTCAGTGCATGTTAAGGTAATACAGGGTTATCAGAAACAACAGGGTCAATATTTTTGTGCCCTTTACCTCCCCATGTTTCTGTAGTTGCCTAGGCATTTAGAGTTCTGTTTTTCCAAGCTCAGTTTCTCAGATGACACAGACATGAGAAAGAAAAGCATGACAGGGAAAGGCTGATTTTTGTTTAGTTTGGTTTTGTTTATTTTCTGAAATGACATTATTATTCTTCATTCCTGCTGCATACAAATTAGATTCAGAGTTCAAATATTATTAACAGCAGCTTTAAAATTCATCACTTTGCAGTTGGTAAATCCATTTCCTCTTGGTTTGTCCCCTTGGCAACAAAAATTAAAAGGCAACCGTATGATTAAAAAAAAAAATGCAGCTCATCTGAGCTTGTCTTTGTATAACACATTTTGAGATTCTGACTGGTTGTAGACTTGATGTTAGCTCAAGCCAGAAAACTGGATGAAGTTTATGAGTGCTTTGAGACCTTGTCCTGTGCTCTGCACACTGTATGAATCCTTAAAAGGTTAGAGAAAAAAAATGGAGTCTTAACCAATGACAGTGGCAACACCATCTAGCTAGAACATTAACTGTTTTCTGCATAAAAAGTTGTGACTACAGATGGGCAACCATTTTACTGCTGAAAGTGAGGGGTTCAGCTTACTACAGTTGTGTGTTTTTATATGGAATAACCATTCTTATTCCTACTTATGATGGAAGCTTCTGGCACTTACTGAGCAACTAAGGGCAAATTTTTACATTTCATATCAAAGTCTGTAAGAGCTCTCCTCATGGCAATACCACTGTGAGGAGGAACCCTTATCTGTAAGAGAAGCAGCTGACCGAAACCAAAGTGCACTTTAATAGGAAAAAGGGATTTAATGAATCAGCTTCCTGCTCTAACACAGCTTTTTTGATGTTGATGCGAGTACAGTTGAACTAAATTTATATTAGTTTCATTTGCTGAAGTGATTTTCACTTAGTTCTAAATTCCTATTTAAGAATGAAGTAAAATGGACCTTTCAGTTGCCATATGGTTGTATAAATGGGCTTATTCCAGAAACACCAAGCTTTTTATGTCAGATGAAACGTCTTTCCTCACCGTGTTTTTTCATTTTTTCTTGGCACTTTCTTGGTGGTGTGTAGGAGCAGTGAACTCCTTTGCAACAGCCAAGCACACGCAGAGGAAGGCAAGTCCCGCACCAATCAAAGCATATAGTACGGGTTTTTACATCAGTGAACCTGCCCAGGACCTTAAAAACTCGGCCTGTTACAGACATGCTCATTCACATCTGGTCTGAGTCTGTAGCACAAAGCATCAGAAGTTTCCTCCTTTCATCCAGCTCACTGAATAGGAGATATTCTCAATATGGGAAAAGTTCCGCCCACTCTTCCTGTTTTTACAGGTGCTGATCTTGCTTTAATGCTAGACAAAATAGCATTGATAGGATGAATGGGATAATGCCTAATAAGGCTTTTTTTCCTGGGTAGCCTCTTCAACAGATCAGAGCTATTTCCCTCGGAGATGTCACCTGCCCTCTGCAAATGAATGGGCTGATGTGAATAAGCAATATGTGGTTTTTAGATTCCTAGGCAGAGGGATACGTACTTGGCATGTTTGGATTTTATACCCAAAATCTCCATAACAACACCAACACCAAATCTGTGTTGGTAATTCATACTCTGTAATAACCAGATACCCAACCTAATTCAACTACATATTAATGGTATTTACTGCAGTTAATATTACTAGTAATACTAATAGTTTTAGTCCTAAAACAAAGTACAACTACATCATAACAAGGCTGAAAGAAGGACACAGATGTACATTTTGGCCTCTTCTCTATGTGTAACTTAAAACTGAGGGAGATCACACAGAGCCATGTGGGAATAGACCCATTTGAAAAGCATTTCTCAAAGGTCATGGAGGAGGCTTGCTTGCAAGGTTTCTCTGTACACACCATGACTTGGCAAAGTGATCTGTAAATCTTCATTATCCCTCTCAAACAGATGACAACTCTGATGCTGGTCCTTGTCTGGGACTGGGAGATACCATTTTGATGATAGGGAATTGTTTATCCAAAATGGGTAATATCATGACTCTTTCTGGAAACAAAAGGCTCAAGACTGCAAATGCAGAGCTGTATTTTTCCTAAGCTTTCAACTCTGAAAACCACTGAAACAGAAGCACCTCTCCAATTTCACAGTTTGGATGAGAAGGAAAGAACTGAAGACTATATGTACTCTAAAAGGTAATCTTCATCATACACTGTGTAAGGGCAGCATCTCAGACACACTGTGCACACAGAGGAAAATACAAGGTATTTGGACAGTGATAAACCACAGAGCCGTACGACAAATTGATCTATACATACTGCTCTGCTTTACTTTAGTTTTACCAATTCATCTTCAAGAGGATTTATTCCAAAAATACATCAACCTGCCAGAGAAATATTTCCTTTTCTTCCTACAAACATGGCTCCCCCCATTTAATGTACTGTGGTTTAACTGGCTGTTAAACTGGTTAATTACATAGCATTTTTTCAGCTAAGTTTGTATGAGTGTTCTGATACCTCAACAGGGAAGAGGTGCTATAATTTTCAATAGATAACGTTAAAATGATCAGCTGCATACAAACTCCTGGGCAGTTCTTCCCATTCTGAAAATTTTACAACTCAAGGAAATCTCATGTAGGACCTTGTGGCGGTGTGCTCTCCCTGGTTTGCCCCCCCCTCTCCCTCTCGGCTCCTGCCCGGCCTTGGCCACCACGGCCATCACAACAGCAGCTGTGATAACTTGCACCCGGTCTCTGGGGGATGGCTGGCAGCAGAGTCAAAATACTGTCTGGAGTGGGGACCTAGAAATTTTGTTGCCATGAAAATATGACTATAGGTCAATTATCTTACTGTATAAATAGTGGACAGCCCAAGAGCCCCTTTGAGCTCTCCTGTATGGCAGCAGGCTGCACGCCAGGATCTCCCCTTTGGTGAGGATGCTCACTGAAGGTTCTACTCCTCGAGGTTGAGGGAATCCTTGCCGCAACAGAGTTTCGGTAAGTGACTAATAGCATGCTAAACTTTGAAATTTTATCTAAGTAATGTAAAGGATTAATTGTGCATATATAATCCTTTAGACATAAACCGTTGACCAAGTCTGGGACTAGGACTGGATCCAGCCGCACCCAGACTCCTCTCTGAGAAGGAGTTTAGAAAGCAAGGGGGTCCTTTCTGAACCTCGTGACTCAACGGGAGGGTCTCCCTGACAGTTCTGTATGACCCTGTCCTCTGTGCAGTAAATAATACAGTGTACCCTGACATCAAATCTTGTAAACACTATCGCATTTACCACTGGTTTTATCACACTACTGGTTTTGTTAAATCACTGTTTCACCTTAATAAATATTTCTCTGCTTCACTCTAACTAGTGAAGTTAATCACTCCGTCCGCAACAGACCTCCCTGTTTTTCTAACACAAAATTTATTAATGAGATACTGTCTTGTATTTTCAAATACTGGAACAACTGTTGCATTGACAGTACCCCAGATCACATGTTGCTCTGGACTGTGTCCCTTGTGGCACTTCTGAAAAAAGCCTTTTAAATTAGATTTTCTGAGAGTGGGGTCTGTCAAATATGTGACCACCTTTGGCAAAACATAACATTTGGAAAAAAAAAAAAAAAAAAAGGCTTAATCTGACAAAACCAGACTCTCCTTGTAGGTATTATGTGTCTGAAAAATCTACGATAAAATTAATATGCTTTGTCACTGACTTAGCTTCACTTCTCTGCTATGGGCAATGCCTGTGGTTTTAAACAATCCTGTTTGTGTGTAAATAAATGCCCTTTTAATTTGCCATAATTTCAAGTATTTTGTTTTGTAGTTATAAATAATTAACATACCTTTTATGATTTTTTTACTCTGTTTTACCTCACGGGGCATACTTTCTCTTCTACGCACATATGTAACCTCCAATAGCAATAATAACAGTCATGAAGTATGTCCCCAGGGAATACAATTTCCCTCAAAACCTTTAAAATGTAAATCTATGCACCACTCTTGCCAATATGTATGCTCCAGTAAGTGAAACTAATATTCTGTACTTGCCAGCAAAATAATCCAAAAATTGAATAAATTCCAAGCACCAAAGTTAAGAGAAAGTTCCTAATTTTAACTCGGCATAACAACATGCATGGTGTTACCTCCAACTGCATAGTTACTTCTTGCCATCTGACTTTCAAAGCGTAACTTTTATGTTGAAGTGATGGAGGAGAAGAGTGTTATATTTCATTTGACTGTATGCTTCTGCTAGTGTAACTTCTAGAAATTGTAGTACAAAAGCATTGTATTCTAAAGAGCTTGATGAAAAAGAAGAAGAAAAATGGTGATCCAGCCTTATTTGGACAGATAAGGATAGAATGCATAACCACATACTTAATATATTTAGATTACCAGCTACAGCAATTAGGATCACGGTTACCTTTGATCTCAGATTGGTTTTCTACAGTTTAATTCCACTTGATGCAATGGATGTTTACACATCTGGGAAAAAAAAACACAAACCACCTGATCTATACTAATTATTATCATTTTTCAACAAAGAAGATTGTTATTAGTTGTATTTAACCTAAAATTTGAGTAAATGCTCTGCTGAAAATTGTAATACTCTATGTATGCATAAATACACACTAATCTACATTAACAAAATGATGCTGTAATATTGAAGAATTAGGTTATAAAAGCAGAAATGTATTTCATTTTTAATTAAGGTAGTGCTTATGAAAAGGGTTTATTGGTTTCTTTCTATGTTTTATTCTAAGTTCAGAGATGGAATTTTTCAAGCACAAATATAAAATAGATAAATATTTCTGAGTCTTTCAGAAGTCTTCTATGTCCCTAAAATATATATTCTACTCATTCTGCAGTGGGGCATGTAATACCAGTACCAAAATATTATACCCAGAGTGATAAAACTAAACAACTACTGTTGTGAATGCATCTTTTTTGTTGGGAAATAAATTGACTTGCGTCATAAATTTTGTCAAACGTGTTTCATAGGCAATATTGGCTTCTCACAGTGAAGCCAATATTTGTGACTCAGAGCAGGATCGACTCTCATTTAATTTGCTAGATCCTGTTCCCATTACTATTTTGAAAGACTGCATTCCCAAAAGTCGCCTGATGAATGATTTAATGGACACATAGCCTTGCTTTTGGTGCCCCTGTTATTTTCGTAAAGACTGCTTTTCTGAGTTTACTTCTCCCTCATGTTTTCTAATAAATCTAAGCAATACATCATTAATATTAATCTCTGCTGTTTTACCAGCAGTAAGTAAATCAGGAAGGCAGACATCTCATCCAATATTGATACTTCTACCATGAGTGTATTATAAATTGGCCTGAGAAATGAAACATTACTGGAGATTAACACTTGAGAAGATAAAATGTTGGTTTTTTTTTTTTAGTTCCCTTTTATCTTCTCCTTAAGAATCCTTTCTGACAGAATATTGTATTATGGATTCTGTGATTGTAACGGTCTTTTGAAGAAACCCTCTGTTTTAAAAAGCTGCTTGCAGTTTAAAATCAGGTGGATAAATGTATGTAGATACATATTTTATTTTTTTTAGTTTGTAAACACATTTAGACTTGAAATACAAAACAGATCTCTGTCCTTATATTTTAAGGGCAGAATCCCTCAAAATTACATTGATGGCCACAGTACTTACACTAGAGAAGCCATGACATAATTTAGACATCATGTGCCACTGTACACCACCTAACCCACCCTGGGAAGTCAGTAGTACTTTGAGACCCTATTTTTCTGGGGAGGGGCTAGAGAGCTAACATGGTTTCCTTGTTGTGGAATCAGTGAAATGTCTTATCTTTTTGTCTGACTTCATAACACTTGTAGCAAAAAGAAGAAATAAGTAAATACCAATTGTGGATGTCTTTGTAGTTATCTTCCTAAACCTACTAGCAGGTACATCCACAATACCACTAGTGTACTCTAACCCCTATTAGTTTGCTTTGCTATTTGCTAGAACTGTGCCTGCACGACTCTTCATCAGCTTCTGTGCATGAAAGCTCATTATGTTACTGTGATGCAAATTCCCGTTACAGATGTGTTGTATGTTTACCGAGCGGGCTAGGTTTGTGGGTACAGCCATGTTAGCATAATTATACCCATACAAATATTTTTAATACAGGCAAGGCCTAAGGTAGCATGATGTTTTGAACTTCAGTAGGTATAATCTACTTAATATTTACTTCAAGGGACTTGACAAAATTTTAATATAATTGAAAATGCAATTCTTTTGCGCTTTGCATGTTAAAAAATCATCTGAAAGTTATATCCCATACAAACAAAAATTGCACTGGGAAGAACTGTTGCACAGCTGTTGCTGTTATACATCTGGAGTAAAGTACTATTGCACCTCATTTTGATTTTTTTTTTTTGCTCCAAATAAACTTACTAGAGTCACTGTATTTTATTTCAATGGGATGCCATGGTTAAAGCCTGAGCAACGGAAAAAATAACAATAGCTGTCTGATTTTGCAGTTATCTGCTGTGGCTTATTTATTGCACAATGATACATGCAAAACAATTGTACCTTATTTTTTAAGATTTCATTCTAGATTCAATAAAGGCTCATGTAACACAGAAAGCCCGTGGGAGAGTTTATAGAGCATTCAATGTCCTAGCTCTAGCACACAAATCCTCTGTATTTGATTTTTAAAAAGCAATATGCTCCCTAGCACACGCTGGATCAAACAATATCGTCTGTGAATAAAATCCTGAAAATCAATTTTTCTTAGTTAAGAAGTGAAAGAATGCTTGTTAAACAGGTGTAATTACAGGCATGTTTTAATAAACAGCAGAGGAAAAGGTAGCTAATCATTTGGAGTTCTTCAATCTGCCAGCCATACTAAGCAAGAGAAATACTGTTTGGGGGGGTCAACCGTTTTCAGAAGTTAATCTTCCAAATTTAAAAAAAAAAAATATAAAAATCCATGCAATGTACAAAGAACTGTGTTTCTTAAAGTTTACATGATGTTCTGCTTGTGGAAGTGTTTGTACCAGGATTGCATTTATTGATCCCCTCTGGCATGGTATTCCAGACTCTCTCTCTGGAGCAGTAACGTTCTTTAAATTGTTCATGGGACAAAAAAAAAGGACCCCAAACAACTATCACGATGACGATGCTGACAGGTAAAATCCTTTTGGAGAAAGAACTAAGCCAGACCAGAAGCAAGCACATGAAGAACATGCTGATGAGCCTCTGCACAGCCAGGGCCGACGCAGCCCGGGATCCTCTCCCTGTGCAGGGCATTCTGTGATTGATTCTGTGATGCTACCAGACCAGAAGTTAGTTATTGTATTATCTGAACGCAGCGGCCTGAGCCCGTCTGCCACAAAGAGCTACCCCCTGGCAAGGAAAAGGGGAGGTGCCATCCTAATGGCCTTTGCTAGGTGAAGCAAAGCCAACAAACAGCAAGATGTTTCCACGTTTTTGCAGAACT
>NW_015090986.1:5884521-5885008 GCF_001431845.1 Calidris pugnax | reverse complement strand
TTTTTTTTTTTTTTTTTTTTTTTTTTTGTGGCCATTGCAAACACTCCTGCATTTTGTGCTTTATCCTTACGATGTATGTATATACGTGAAAGGCACACAGCATCTTCTTTGCTTTTTAGTCAAGATGCCAACCAGAGGTTGCTTAAGAGGGAAAATCATCTCTTCGGTAGCCCTACGCCCTTATCCACCATTTTGTCTAAATTCATCACGGGTTGTGGTTTTTTGTTTTGTTTTTGGTTTTTTTGTTCTTTGTTTTTTAAACTTTTCGGAAGGTTTCCCATTGTCCTCCGTTCCAGCCCAGGCCGTGGCTAGCGGCGGGCAGCACCAAGGGCCGGGGTCCCTCCTCAGCTCCTCGCAGCCACGCTCGGGGGAGGCGGGGAGCGTGGGGGGGACACAAGACCTTTGCTGGAAGGAGGACGCGCCTGGGGGCACCCCTCAAACGTGTCCCCCCCAGCCCCTTCTCGGGGATGGGGCCTGCAGTCCCGCT
>NW_015090986.1:5674792-5884153 GCF_001431845.1 Calidris pugnax | reverse complement strand
CCCCCGCGGGAGCCTGTCATGCCGGGGCAGGGCTCCTCACCTGCCGCCGACACGGTCCTGCGGGCGGCCGCGGCCCGGGGAGGGGTGGAGCGGCGGCCCAGCGCTGGCGGTCGGCGGCGTTGGGGCTCGCTGGGAGCCGGGGGGGGCCCAGAGGCCCAGGCGAGACGGCGGCGAGTAGGGGGGGCTGCTGGCGGAGGGGCGGCCGCCGGTACCTGTTGCCGTGCCCGCGTTAGCGCTTCCAGCCCCCGCAGCCCTCCGCGCTGTGCGTTCGGAGGTGGGCGTTGTGGCGGGGGGGAAGCGGAGGGGCCAGGCGGGGTCCCCCTTCGGTGGGGCTGGCGGTGCAAACCAAAGGGTCTGCCTGTAGGGATGGTTTGTTTCTGCTGGGGTGCACCCCCTTGCTGCCTGCACCTCTCCGCGTTACTGGGAAGAGGAATAGGAAGAAATAAAATAATAATAAAAATTCTCAAATTCTCTATTTAACTCCGTGTGCCGCATGTTAACAGACTTGATGTGCCACTTGGCTGAACAATGTTGTGTATTTTTTTTTTTCCCGTTTTCTTTTGCTTTTATAAACACTGCCTCATCCCTTTATATTTTTGCTTCTTAACACACGCAGAAGATTTTCTTAGTCTAAGCTGTTGAACAGAAAATGTCCTTACTGGCTTTTGTGCCAGAAAGGGTATCAGGATTCTCCTTCCAGAGCAGAACAGTGATGTACCGTAATCAAGCTGAAGGGTCTGAATTCTGCTGCTGCGGAAGCCTTATTGTGTAATGCCTTGTGGTTTCCACATCAGCACTGCATTTCCCAAGATAACAGCAACTCGTTGGGAGGGAAGAATCTAAACTGGAAAAGGGGAAAGCCATAGAGTATTTTTTGGAAATGTTATTTGTGGAAATGGAAAGTAATGTAATATTAGAAGAAAAAAAATGCAGTATGAGAATATCTAAGGGCATATCCACCTTAACTAGCATCGTTTGTTTATGGCAGAGGACATCGCCTTATTTTTTTTCCTTTCAAAATTGTTACCCATTTTTATTAAATTTTGTTTTATCCGTTTGTATTGTGATAACAGTTTCATGCGTGTAACAATTACTGATTTACACTGGTATTTCTGATGGCTTCCTTTATGCTTTCAAGAAGCTTTTTCATGAGGAACTGGATACATTCTCCCCTCTCCTCGAACAAAAGTGCACTGGGAGAGTTAGATCAATATCAGCACTAGGGAAAAGAGAGCTGCGCTACTTACATACTAATGGGTGATCTTTATATTCCGTCTGGCTCTGTGTTTGTGGATTCTTCAAAGAGGAATGCCATGCAACTCCTCCGTTGTGCAGATCGCTGTAAACGGTTTGGTTTTAACAGATAACACTTTAATCAGTGTATTGAGAACCATTATAAAGACCTTTTAAATCATCTGCTCCATGTTTCATGTAAGAAAATTTAAAATTTTGTGGAGTGTATCCAGTAAATTTTCTAATTGGCTTTATATTTGAGCACCCTGCTGAAGCAGCTTAAGCCAATACAATGCCATGCTGGCAGTTTACTGTGTCATCATTGCTAAGGACAGTTTTGTCTCACCATTGGCATTCCCAACGAGTCAATATATAAATATGCCACTTTTGCTTAGACAGTATTGGAGTATTTCTTTTGTAGGCTTTTCAGACCCTGTCCTTGCATCTGAGACACCTTGCACGGTCGTCTTGTTACATGCTGTAATGATTTTCTGCATTACTCGCCTGTTACTGTGACAATATACAATGAGTTGTGTGTGTTTTCAGTTTGGAGGAAGATGGAAGCTCTTCATTGAAGCTTACTGGCAACTATTTAGTGGGGCTTCTTATTTATTCATTTATGTATGCTGTTGTCACCTCCATCCAGTATCCATCACCTGAAACACCCAGTATACGTTAAGAAGTGCGGCTGTTGTAGGAAATAATTTTCATCAGGTTTAACTGAGTGTAATGAATATGGTTATCAGTTGCAAGGCAATATTAACCATGCCTGGGTTTCATACATCAATTCAGTATTTGTAGCGTTGCATTTATTCCGCATATACTAAAAAGCTGCTTTTTAGTTTCTGAAGCTAATACTGTATTTCAGGAGTTAGAAGACAGGGATTCCAGTTAATCTCTATTTAAAGTATTTACTGGAAGACCTATTTTTTTGTTGTCATTGTTTTTGTAATCAGATGATCTAAAAGCTGCTTTTTAGTTTCTGAAGCTAATACTGTATTTCAGGAGTTAGAAGACAGGGATTCCAGTTAATCTCTATTTAAAGTATTTACTGGAAGACCTATTTTTTTGTTGTCATTGGTTTTGTAAACAGATGATCTACTAGTTTCCTTAACTAAAAAAAAAAAAAATCCCCAAATCCCACCAGAATAATTTTCCCTGCAGTGTTACTGTTTTTGCAGTACTCTATACAAATGACTTTTGAATACCCTTTATCACACATGTTTAGCAGTAACTGAAAGCGGTACGTGTAATTTATGCCCTTTTCCCAGTTGCAATTATAACTTGCACATCAGCTAAAATGGATATTATGCTCATGTAGGGTTCCTTACAGTGTTACAGAACATTATTAATTAAACACAGCAGATTGCTTGTTCATCCAAAAGCATTGTGGGTTTCCTTACTACGTTAGTGTGATACGTACAGAAGCTTAAAAATAGTTGATTGTTAAAAATTGTATTTTTATAGCTGCTTCAAAGTACATAATACTGTTCAGCTTTATCACAGTACTTAAACATACAGAGCCACCGTCATCTTCTTACATGTTTTTGATGCATTCCGTGTTATGTTAAATTTCAAGAGGCTATTAACATTATTTTTCAAACAAAACTGCTTATAGTCTTAATATAGGCTGTGTTTCTGAACTGCCTTTTTATTTCTGCTTTGAATGTTTCAGAACAATTTTCATTAGCATAGCTTTTCAATGTAAATTTCAGACTTCTCGTGCTTGCCTGCTACATCCCAGGTAGTCAGTGGAAATCTGCTTTGTTCCTTGTGGAACAGCACACGTTGCTTTTGCTTATATTAAATCCTTAATTTGAATCCGTTCTCTCTTCTGTCATCCAGAAGCGTGCAGTCCAGGGTCTCTTTGCTGATGAAAACAAGTGGTTGATGTTAATTTGGCAAGCATATGTCCTGTCAGTAAAACGGTAGGCTAGCCTTTTTTCCCCTTCTTTCTTCCTTTCCACTTTTTGTTTATCCTTCTTAGCCTGTTGGTCACTGCTCGCTCTTGCATTTTCTTCCATACTTTTTCACTGCGTGCTCAAGTATGTGTCTGTCTTTCATTGCGAGTAGTGGAGGCTGTACCAGTCAGGCTACAGTTGTCAAGTCCTTGTAACGTTGATAGCAGTGCTAGACAGTGCTGTATGGAACTGCAAAATTGCCTTTGTGACAGTGGAAGTGTACACAGATCTTTCGGTCTACCGCGAATGGTTTCTGCTGCCTTTACACTGACAAGACTCCCCCAGAGAAGTCTGGGGCTCACCTTAATTTTTTTTTTTTTTCCTGGGGGTGGTAGCCCACATGTGTGAGGTAACTGGGCGAAACAAAACTCCTAGAAATTGCAGGGAAAGCAGAAGCTTTGGCAGTATTTAGTGTCTTCCATTTCCCGTGCCGTTTGGTTTCCATTCCCGTGCCAGGCGTTGCTAACACAACATGCTTGTTTGAGTGATAGCCAGAAAGTAGGGGAGGGAGACGACATGGGGGAAAAATCAAGGACGAAGGGGTATCTGTAGCCCAGCCAAATCCAAGACCAGGTGTTAAAATGATTAGAAGTCTTGAAAAACTCTCTTTAGCAGTTATAAAATACATGTTGCGATTACCGTGCTGTTTAATTGAAGCAGATTTAGTTTTAATCTCAAGCAACTCCTTGCTGAAGTTCGGGCCTAGAGATTGCTCTCGAGACAGGCGTTTGCTCTGTATCCTCGTAGCACTTCATGTAATGCAGGAGCTGCAAGGCAAAGCCTATTATGGTGTTTTCTATCTTTGGCATCGCATGTTTGCTAATCCAATGCTATGAGCATTAGTTTCTAGGGTATTACCTGAAATGGTTTTGTGAAATAGTAGGTGGAGTATCCATCAGTGAAACAGAGTAAGTTTCCTCCTGGGAGCTACATGATCAGGTGTGAAAGAGTAATCATTGGAAGTGGGTCATCTTTCTCTTTCCATGGATCTGTTGGCTGTTTAGCTAAGTGGCTCGCATGGTTGCAGTGGAAATAAATTTCATGTCTGTTTTTTAAAGTTCTGAGACCTGTGGATTTCAGTGTTTTAGAAGTGAGCACAAATAAACCAGAGCTGCAGCATGCCAACTGTTTTCTGGCAACTGGGCTTATAGAAGGGCAGCATAAAGAGTAGAGAAATATGTATATAACACATTTTTGTTTGTTAGCATGGGAAGAATCAAGTTTCAGAAGTGCGAGTTTGAAAGGATTCGTCTTTAACTGTTCTGTGTGCTTAGTGGAGGGTGGCACATTTCTCACCATGTACCTGTCTAAAATTACTTGTGTTTTCTGCTTTCCTGTGATGTAACAGGAGGAAAAAGAAAAGCTGCTTTTTTTTTGCTTTTTTTTTTTTTTTTTTAATGGCACATCTTTCAGGTATCTGTGCCTTTAAAAACTTGAAAGTGAATTTATCTTGTTATTTGTTTAACAGTATTTCTTCTTGCCAATAAAACAGTCTATCTCAGTCTGTGTTCTTATTACTGTGAAGAGATTAATGAACTTTAGCACTGAAATACAAAAATAGTTAAATCTACTTTGAGCTAAGCTATTAAGCTCTTTGAGGCATGAGCAGTATTTGTATCATGTATAGAAGGGCTGGTTTTGGCTTCAGACTCCTGTGATACAGACTGCCAGGAGTATGCAAAATCAGAGAGTCAGAACTAAACTTCCCATTTCTGCATCTGGAAATCTGGGATGGCATTATAAAAATATTCACTATAGCTGATGATAGACTTATGCCTTTCAACAAAAAGTCATGCATGCCTCCATACTTCTCCCCAGCACGATTGTTAAAATACCTAGAAGCAAGCTGGTTTAAAGGGCAGGGGTTGCAGCTGTAGTGGGTGGTGGTGGTGGTTATGGATATGTCTCTCTGGTGTGTCACTTGCTTGCCTTGTTTTCGGCTATGTTGATGTCCCACTAAGCTGGTGCTGACAGGTCCCACTTATTAGCATGGGATGTGGCACAGCAGGAGCACAGTCACGTAGTGGGTGGTGGTGGTGGTTATGGATATGTCTCTCTGGTGTGTCACTTGCTTGCCTTGTTTTCGGCTATGTTGATGTCCCACTAAGCTGGTGCTGACAGGTCCCACTTATTAGCATGGGATGTGGCACAGCAGGAGCACAGTCACGTGGCTTTTTACCATTTCAGAGTGGGGGCATCTTGGACTGCAACATGTGGAAATGCTGGTCTCTCTTAATGCGTTGTTTCTGCGTCAGAGGAAGTGTCCTGAAGGAAAACATCCTGATAGCAGTTTCGGTATTGCTCCTGCTTAGTGCAGTAATCAACAGAAGTACTAAGCTGGTCAGCTGAGGGGGAATTCCCTGCTAATATAAACACAAAATAAGGAGAATTAAACTGAGAGTTAAAAATGGATTTGCTGGCGCTAAGATAGCTCTGGAGCAGTATTCCTACTTCTAAAGCATGAAGTAAATAGAAAGTATGAGTGTCTTAGCAGAGCTAGGGACTTTTCATTGCAAATTAAATAGGATTGTCTCCATCTATGGAGTATGTTTAGGACTCTGCTTTTAGAGAGCTTCCATTATGTATCATCAGAGTTTGTACCTCTGGGATTGCATGAACACAGTGGTGACCTTGTCCATTCTGTCACTTGTAAAACATGTCTTTCATAGCACAGCAGGAATGAGATTTTAGGCAAATTGAATCATAATATAAAGCAATATTCAGCTACTCCAAAGATACAGATGTTTTCCAGCTGCATCTCTTCCTGAGGTTCTCAGGGAGCTAAAGCAGAAGAACAGTAACCCTCTATTTTTCCTGATTAGTTTCCTCAGGTGCTGAGAGTTGTACATGTGATGCTATGTGCTTGTGCATATAGTGGTGTGATAAACAGGATCATAGCACTGAAACGGCTGAAAAATACTCCACATCCTTTTTTTAGCACCGTTCTCTGGTTGCGTTCACAGCACCTCCCCAAGAGTAGCTGTAGAGGGAAAACTGAAATGGTGAAACAGGACAGAACTGCTTTGGTTGGCATTGCCACTGAAAAAAACACCTGTGAACATAACATGACATAAATGCCTCTATTAGTAAACAGGGACTCTGAATAGAGAACTTGACAGTAGTTTGTTAATCCAGAAGGAAAAGCTATGAGTGATTAAGGTTTCGGGAAGCCAGCTTCCTTCATAATGTTTAAATAATCTCATTCAGCCCTTCCCATGTGAAATAGATTTTTTTTGTGTGTGTGTCTTGTTTTTGCAGAGTGGCAAGGTAAAAACACAGGATGCTTGGTTTGGTTTTCAGGTCCGGTAATCATGTACTGGGATTTGCCTACCCTATGAGAAAACAAATTCATAATGGTTTTTTTTTTAATTTATTACTGGTATGCGTAATTTGGACCTGGAATAAGGTCACTTTGATGAAGTCAGATTCAAAAGATGTGAATATCTCTCCCTAAGTGGTACATTGTCCTAAAAGGAATCATCAGTGATTCTATACCAACATATTGGCAAATTCAAATGCAATAAAATAAACTGGTATGAAGCCTCAGGCATGTCAAAACTAGGGAAGTCTTGGTGATAGAACTTGAAACCGTTTTAAACTCACTTGATTTGAAATTTCTGCATAAACTGCAAATAATATAGGCTTGTCAGAACGTTTATCTTGGCTTGTGTTCCTTATAAATTAATTTATGTTAATAGATGTTTTCTTTCATGGTGAGGATCGATTCATGCTTGTCCTGCTCAGGTTCTGTAACTGGTGGTCCTGTTGAATTTTAGTTAGACTGTTTTACCCAGAGATCTGACAGTACCATTCCTTTCTCTATTTTTCTTCAAAATCTCAAAAAAACCCCCGAAAAACCATTTTTTCCAGAGTGCTTAGAGGTCACAGCTCTCTGTATATTGATAAGCTCACCAGATTCAAGTTGGGGTGCTACACTGAAGTGCTTTCCTATTATCAAGAAAACAACGGTACCGCTGTGAAAGACAAGATGGTAAAATGCACAGGTCAGTTCATAGACCTGCAATGATACTTGAATGCCTTACTTCTCAGCTATCCATCTCCATCAAACATATTTCATCGCTACAATTTCTGAGCAATTGCAAACATATTGTTGGGAAAAAACCCATACAAACAATCCAAAAAGCAACAAAAAAGACTAAACAAAGCAATTTCAGAATTTCTTCCTCGTAGTGTAGGATGTCCTGCCTAGAAACCCATACTGGTGAAAACCCAGCCATCATCCAGACCTGAATCTCAATTCCAAGAGGTGTTAATAATGGAGGCTGTAGTGTGAGTCCTGCAACTCTGTGTAGTATTAAGACTTTGTGATTTATGTGGCTTTTCTTTTTAAAGGGTGAATTTAAAAAAAATGTGCAATGGCTCATATACCTGGAATTGTCAACACAGAGTTTGAAAAGTGATCCCGCAGGGAATGTTTTTTATGAATCACTGAAAAGGAAAGCAATAAAATTGTGTAAAGTATCAGTGGCAGCTATGATTCATAGCTTCTGATTAAAGCAATGCAGGACATATTGTGCAACAGTGTGCAGATAGCAGCTTTGATATGGAAATGCAAAAATATTGCAAAGTATATTCCTAAAAGCAATTTTCAGGTAGGTTTTAAGCTCCAAAATGACTCAGAATGTGGTTGCCTCTGAGGTAATTTTAATTATTCAAGGAGATGTGGTTTTTGTGGATTTTATTTTGTGGGGCTGTTTCTTGTTTTCAGAAGTCAAGCTTAGTACTTCTATAAATGTGACCCCTTTCCCTTTCTGTTGTTTTTCAGGGAGATACTGTATTTGCTGCCTCTTACCATTGTTGGAATAGAAGCTGAGAAGCAGAAAACATGTTGGAAACAATTGGTAATCTTTTTTTTATTTGCATCAGTAGATTTTTTAATGGCCAAATCAAGTGTGCATGATGGGTTTAGGATATTGATATATACTGCTGAGGGAGGTTTTGTAATAAATATCTACTGTGCACAGAGATGATGTATTTGGGTTTTTGTATTTTGTTTTTGAAAACAAAAGAAGTAACATCATTTGTGTAATGTATTTAATTTTTAGCCTGTTGTCGTAATGTCATTGTTTTAATATTTACTAGAATTAAAGCTCATATGCAAAAGTCAAGTGGTTTCTATTATGTCTGGTTTTGTTACTACTTACTTGCAGTAGTGTGTAGCCACAGTTCCTGTAACTGAATTTTAATGAAGGTACTTTCACTTCTGTAACCCAGATCTTGATGGACAAAAAAGGTGATTTTTGTTGGCTTCTGTTTTGTGCTCTGCCTCTGACTGCCTGATTTATTAGACATGTTTGGGCTGGGATTTTTGTTCAGAACTGAACTATTCAACTCCTCTGTAGTTTGAACAGTAGAAATGGATACATTTAAGCCTTTTACCTGCTTGTATGTGGCTGTTTCTGAACTGCTACTGACTAGGAATGATTATCGCTACAGATACACATCGGGCCCTCCAGGCCATGGAGCGCTTACAGGCAAAACTTCGGGATCGAGGTGACAGTGCAAATGAGGAGAAACTGAGCTTATTAAAATCAGTGCTGCAGAGTCCTCTCTTTAACCAAATTCTCACCCTTCAGACTTCGGTTCAACAACTGAAGGATCAGGTAGGAAAAACAGCCTCCCAGGCGCAAGAGAAAAATTGCTAAGAAGGTGCAAAAATGTGTGCATGTCTGCATGTTGAATAGTGAAATCAAATAGCCTACATTAAATGTCTGATCCAAAACTTCAGGGAGCTGAGGGGTACCTACCCTTTTGACTTTTTCGAGGCCTATAGTTTCTGTATGTGTTTTTTATGTACGCGCTTGTTGCTTGCAATGTGCATGGTAGGGAAATGGTGATACTGAGTGGGGAGTTAACATAAGGTTGTCTGTCCTTCAAAAGGAACATGTTTTGTATGAAGTCTTAGGATGTTTTTTTCTAGGAGCCTTTTATTGCTCTCTTGTGTCTTACCCTGCTAAAATGAGAATATATGAGGAAGCTGTGGATTGTTGACTTCAGAAGGACTTGAAGATCTATTTTTTTTTTTGATAGGAATAAAAGATCAAAGAGAAGCAAGAGCTCCTACCTCCTTTTTGCTTGCTCAGGATTTTATGTAAAAGTATTATTTTTCTGTATGTCTTCCGTGAGGATAAGGGGCAGCAAGTTGGCTATACTGACTTTATTATTTTTTACTATAATTTAATTTCCCCATCAGAAGAACAGGAACTTGAAGAATACAAAAAATAGTTCAGTAATTGAATTAGGATTAAACTGTGTATATGGCTTTGCAAGTAGTTGTTCCTGTTGTCTCCTGCAATATGGGCAGCTCTGTGGCTGGTATGCAGAAATGCCGAAGGGGGAGGATGCAGCCCCTGCACACTGTAGTTTTATTTTTACGTCTGGGAAGGCACTGTGCTCTTGAAACTCTTAAACTACAGGTTGGTGAAAACTGCATGGCCTGTGAATAGTGACCAGGCTTTTTGGCCAAGCTGTGCCAGACCGAGGAAGGAGACAAGTTGTTACCCGAGCACTTGGAGCCAGAGCTGTGTTTGGGACGGGGTGGCAGTTGGTGCTGGGCTGTGCTGTGGCTAGGTGTTGCACTCTCTACCCGCTCCAGAGTAAGTTGGCTAAATTTTTCTGATGTTTCACGATGAACTGCGCTGAAAAGTTGAACAGGGCTCTTGTTTCTTTTCAAGGTGAAACGTGACAGTCTGTTAAACTGCTCCTGTGTCTTTAGTTAATGAGTTTTTAAAGAGCTACAAGGCTGTTGCAAGATTCTCAGGAGAAGGCCATCCTTTAGGAAAGTATAGGTTGAAAGGTTGGCAATTTTCTTTCTAAGTCAAACTGATTCCTTGCAAGCATCCCAGTAGAAGTAGGTCACTAAGTGAGACCTACTTGTGGGCCAGTGGCGGCCTCAATAAATTTGAGGGTAGCATGTATTCCTCTCTTGAGGCACTCTTTCTGGAAGGCATGGAGATGATAGTGAGAACCCTGTCTTCTGTTTGCATAGCGAGTCTGGAAAATGAGCTGGCAAATCTTGAAAACATCTGTCATGTTTTCCTAAAAAAAAATTGGATGCAAATATACAGTTTTAGCAGACAAATATTCCTTGCATTCTAGTTAGAGTTGCTACCATTGTTTGTAGTTTAAAATAGACTTCCTTTTCTTTTTTTTTTTTCTTTTTTTTTTTCCTTTTCCCTGCAGGTAAGTGATCTTTTAAGCACCAAAAGAAGATCTGAAGAAGTGTGTGTTTCTGCATGCATAGAATTGTTTCAGATTTGCTCTCCCATTTCTTAAAAGCTGCTGTGTGGTAATTGGAAATCAATCCCATTAGTTGTTGGTGTGTGCTTAACAAAAGCCTCTGGAGTTTGCATTTGAGTTTCGTGCAGTAGACTGAGTGTTATGTTGCTTCATCTGGATGTTGATGAGGCATGATGCTAAAGTCAGCAAATCTAATGCTTTGGTGCTTTAAAGTTTTTTCTTAAACAAGCAAGCAGGATTTGTTTGCACTGCAAATATGTCATTGTAAAGTTAAGAAGTGGAGTGGGAATAGTCTAGGGACAGCAAAGGGATGTTTTTTTCGAGTCCTGACTTCACTAGTCACTGAAGTTGATGAGCACTGAAGGAACCAGATTTTCTTTCTGCCTCTTCATATGTTACTCTTCAGTGAATGTTTGTTTTCTGATGCTGAAGAGCAATCTCTTTGTTTGAAGATGAGGGAGTGATAGAAAAGAAAAACAGAGATTGTGTTGAACTTCTAAATAGTATTTTATTTTTGTTATAAAATATTTTAAAGGAAATATTCAGGCTGTGCTGGCAGTCCTCTCCCGCTTCTCTTCCTTGCCTTTTTCTCTCTCTCTTGTCCACCTCCTCCTCACCTCCCCCTCCTGCCTCCACTGCAGTCAGGGCTCTGCCACAACAAAATACCCTTCCCTTGGCTGGGCTGCATTCCTCAGATTTTTTTTTTTGCTTGTGCATTTGACCGTAGGTTTTTGTTCACAGTGCAGTGGTGAGGAAGAGTCCCCCCGCAGCACAGCACGTACTGGGTTGCATGGGATAGGTGGATGTTAGTAGAAGGGATTTAGGGAAGAAGTGGAGAAATTGTGTATTTTGTAAACAGTCACTTATCTCGGTGGTTTGCCCCAACTGGAGGAGACCTTTATTGTCTATCCTTATCCACTTTCTGCAGCAACAGCATGTATTCTGTGTTTTGAGATGAAAAGCTTATAAGAAGCGCTGATCTGGGATCCCTGAAGGTGGAGAGATGAAGGAGCAGCCAGCAGGGTGGTGCTGGTGCCCCTTCCCAGGGGCTTTAGCTGTGGGGCAGGGGGCCTGGGGGTGCTCTCCTCCCCGGCAGGGCTCCCCCACGGCTGCCTTGCGCTGCCTCTCTCTGCTCCCCGTTGCAGCGACCTTTTTGAGACGCAGGAGGCTTTGCAGGCAGCTGCAGACAGTGCTCTGTGCTGCTCGGGGTCTCCAGGGGCATGGGCCCAATGGCTGGAGTCCAGAAACACCCAGAATTTGTCCTTGTCCAAGTGGAGACCTAGCAAGGCTGATTACATTGCTTTAAATGTTGATACACTGCAGACACGGTTTGGGTAGCTCCTTTTTTCCTAAATGTTTTGAGTGACTGTGTGTAGGCACTGTTTGGCTGTATTTAGTGCCTGTCTGCGTGACTTTAAGTGTTATCATACTAGGTGCTATTTGTGAATTTTTCTTCGTGTTGTGCCAAATTATGTCCAGATTGCAGGTGTTACACACTGTAAGGAGAAAGCCAATCAAGGAAAATTAGCATAAAGCAAATTTTAAAGCGAAGTGTTATTCTTTCATACAGTACTTACACAATCACAGTGATATAAAGCTACTTCTGATGGAATTATGGTGATTTTATTACTGCAAAGTAATGTAATTTATATGTTACGAAAAATATTTCATGCAACCAGAACGGCATTGTCTTTCTAAGATTTCCACTTGTGGTTTATTGCTCCCCCTGGAATGACCTGGACTTCTCTGGTTAACAAACCAGTACACACCAGTTCTTCTCAACTTTTACATGCTATAAGCCTGTACTTTGGTGGGGACAGGGAAGAGAGTGGTTGTTACATTTCCGCTTTTAATTTGTCTGAAGATTCTGAACGTCTACCTTTAGCATCATTATAAATGTCATTATGAAACAAAAATATTTTTAAAGTGTAAATATATGTGTGTTTTGGGAAAGGAGACATTCTGAAA
This sequence comes from Calidris pugnax, assembly GCF_001431845.1. NCBI lineage: Eukaryota > Metazoa > Chordata > Aves > Charadriiformes > Scolopacidae > Calidris > Calidris pugnax. The sequence goes on along the minus strand of NW_015090986.1, from coordinate 5,871,731 downwards.
TCTAAGTTTTTTACACACACATATACACAAAATTTTATTCTGTTAAGAGTGACATTTTTTCTTAGAGTTCCATTTTTTTTTCTTGGAGTTTCACAAGTTAGAAGCCACTTTATGTGACGTACTGACCGTTTAATGACTGGACTGTTGGGAGAATGATATGATAAACCTAATGGAAGTAGCGTGCTTAAACAGTTGAGATGGGTGCAGTAGACATTTTAGAATGCATTTACAGTCTTGAAAATTTTTGTTGATACGTGGTGTTTAAAAATAAGGCTTCAAGGAAGGGGAATCCCAGTCTTTTGTATTGTGGTGCAGAATGCTAGAACATTTGCACTGTAAAACCATGAAAAGTATTTAAGGCTGTAATATTGTGGTCCTAAATTGTGGTTAGTGTGCCAGGAAAGTATGAAACAGATCGATGTCTAGTAAAACAGTGCCTGTTTACAGTCAACAGGCAAGTGGGATGCCAGCCAGATGAGGGCTCCTGCTTCACCTGAGCTTTAAACCCCCACCAGCCATTCATTAGATTGGTGGTCAGAGATCTGCTTGAAGATAGGTGATTTACTGTGCCTGGGGAAAGCAGACAATTTTCTTATATTCTTTTTTGCTCTGAGGGAAATCTGTTGTTGAGGCTCTCTGTGTAAAGGTACAACTGTGGTTTCCAGATCAGCCAGGTGATTTTAGACTTGTTCAATAATTTTGTATCTAGTTCTAGTTCATGTATGCAGTCATGTTGGCAGCAATAGTGCTTAGTGATGCAGAAACCCCGGCCAGTGAAATTTGTTCCCTGTGTAGCTGATGATGTTTCCTTCTTTTTTCATCCAAATATACAAACTTTTTTTTTTTTATTTTCTTGTAAAATAATTGATAATTTTGTTTTTAAAAATACTGGTACTGTAAAAAAAGCTTGTTCATACTTGTTTATCTCTACCATTGTGTTGGAGTACTTCAGGCTGTTGTGCTAATATGAGCAAAAGAATTTTAGGCAAGAATATGGAAAATAATCTTAGATTATTTTCATCGATTTTTGTCATGTTTTATGCCAGTAATTCACAACTGAAAGGTAATTTTTCTTTTTAAAATTGCAAATTGGGATTTCAAATATTTTTAACGAGCAATTGGCCTATCATGATGCTTTTGGATAAGGAGGAGGTTTCTGCTGTGTCTGTAAATCTGTGTTGCCATTGATCTTTTACAGGTAAATATTACACCTTCCATACACTCCACTGGTGAATTCCCCCAGCTTCTCCATCATGGTGTGAACGTAGGGACCTTACCACATAATGAGTCATATTTGTTGGCTCAACAGAATGGCAGCCCAGCTAATGTGCTAGAAGCATCGATGAGATCCATTACTCCTCAGATTAATGGGAAGTCCTCTAGTGATGACTTTGAGCAGCTGATCAGAAATATGTCCCAGGTAAGCATGTTGTCTGGTAACCACAAAATGTGGATCACTCATTATCTGGAAGATTAAAATACATGTATGTTTATTTAAAAGCGATTATTAAGCAAACCAAGGCTCACTTGCTATTTAAACAAAAATAACCGTTTAATTTGAGGAACAATTGGTAAGTGAGAAAACAGTTGGAAGAGTAGCCTTAACATTGTCACTCTTGAGTTATTGTCCTTAGCTGGGCAGTGTGCCTCTCACAAATCAGCATGCCATTATCTTTCCGTGCTCGTTGAGGGAGTGCTGCTCTGTGTGTGAGAGAGATGCTTTGTCACAGCGTGCTCTTGTATGCATAACTAATGAAAGCTAGTTCTGTGACTTGCTTGGAAATAAGATGGAAAATTCCTTTTTGGACTTGCATGCATTGTGCTGTAATCTTACTGCTTTCCTGTGGTACACAGAAATGGTTTACAAGTCCCTTCAGTGGCTGGAGCTGAGCATGGCCAGGCATATAGTCTAGCATTTTTCTGTTTAACCGGTAATGGAGCCAGATGGGGAAAGTCTTCTGCTCTTCTTCTGGAGAGCCTCTTGCACAGTCCTGCTTTTTCCCCCTTTCTGAAATTCATCCTCTTTTTCTAGTTTGGCTTGAGAGTTGGCCTGTACCCTGTAAAATTTTATACACACATTTATCCTACTTAAGTCACTGCTGAGCCTAAGCTCTGTATATTTAGCTGTTGTTTCCTGATTTCCTCTTCTGGGCTGTAACAATCTTTATTTCTCAAATCTTTCATGATTGTCACTTTTGTATATGATAGTGAGAAACTGGAACTGAACAACTATCTTTCAGTTATTAGCTATTGTAGCCTTGTCCAGTTGTAGCTGTCAATTTAAAAATTTCCAAGTTGTTTACCACATTCATTAATGCTGCTTTTCAACATTTTTAACGTTATTACCCTTTTTTTCCCATCTGCTTAACAGGGTCGTCTTGTTGAGACCATTGAGCTTAATAAACCTGTAAGTGGTGGTCTGGGCTTCAGTGTTGTAGGACTGAAGAGTGAAAACAGGGGAGAACTAGGAATATTTGTGCAAGAAATCCAGGAGGGAAGTGTGGCACATCGGTAAGATTACTACTGGGATATTTTACTGTACCAAGTGTTAACATGTCACTGCAATTTATTGCTGTTGTTTTTGTGGTACAAGGGCACATTTCTCTCATATTTTAAGCCATGCTTGTAATGTTTGAACAGGGCAGAGTATGATCTGTTCCGAATTTTTAGACAGGATAGCTGTAGTTTCTGTGTTGTTTAATATCCCCTTTCCAGTGGGGAAAACAGGGAGGATATTCTTCTGTGTCGTGGCTTTTAAAGCTGAAATACAGATTTTGCTATCGTTGAATGCACTGAAAACCAATTTGATGCAAAAACCATCAGCTGTGACTAGCAGTGTTGTTTGCTAGGTAGCTTCCAAGTGAGCAGGTGTGAAACGAAGCTTTTAAATCAAGCAAGGCTTGACGTAAACTTGTTGGACTCTTAGATACTCAGCTGATGTTATGAGGAACTCAGCAATAATAATGGCTTGTTGAAAGTATGCTTATGCTTTAATCCTGATTCCACAAGTAGTGTTGAGAGAAATGGATTTCTGCTCTAAGAACAGCCTGAGGGAGGAAAGAAACTCGGTGGTGAATGGCAGCAATGCTGGTTCACTGCGGGGTGGTGGGGTGTATCACTGTGTGTGGATTTGCTGGTCGGGATCCTAGCCAGAGCTGCTTCCTGGTGTACTCTCTCTGTTGCATGGGGCAGCTGAGTCATCTCAGTGCTGTATCTCACTGTGCTGTAGGGAGAAATTTTCTGGTTATTTGTTGTCTGAACACTGTTCGTTTAACAGAGGGCAGAGTGTGGCCTACAGAGTTAATTCAGTTATGAAAAGTGGCATTGCAATATTTTTTAATCTGCCTGAACTCCATTTACTTTCTTTTTTCCTTATTTTTTTTCTGCTTCAAGAGGTCTTTGCATTTACTTTCCTTATTGCATGGAGTTGAGACCTCTTACTGAATCAGGCCCTGCCTGAAGAGAGAAACATTCAACAGCTCTTAGAGGGGTCATAATTCAGAAAGGCCCTGGCAGTATGAAATCTTTGGAAGCACTCTGAAAAACAGCTCAAATTCACAAATGAGATAACAAGGGCTGAAGCTAAATAGTGTTTTTCATGAATGCTGTTGAGTACCTTGGCTTATACACTGTAGGTGCTCACAAAAACTGGTGTAATAGGGATCCTGGTGCTGCCATTTGTTTTCAAAGCATTGCTGCTTCAGGATGTTGAAGACAAAACTCCAGATTTTTTGCTGATTTGTTGCAGAAGCAATAGAAGCAGTGAAGGAGGCAGAGGGTAACTCATCTATGAGGCTTCATACACTTCTTTTGAAGTAGGTCTGGGGAAGGGCTCAGTATATAATTTTACAGTAGTGCTTCCTTTGTCAGAAAGTGAAGAGTTATTTTTTAATTTGTTCAGGGCTTTTTTCCCCTGTCGTTTAGAAGGGATCTGTTTTATCATTTTATTTCTGTTGCTCTCTGTGCTTCCCCTTTTTTTTTTTTTTTTTTTTTCTTTTTTTTTCTTTCCCCCTTGGTTTTGTGCAAAACAAAATTTGTTTCCCTAACATCTTGATGAAAGTGTGTTCCACTCCACGGTTTAATGAATATTCAGAATGGACGCACTGAACAAAGTGAAGCACTTGGTCTGTTAAGCAAGAGGCTCAAAGTCAAGAATAAATATAAGTTCCCAGGCTATGGTTGGGAGCAACTGACATCTAATATGCTTAGTCTCGCATGGGGGTACAGGGAGAAGAAAGCTAGCTAGGGGGTAGTAGCCAGGGGAGAGTGGCAGTGGGATTAGCTTCAAAGGAAGCGATCACCAGGGTGCCGCATCAGCTCCTTTTAGCAAAACTGCAGGGTGAGATTAAAAAGTGTGGGGAATAGAGAACAGGTTATTAAAATTATTGGAAAATTGTCAAAATATTGTCATTTCTGCGGCAACACTTCTTTGGTTTTTCTTGTTTGTTTATTTTGTCATCCCCTTCCCTGTTTACACATACGTGACAGAGATGGAAAGCTGAAGGAAGCAGATCAAATCCTTGCTATTAACGGACAAGCCCTTGATCAGACAATTACACATCAACAAGCTATCAGCATCCTACAGAAAGCAAAAGATAATGTCCAGCTAGTTGTGGCCAGGGGCACTTTCCCTCAGCTCATCAGTCCTGTAGTTTCCCGGTCTCCATCTGCTGCTAGCACAGTTTCAGCCCATTCCAACCCGGTGAGTATACCCCAAACATCTCTCTATTCAGTTGTGGGCATGTATGCGCTTACTGCATCTAGTCTTTTGAGCCATTTTTTTGTAACTTGTATGTACATTTCCTTCACAGTTCCTGAGGTTTTTCTTCTATTTATCTTTCTTGTAGCTTTTCCCAGGCAAAGAGTAGAAAATACTCAGGCTTGCTGGGGGAGGGGGGAAATTGATCTTGAATGAATTCGTTCTTCCCATCTGCCAAATTCTCTGTATCCACCAATGCAAGTACAGCATGTTTACCTTACTTTATGAAGCCTTATTTTCAGGTAGCCATAAACAGGATCTTTTTTTTCTCTTTACCTTCTGCTTGGGCAAACAGAAATTTCAGTCTCGTCTGCACCATGGACTGGATGGGTACTCCTCTGTTTTTCCTTTGTTGTCTGTTAGTGGTGGGGCTTAAGTAGAGCAGCAAGAGTGAGCCATCAAAATGCCATGTGTAGGTACACACTTCAGGACCCCCAGAAAACAGCTCTGCTGTATTTATTTTGTTTTGAAAGCTTTTGCGCATCTAAGTGTAAAGAACATAGCTCAAAAACATGGTGATACTAACTGCACTTTCTTTTCCTGGTATCTTACTTATGTAATGGCTTGTCCTGGGATGAAAAGGCCTGTCTTTGGTTTCTGTAGGTTTCACTGTTCAATCGTCTGTGGCTCTTCTTTATCGGAATTGATAATCAGAAGTATACAGAGCAGGAAGCCTGGAAAAAGCATCTGTTTTAGTGTTTATTGTAATCATTAGCATAAAACCTTTAGTGAAGAATTTTCACAATTATTCCTTTCTTTTACATGCCGAAATAAAGCTGATTGATTGGCCTGACTTCCTGTCAGTACAGAGGAGAGGCCTGCTTTCTCCCAGTACTCCTGCAACTCACTTCTTCCTCTATGTGATTGCCTCCATATTCTCTGAACAGCTTCCCTTGCTTGAAAAAAGTGTTCCTTTCAAAGCTGCCACAGCTCCTTATGGTTTTCTTATGTATGCCTTTCCTGGTCCCTGTGTTCACCTCACTTTCAAATGCTGGTGGAAAGCAGCTTCTGTTATTTTTCATTCAGGCTTTGCTTGGTCATCATTGCTTTGTGTTAAGGCTGCGAATTCCCAAACAGGTACGACAGGGCTTTGAATCTGCAGTACCTTGATTATTCCAATATAACTTACTGTTTTCAAGATCCTACCTGCTGGAGCACCAGCTGCAGTTTTAAATTCAGATGAGTTTATGGTGTGGTTTGTTCTTCAGGAGAAGCAGTACCAGGAGCTTCCAGTTGTTCCTTCACTTCTGCCCCTGTACTGCCTACTGTACATTTGTTTTTCCTTCAGAGAAGTTTCGCTCCTGTCAGAACATGAAGTCTGCCATCAAAACTACTTCATTCCAGTGCTGCTGACATCAGACAACCAGAAATCTTTGTTCAGTACACAGGGGGCAATTCTGCTAATGCCTACCTTGCACTACCTGGTGCTGGTTTCAGCTTTAACCTCTGAATTGGGTTTATGCTGTCTCCTGTGCTTTGTTATAATGGCCAATGTGAACATGCTCTTATCTGAAGATTTTAGTTTCTGAGGATTTTAGTTTCCAGTCCTATGATACTTCCTAGCAGCAGTATTTTTCCCAGTGACTGCAATGGGCCATGGAGATGGACAGTTCTAGGTTGCTGGTTAAATTAATTCAGAAAGTTATTGACTCACTACCCAGAGAAGTTTTGTACCAGAGAAATTCCAGCTGTTACAGAATGAGCAATTTATTGCTTAAATATTTTGTAGTCTTACACCTAATAATAACTGTTAAAAAGCTCCCATATTTCTACCTTCCTCCAGTCTTCCTTTCTTCAAAAACATACCAAATAAATAAGAGGAAATACTTTGCAGATTTTAGTACATATGTTCTTATTTCAAACATTTGCAAGCTCATTATTTATTCCTTTTAGGTTCACTGGCAGCATGTGGAGACAATCGAGTTGGTGAATGATGGCTCAGGCCTGGGATTTGGGATAGTGGGAGGAAAGTCAACTGGAGTGATTGTTAAAACCATTCTTCCAGGAGGGGTGGCTGATCAGGTAAATTCAACCTGTCCTCTGTGTAATGTTTATTAAGGTGTGAAGTTACCCTTTAGTTTTATAATCACGTTGAGTAGTGGAAGCTTTTTTCCTCGTAAGTGTAAGAAAGAGAGAGCAAGTGGTGAAATTTATTCTCAGTAGGGGTGTATTTAGTGCAGGGGATCTGTGCCTTTGAATGTAAAAGCTGGATTAGGCTCTAAATTGCATTTGCAAACCTGTTACTTTGTACATGTTTGGTGTGCATTTAGAGTCCTAATTCTTTCATGAATATACTGGTTATAATCCAGGGGTGAGGGAGACACCAAATGCTTACTTGCTCAGACCCAACAGTTAAGAAGAGTGTCTGCTTCTCTCCACTGGGCTTACTGAGGCTTGAAGCAGGCATATGGCTTCATGCGTCTGCTTGAGGACACAGGCCCTATGTGTCCACTGATCCTGCCTAAAGGGCTCATGTGAATTGAATTTGGTGATCACAGCTCATTTCCAGCTTGTCCATTGGGCAAGTATCTGGGGCTGCGTTAATGATGGTCAAGGACTGAGTAGGCACAGAGACTAGTGAGTCTTGCAATAATCAGTCTAGGACCTGATAACAGGTCCTAGAGATGCATGGGCAGGATTTATTGCCACACTGCTTCCCTGAGCAGGTAGACGAGCTCCTTTTACAGACCTGTCTCTTTAATACTTTTCATATGGGCTAAATTCATGTGAAATTTTTCTGGATCATGGTAAGGGCGAAATATGTTTTATTTTAAAGTTATTATTCATCCTGAAGACCAGTTTTTAAATAGAAGTGCAAAGCTGAGTTACACGTTTATATACTGTCTTTTGGAGGTGTGTTTTGAAATGAAACCTGAAGTTCTCTAATCTACATGCACCTGTTAAATACCAGTAGGTAGTAACCATAACTATATGTATTTTTCTCTGTGCTCCTGTGGCTGGTTGAAAAAGGATATCCTGCATTGCCTTTAGGCAACCTACATTTCTTTTCCATGTTTATTGACTGGGCACCCAAAAAAAGTTCCCTGGTTCATTTATCGTAAAAGTGACTAAAGCTATGTGGTCTTTTTCTAATTGTATGTTATGTGGGAAAAATAGTGGGATTTTAATATATTTTTTTTCTTTGTTATTCTTCCTCCAGCATGGGAGATTGTGTAGTGGAGACCACATCCTGAAAATTGGTGATACGGACCTAGCTGGAATGAGCAGTGAGCAGGTGGCACAAGTTCTGAGGCAATGTGGAAATCGAGTGAAACTGGTAATTGCAAGAGGTCCAATTGAGGAACCACCTCCACCAGCAGTCCCACCAGGTACACCAGTACCAACCTCCACACCAGAGAAACAGGTATACTTAACTCATGACAAACTTTTACCTCAGTCTTTCTTTTCTTCTATTTGAATGTCTTTCATGTTTATGTTCTCAAAAGCCACAATTTTCTGTCCCAGTAGTGGTGACAGTCTGGGAGAATTTAAGTGTCATGAATCCACAATGCAAGAAACTGTATGCTTGAAGCCTTTTTGGATCAAAGCTTAGGACTTCCATAAATGTGATCTGAATAATGTCTGGTTCTGGTTTGTTTGTGGTTGTGCGGTAATACATTGGGAACAACTGAAGCCATGCAGTCTTTTCTTCAAACAGAGCAAGCTGGCTTTGTAGCGTTTCTCTGTACGGCTCTCCTTTTCCTCTACAGGAACATTTCTTACTTCTGTATCATTGCAGCAATCCATCAGTTTCTCCCTGTGCCAACCAGCACACGGATGCTGCTTCTTTCCTACATCACCTGGCATGGCTCGTTTGCTAGACATCTTCCAAAAAAAGTCAACCAGCTTCTACCCTTATTCCCCTGCTGCTGATTTCTGCTTTCTGTGCTGTTACTCCTCTACAGTTGTCAGCCACTTAAAAAATTCTGTAAATAATATCACGTCCTGTCAACTCAAAACCTCTACAGAATAGGTCATTTGCACATTTGCAGCAAAGCCTGGTTTCATGGGAGTGAGGAAAAGTAGTGTTTTGTCACATATAGTTATGACCACATATATTTAAATGTGGTTTTGTGGAGTAAGTGAATGAGAGAAGAAAAAGGTGGCTGTTTTTGAGCCTGATTTTCTAGACATTTTCTTCCCAGTTACAAATTACATTTCAGATGTAATTTGGAATAAAAATACCTCTATTTTCTGGAATAAATAAAATCTTAATTTTTTCATGATGACCATTATTTTGCCTCTGTTCATTGTAGTGGAGTCTGTGGAAAACAGACATACATTCGTCCACTGCTTTGTGATTATAAGGAAAATTAATCTTGACGTGGAGTCTTCTGAACATCTAAGAGGAGAGACAGACTTTCGTGTTTTTACAGCACTCAGAAGCATGAAAACCTGGCTGTATTTTAGATAAAAGGATCAATATTTAGCCCAAATATTATTTATTGGGAAAACAGCAGTCTCAAAGGAGAAGATGAATTTGCCTTTCTGAGGTTCTATGATGCAGTGTGGAAGGACATATCTGCAGCTGCAGGATGTATAGAATTTCTAGTACCAAGGAAATTGCTCAAAGCCACCAAGTGAAAAAGTTTGACTTTTTCACTACCTTCCTCTCTGTTTCCATCCTTTTCAACACCTTGTTCCTGGTACATCTCTACTAGCAGGAGAGCTATTTTTAAACTGCTTGCACAAAGTCTTGTTCTTGGAGGAAGCACCTACTTAATGATGCTGCGGGCATTAATTCAGGGTGAAGATGATGATGGAAAAACATTGGTTTGTCTGTTTCTTCCTGGTGAATACAGAATGGGTGAAGACTTCGTGATGCTCTTAAAGCTGTTAGGGAGAGCAGAATGACTTTCCAAAATGGACACTTCATGTTCCATGTAGATGTCTGTCCTGTAAAAATTAATGAGTTTATAGAAATTAAAGCTGTTTTTTAGTGGCATGACCTGTGGCTAAAATAATCCTGTATTATCAAGCAGAGAGGTAGTTATAGCAGCAGACATTTATTTTTCTCATGTTTGATTGTAGCTTTGGGTGGAGTTGTTCGATAAAGAACTGAAGTCAGATTCCCTTTTGGCAAGTAGCATCATAGCTCGCCTGAAGTCTTTTTTTTGGCACGTGCATGCTCATCTAGTCAAACTGGGTTTAGTTAGTATCTGCCTGGTTGCCATATTGGTGTTTTAAAAAGCATTAGCTGCTATCTGTCATGCAGAAGAGACAGAAGAAGATAGGAGTGTAGCAGGATCTTGATAGATGTGTACTGTATTTATGAATTCCCATTTTAAGTGTGTGCATAAATATTTATGTCCATGTAAATACAATGAAATTGAAGCCTTGTATATATAATCATATACTGATATATAGCAGCTATGGGAGTGGCTAGTAACTATGTTTTAGACAGCTGAAAGTTGAAGAATAAATAACTCCCTTTTTTAAAAGTTGAAATTGTTTTGTAAGTTAATTTTTTTTCATTTAATACAAAAGCTATAGTGTTGAAATGGGATTTTAATATTTATTGTACTTTCATTAATGATACATAAATGAATTCGTTACCCAAAAAGTTCTTTGTTATTGAAATTCACAGGGTTGTAGTAGATATTAGTGGAGAGTGTCATTATTTAACTAGCTGGAAGTATAATTGCTACTTTCTGAAACAGTATTTTTAAGTCTTTCAAAACCAAGAAATGTAATTGCCTCACTAGTAATAGCTTTGATTATGTTTTAAATTTGCCATGCATAGGAAAAAAATAGCTACAGGTATTAAACAACTAGAATACAGAATATTAAAAAGAAGAAAAAAAGATCCGAATTATAACACAGTATTTTAAAGCTGGTTCTGGTCCCAGAAGGGCAGCAAGCTACATATTCTAACATTTAAGCACGGTTTGTGGAACTTACTCTACAAGAGCTTCATTGTTCAATTTGTAGAATTTCCACCAGTCATTGTAGTCATCAAATAATGATTTTATAGGTTAGAGTGTAATACCCCAGGAGCAGTACGGGAGGGAGGACATGACCTGAATTGCTTTACAGTGAAGAATGTTACCTATGTCTACTTTCTTTGCTGAGCATCAAGAGCAGAAGCAAAGTTGGTACTTCTTTTTTACATTTGTGTCTAATTTTATATGTTAATGACATCAAAGAATGTGGTGACTCTTTAAAGAAAAAAAAGGCTTCCTTTCTAATCACACTTTTCTTATTAGGCAGTTGCTTCTGTTGATAGCTGTGAAGATGGAGAGAAATTTAACGTTGAGCTGACTAAAAACAACCAGGGATTAGGAATAACTATTGCTGGTTACATTGGAGACAAAACGTCAGGTAATTACCGATTCCTGCATTTCACTATACAATTTGTTGCATACTGTGGTGTATGTGCATCGAAGACTTAATTTTAGTTTTGGTATACCATCTCTAAAAACCTCAAGCATCTGAAATTTTTTTAAAGTTTGTAAAGAAAAAGGAATTGTTTTCCTTTGGTGAGAAGGTCATTCAGATTAGAAGCAATCAGTTTTATTATAAAATCTAATCTCAGCATTTTTTAATCAATTGCTGTATTCACTCTTGGCTAAAGCTTGTGCTTGTGTAGTTTTGCAAAACAATTCTAAAATAGATTGAGCCATTTTTGTTAGAGCTAGCTGGGCTTTTAAAATTGCATTTTAGTTTTTAAAAGGCTCTTACAAGATAATACATTAGTATTCTGAGTAGTATTAGAAGGTATGGTAATTTTTTTTTTAAACAATGCCTATAGTACTGCTGGCAGATCAACAATTCCTTAGTGAAATTTGGATATAATAAATGGTTGTTAACGTCTGGGCTGTTGCAGCCAATAAATAACTTAAGTTAAATAAATAAGTACGACAGTATTATGGAACAGTTGTATATTTTTACTTTGTAATTTCAACTACTTTTTTCAGAAAAATGATGCAGACCTCTGCTAGGCTCCATAGGGGGGATTTGGCAAATGCAGTAACACTTGGAAGGGGCATTTGTCAAATGTGTTGTCAAACTTCTCAAGGAGCTGTTGGTTTGACTGTTACCCATGTATAGATTGTTAGAAAAATGCATGCATAGATATGTCTCACGTTACTGCCAGTTTATAGACATAATTTGTTGGGTTTGAGAAGCTGGTCTAAATTTTAACAATGTGTTCCATAGGACAGGATTGTCACAGTTTCTGTAAGTCCACTCTTTACCAGCTTCCAGGTGAATCTCCAAAAGGCAAATTAAATTGCAGAACATGTGATACATCTGAGAGCATATTTTAACTGGTTTAGTGTTGGAGTATCACTGATCTTTTATTTTAAATTATTGTGCTGCATGTAACTGCATCAGCAAATAGTGTTGCCTTAGGAACTAAATGAACATCTCACTTAATTCTGTGATTTACACTTAAGAAAAGAAGAACTTTGCTGTCAGAGAAGCAGCAGTACAACTACTGGACAAGAGAATCTGCAGCTGAATCTTCAGGAATGACTAATAACAACTTGTCATGTTACCATAGAGTTGTTACAGGGTATAAAAATGCTTGCAAGTTAGTAAGACCAGCTGTTTAATTATTCATAAAACCTGGAAAAACAACAAATTAAGAAAAAACAGAAAAGAATTGTCAACGCTGTGGCTTAAGTATATTTATAGTCTGGTTCTTCCTAAACTTAATGTAGTCATTAGAGCAAAATAGAGATTTAGCCCTCCTTCCTGCTAACTTTTGTCATATCGAGGCCAGTAAATGGTGAGTTTCAGATTTGCAAATGCACTGGGGTGTTTTGCTAGCTGTTAAAACCCTTTTTATAGTGGATTATCTTCCTATTGAGCATATTCATTTAACAGAGTTGGAATATTTGTTGAGAGAAAGTAGGTTCTCTTAGATTTCTGATACCATTGTTACAAGCCTGTGACCCTCAGACCTGATTTCATGCCAGTTCATGCTAGTATTTTTCTCAATTTCATGTATACTATGGAAAAATGTGCATGTAGGAACTCCATAGATTTTTCACTTTACTGAGCTGTTGAAGGTGTTTCAAATTCCAGTGTATTTTTTCCTGAAATTGATTTCTTTTTATAAAATGTCCTTTCTGAAATGGATTTCTTTTCGTAAAATGTCCTTTCTGTAGGTGTTAAGTAAAATATTCCTTCTGTTTCAAAATTGGTAACTGTCTAAAATGCTTCTGTTTGGGGGGTTTGGATTCTTTTTTTCTCTGGTGTCTTTTTTTCTTTTATTTACTGGATCAAATACTGATTTACAGCTGTAGTTAAAAGCTGGTTCAAATGTAAGTTGTAGTCCTGCTTGCTTATAATTTTCTACGTTTCATTTTCCAAGCATGTATTTTTCTAAGCAGTTGTTAAGTACATAGAAAAAGGAGAACTTACTATGTTAGTGTACTCAAACTGAATTTTCTGTCCTGCAGATCTGCCCAAGAGTCAGAGAAATGTTTTTTTGTCAATGTTGCTTTCAACATTTAGATTAAAATAAGTTAGAATATTTCTTCTTTTGCAGCAGGAGCTGGGAATTTGGCATTGTAAGATCTTGAGTGAAATCTGGTGTAATGCAAGCTGACGTTAATCAGGCTCATCCTTTAGGAAAATGATAATATATATGTTTTCCTTAAAGCTATATATATACTTCCTTGATGAATCTTTCCTAATCTTACCTGGAGATTGTGTTTTGTTTCTTTTTTTCCCTTTGGTTGATCGTATTAGTTGGAAATTGTTTGATTATTTAAATCGTTTCTTAATAAATTAGTTAATTTCATTTTCTCTGCTGCTTCATCCCAGAACCTTCTGGTATCTTTGTGAAAAGCATTACAAAAGGCAGTGCTGTGGAACATGATGGCAGAATTCATGTTGGAGATCAAATTATAGTTGTAAGTAAACACAGAAAGAAATGAGATCACTTGTCTGCAAAACTCAACTTCAAGTTGTAAAAATATGCTTGTGTAGTACTTGCTCAAAACATTTAGAATTGGGGTTGAAATGGTGAGTCCTTTTTTTTGACTGAGTATTCAATCACATTATCTTTCTAATTATTCTGCCTGTGTGTAACTTGTGCTTCTTAGAGAAAATCTGTGTTGTATGTGTATATCTTATCAGTAAGATCTTTGAGACTGCTTAGAAAAGGCAAAGTTTCAAAGTTAGATTTAAATTAAGCAGTTTTTTTCAAAGTTATTTTCAAAAGTATATCTTTAAAGTTTTAGATGCTCAGAGAAAGAAAAAAATATTTTCATGCATGACATGTTAGCTGTCTGATGAAAATCAGGTCATGAATGCAGGAACCACATTTTTTGTGGCTGTCACAGATTTGTCCTTTCATTTGTGGGAAGACAGCACTCCAAGTGCAAACATGCCTGCATGCTTGCATGTGGAAGTAAATACATTTTTTATAATGATTTAAATGCTGAGTACAAATGGCTAAAATTGATTGTTCCAAAGTTTGACTTCTCCTTCTACTGCAGATGCAGAAGGAGAAAAAGATTTGAGTGACCTCAGACAAAAGAATAATACACGTTTCTAAAATATGGTTTGCTTAAGTGTGGAGGAAAAATTAAATAACCCCAGCACGTTTTTAATTACTTTCTATTCAGAAGAGTACCAGAGTTCTAAGAAGTTCAGAGAAAGGCAACAAAATGATTAAGGATCTGGGGGGAGTCGTTATTCATGCAGGAGGAGCTAAAATAATTGAGCATGAGTGTTGTATAGACAGAGTGAAACAACTATGTAGGAGTCAAGGATTATAGTGTTATTGGAAATATTTCAGAAATTAAAGATACTGAAGGGTGAGATAGAGGAAAAATAGGATAATACAGAGTTTTCAGGAAGAAGAATAATAAAAAGTGGTGTGTACTAGGGATAATGGAATGAAATTGAGCAACGCCAAAGTCCTGAGTTTCAGAAGAAAAAACCCCTGAGTTAATGAGATAATGGGGTAGCTTAAAACAGAAGAAGCCAAAATCTGGTTCTTTTAAATGCTAAAATGTTGGACCTGAGATAACGTCTGGCTGTCTGGGAGAGTGTTTGGTTGGGAAACTGAACTTCATGGTGTTCTGTAGTAGACTTCACCGTGTCTGAGGTCGCTTAGTCTCAGAATGCTGCGCTCTGCAGTTCTTCCTACCACAGTGGACGGATATGTCTCTCCTCACCCTCCCCTTCATATCTGTCCCAGCCACGGCTGTGTTAGTTTATTCACTCGGTGTTTTATCCTCAGAGATGGGCTGAAGCAGTTGAGCAGACAGACTGCACCGCGTGCCCTGCACAGCACATGCCGTGTCCTTTCCCACCTCACAGAGGGGATCTGTCTGGCCCCACTCTGGTGGGCACCCAAAGCGCTTCTCCCCACTTTGCTGTGGTAGTGGTTGTTACCTAGGTTTCAGGTACTCCAGTCAAAGTGCTTTGTGTATCCCATGTTGTTAAGTCATCCGTGTTTTTGTTCTTGTCCCTTTGCTTGCTTTGTGCTCCAGCTAACAGATGCTGAGAACTCACCATATTATTTTGCCCTGAATGTGTTTGTTTTTTTTTTTTCCTGGGTGGTGTCTTCTCGGCTGAAAAGCTGCTTAATCTTGCAGGTGGATGGAACAAATCTTCAGGGTTTTACTAACCAGCAAGCAGTTGATGTTTTGCGGCACACGGGACAAACGGTTCGGCTCACTTTGATCAGAAGAGGGCTTAAGCAGGAAAATCATATTCAGCCCCAGGAGGACTTCAGTGCTGCTGTTGAAAAGGACTTACTGTTCCAAACAATGGATAGTAGCACAGCCGAAGGTAATTAAAACTGGCTTTGCTTTAAAGTTGGCTTGAAACATTTTTCTTCTCAAATGCAAACTGAAAATAAAATGCACCAGATTCATTCTGGGTAGGTATTACTGATAGTGGAGCTGTTGTACATGAGGGGAGAATTTGGTTTACTATGGTTGGATTAATCTTTTAGACATAGTTGTATTATTTGCTACATTTTCAAAGTGAGTGTTGAAAGCTCTGCAGTGTAATGCAGTTCTGGCTGAACTGCTTGAAGACTTTGATCCTGCAAATCTTCAAATGGTAAGAAGGCAGTGAATGTTTTATTCGTGCTCGACAGTGAGTGCTGCATTCAAGAGCAAGCAAAAATATACCCTCCACAATGAGCAAAACCAAGTCTCAGTTCCTTTCACTCTTGCATGTCAGTATCACAAGCTCAAGGTATGAGTGGCCTATATCTAGAGGTTATTAATTTGATAGGGCATAAACTGTATACATGTACAAAGTTCTGAAGCCGATGAACAGTATTAATTTTCCTACTCATGAGGTGAGATTAGTGAAGCTTGATCTTATACTGTGTCCATCTTGAAGTATATGAGCCAAATATTGAAAGTCGGTGTGTTTGTACAGAATATCTGCACAGAGCATGCATGCACAGATTTTTTCAGCTACTTGTGTTATAGGCTGATGTCCGCAGAAGCATATCACAGCTTATAGACTGAGGCATAATCCACACCTAGCACAAGATTTTGAAAGACCCAGTAGTATGTTATCTGTATGGCATCCTCTCATTCCCACCCTTAGCAAAAATTACAGAGGACATGCCCAGAAAGTGCTTAGAGGTGTTCAAGATGCAGCTGACAGACAGCAATATACCTAACAGAACTCTGTGGCAGAAGAGGATCTCTACAAGTGAGAAGTCTGTCAAGTATGCAAGTCTATAGCGTTTTACTTTTTCAGTGTCAGCTTCCTGAATTGCACCAAGTGAAGAAGAGAAAAAAAAAGAAGATAATACAAGAGTGGTAAAAGATGTTATATTATATGTTTTCCAGTAAATTTTCTTTCAATTGCAGAGATGCAGCTATTGATGGTGCTTTTTTTTTTCCCGTCTTGTTTAATTGAAAAAAACATTAACAGAAGACAAAATTTTTTTTAAATATGGCATTTCTTCTTAGCTCCTCATGAGAGATGCTGTTTGCCAAGTATGGATCCTCTGAAGTCCAGTTGAGAGACTGTCAGTGCCCTGAGGCATGCCTGTGACCCTGATGAATCTTACAACATATAAAATAGCTGAAAAAGTGTCTTTTTCTTTTTCCAGGTAACAGCGAAACAGAACCAGAATCTCCATCACTGCCATGCAGTGCCAGTGTGGTAAATATTGGAGAGGACATGAAACAACAGGAAGCAGGTTCTCAATGTTTTAAATTTTGTGAAAATGCACTTGGGTGTACTTACACAAAGATCAGATGTTTTGTGTGTCTTTCCATCTCCTGTGTGCTGTGTAGCTGAGGTACAGCTAGAAAGGGAAAGTAATCATACATGTAAGCATGTACTCTTGAGTGTTCTACTGTACGTGTCTGAAAATAATAGTGTCAAAGACGCCCCATGAAGCAGGCTGCTTTTGCTACGTGCTTAGCCCTCTTTTAAGTCTACTGTTGTATTTCTGTTCTTTTTGGTCCTTTTAGTATTAAACATCTTCCCTCCTTGTTCCCCAACGTCCGTTATGTTTCCAACTGCGTGCAGCTGCCCAGCAGCAGTTCAGGACTTCTACCTCTTCTGATAAACTTCCTTTTCACAAATTCCTGAGCTTGCATTCATTTCAAGATGCGTTTTGTGGTAATGTTTGAAATTCAGTCAGTTCTGCTGCACTGATATGCTCTGACTTTTCCCATACTCATTATTCTCATTTTCTAATGGGTGTTTTCTTTTCCCTCTTGAGGTCTTAGGGCACTGTACTGCATTTCAGAAGTCCTGTGTGTGATGGTGTTTTCCAGGTTGAGACAGCACTTGATGTGTTTTCTAACACTTTCCTACTACCAAAGCTAGAGGGGAACGGAAAAGCATCACCAGTATGAATTCTGTAATGTGTATCTTTTCATAACTCATGCTTTCCATTATCCTGGATAACTGAAGAATTTCTTTTCAACACCTTTCTTTCAGATACTGCAGGGTCTCTGCTGTGAGGAAAGTATGGCCAATTTTGAATGCCCCACAACACCTGGCTTTATTTTTAGTAATGTTTCTGAGCAATGACTAGATCTAAAACACTGTCTAAGGCTATTAGTCACTTTAAATTCTTCAAAAGTCAGTGGGAATTGAGAACTTAATCTTGTAATGAAGATAATTCTAGTCTTCGCCTGGGGTGAGCATTCAGATCCAAGGGGTTTCTTTTGTTACTGTAGGCACAGCACAGGCCATGGACCTTGAATATGTAGGGTTCCGTTAAATCTGCTGTGTTTGCTGGCTGTTGTATATAAATACTGCTTTTTACTCTTTCCCGCCCTAGAATGTGAACAGTGTGAATGAGGGGAGAATGAGCAGAAGGAAAGTATTTCTCTATTTTTCAGCCTGCAGATAAACTTTGCTGCCTAGTCTGTCGTTGTATTTTTGACAGCATTTTCTCCCCTCCTTCCCTTCCAATTTTATTGCTGCTCTTAGCTATTAGAATTATTGAATTATTTCTCACTGTATGTGTGCATGTATGTGAATCTAACAAAAAAAAAAAAAGGCTAGGAAGAGCTAGGACTTGTGTTCTCTCACTGCCCTCTAGGGCCTGCAGTTTCACAAAAGTATTTTACAGTTGCTCACATAGTTTTAAAAATACAAAACCTCCAGATTTTGTTTGAAAACTTTCCTTAGACACTCCCTGTAAAATACAGAGTCTGTCCAAAAGGATCAGTATGCAGTATCACATACGTGTTTCAGCCATCCCCCTGAATCAATCTGATCAGACCACATACAGCCTGGTTTAACCAATGCCCAGAGCATGCAAGTAACTTTTTCATTTGCTTTGTGGCCATTACCTCGGAAAGTTGCATTAAATTCATTCAACAATGAGGCTAGTTTAAATATGTCCTTTCTTCCCAGCTGTGCACACCAGACTCTTTGACTGAACTTCATGTCTTTCAAAATACACGGTTTTGCAGGGTTTGGATCCAATACTATTTTGCAAGTTTTTCCTCTGATAACCCAAAGCTTGGTGAGGCAAAACATGCCAAGTTTTAATCATATTTAGGAGAGTTCTGGCATCATGGAGATGATTGTGTAGTCTTGCATGGTATACTTAATCAGTTACAGGAATAGACAGGATGTTTTAGTTTTTGTCACAGTAATCTCAGATGTAATTTTTAGATTTCCAGCTAACTACTACAGAAGAAACAACTACAAAGGCAAAGTGGCAGAGGATTATGGGTTCGAATTATGAAATAGTGGTAGGTAATCTTTGATTACTATTATTAAATGTCTGCCTATTGTGTTGCTAACATATGGATAGAAATAAGTTTGTATTGTATTTGTTCCTTTATTTAAAAAAATTGTACATGTGGTACTTAATCTGTTGAGATGATTTTATTTTGGTTATAAATTTTGAATATAGATACATATTTTTTTGGTATTGATTTTAGCAAAATAATCACAGGCTTCTTAGGTTGCTGGGCCTATGAGTATTGTTTCATATATTTCCTAGCTTCAAGTAGATAAATGTGTATTAAAGAAAAAAAAATATTTAAAGTGAACTTCAAAGCTCCCTTCATTGGCCAGAATTTGAAGCTAGTGCTTGAAATGTCCTATCCATTCTGCATACTGAATAAATGGTTTGATGTAATGATCTAAATAATGCATAGGACATTTACTGTAGATACAGTTGAAAGCAGTATCTGAGTTTACGACTTTATTTCAAAATTACATGCCTCAGCTGTTGTCTCTGCAAATGTATATAGCTATATTGTTGTAATACACAGTTCCCACTTGTTATTTTGAAGTGGTATGTGATCAAAGTTTCAGTTTTTACCTGACTGTCCCCCTTACACATGACAATATTTCTGGTTTCTCATTTCTGGAATATTCACCTCATTGTATGTCAGTTGAAACAGAAGTAACAGGTACAGCTGTAAATATGTCAAAAGTAAACATTTCTTAATCTTATTTTAGGTGGCTGTTGTTAACAAATTTAGTGAAAGCAGTGGACTAGGGATAAGCCTTGAAGCTACAGTGGGACATCATTTCATCAGATCTATCTTACCGGAGGGGCCAGTTGGACGAAGTGGCAAGCTGTTCAGTGGAGATGAGCTGCTGGAAGTAAGAAAAAAATACTACTTTATCCTAATCTGCATTCAGTAAGATTTTTGAGCGTTGACTTGCTTCTCACAGATTATGACTTTGGGAATGTAGCAGATCTAACTGCATATCAGCTGTAACCAGAAGTGCTCAAGCAGTCACTTCATGTGTGCTTATGCATATATTTCCAGCGAGACCTGGACAGGCTGGAGAGTTGGGCAGAGAGAAACCTAATGAAATTGAACAAGGGCAAGTGCAGGGTGCGGCACCTGGGGAGAAATAACCCTGTGCACCAGTACATGTTGGGGGCTGACCTGCTGGAGAGCAGCTCTGAGGAGAAAGACCTGGGAGTCCTGGTGGACAACAGGATGACCATGAGCCAGCAATGTGCCCTTGTGGCCAAGAAGGCCAGTGGCATCCTGGGGTGCATCAAGAAGAGCGTGGCCCGCAGGTCGAGGTACATTATCCTCCTCCGCCTCTACTCTACCCTGGTGAGGCCCCATCTGGAGTAGCGTGTCCAGTTCTGGGCTCCCTAGTTCAAGAAGGACAGGGAACTGCTGGAGAGGGTACAGAAAAAGGCCACAAAGATGGTTAAGGGCCTGGAGCATCTCTCCTACAAGGAGAGGCTGAGGGACTTGGGTCTTTTTAGTCTTGAGAAGAGAAGACTTAGGGGGGATCTAATCAATGCTTACAAATACTTAAAGGGAGGGTGCCAGGAGGACGGGCCTGGTCTTTTTTCAGTGGTGCCCAGTGACAGGACAAGAGGAAATGAGCACAAACTTGAGTATAAGAAGTTCCACCTAAACATGAGAAGGAACTTCTTTACTGTGAGAGTGGCAGAGCACTGGAACAAGCTGTCCAGAGAGGTGGTAGAGTCTCCTCCTTTGGAAACATTCAAAACCCGCCTGGACAAGTTCCTGTGCAACCTGCTCTAGGTAGACTCGGTCTGGCGGGGTGGTTGGACTAGATGATCTATAGAGGTCCCTTTCAACCCCATATGATTCTATGATTCTATATTTATGTGAGTGCGTGTGCCTAGGTGCATTTCTCAGCTGGTAACTGAGTTTCTGATACAGTTCAAGGTCACAAAAAAGAATACCTAGTAAAAGCATTTAGATTTAATAAGAATATCCCTATCCCGGTGAATTTGGTTCACATGAGTGCAAGAAACATGAAGTGACAGTATGTGATATTTGTAGGGTGGTGTCAAGCAATTTGACACGCATGACTGCATCATTCATGCAAAGCAGCGATGTAGTCAGAATATTAAGGCATTTAGCCTTCTATTTTGCACTTTACACAACTGTACATTCAGTTGAAAAATTATTTCGCTGCAGATTCTGAGCACCAAACTGAGGAGAAATTAAGGGTTGACAGTGTGCATTAGCGTGTGTTTTTTGTTTGTTTTAAGAAATGAGGTGATTAGTGAGTTGAGTTGATATTTTTTACCCATTTTTGTTCACTGTAATTCTAAATACTGTGTGTACTTCTGAACACTGTGTATTCTTTATTTATTGAGGTGAATGAGATCTCTTTGCTTGGAGAAAATCACAAGGATGTGGTCAATATCTTGAAGGAACTGCCTATTAAGGTGACAATGGTGTGCTGTCGTCCAGTAGCTCCACCCATCGCTCACCCAGAAGTACTGGAGGGACTAAGTCTATCTGAGGTTCAGCTCACAAAAAAGGTATTTTGTCTTAAAAAAAATCACTGAGAAAATGATCGTTTCATTGGGAAAAAACATACAAAGTTCTTGTAAAAGATTAGATTAAGACTTCACGGATTCACTTTGAACCACATAAATAGAAAAAGGCAGATTAGGTACATCAGCTGTACTTTAGGCCAGCAGAAGAAGTCAACCCTGGTAGGTCATGGGCTATTCTGGGGTGCAGATGTATCTGTCTGAGTACTGTACTTCTGTCTGCGGTTGGGCTATGGGGTATGGCAAACTGAACTGTGTTCTTTAGAATCTCAATATATTTAATCTGGTTTTGAACTTTGCTTTTTTTGGGGGGGGGCGTGCAGAACTGCTCACACGTGAAAGCTCTGGGCAGCCCGATGTACTAAACATGTAGGAATGGCCTGTAGTATATTATGCAAAGAATAACATCTGTATGTAAAGAGACACAGCTAATTCTGCGTTCCAGGCAAGGCACCAAATTCACTTTGTAGTTGCTAAGCTTTTCTATGAAACCAAGGAAATTGAAGAACATAGATGCATGTGTATGTACATTTGTGCATGTTTTCCTTTTTTAAATGTTCTGACTCCTGTCGGTGTTGCTACATTTAGATCAAAGCATATTTTTAGACATAGCATTTAATAACAGATATTTCCTGTATATTTGAATACATGTACTAATGAAGTTTTCTGAAGTTTTTAATTTGACAGAAATTCTGTTATGTAATTATTTTTTCCAGTGAGTACTTTCATGTACTTGCAGTGTAGCTATTTTGTTACAAGGATACATGAATTCTGTGCTAGATTTATCAGACTTCTTTGTTAATTTTGCTGAGTTCTTGAACTTTCTCTGTGTTTAGAGAACACATCACTAGAAATCAAGTTTTTTCTTGTTTTTCATGAAAAGAGTTTTGTCTCTGCAGATTCACAAACATTTACATTTTATTGGTGAACATTTTTTCCTCAGGCTCACGTAGAACTTGGATTCATTGGCTCCTCAGACACAGAAGGAACAGCTTTGGAAATAACTGACGAGGGTCAGAGTATGGAAGAGGTGCAAAGCTCGTCTTTGGCCATGTGGGAAACAGAAGTACAGCACATTGAACTGGAGAAAGGGAGTATGGGACTTGGATTTAGCATATTGGACTACCAGGTAACTTCTCCACTCCTTTCTTTGAGTAGAGGGCAAAATTTTGTATTGTTTGTATCTCACAATATGATCTAATACGTATTTTAAGGGTAAACGTTAATGAAAATCAAGGAATATGGTAAAGCTAAGTGGATATCACTACTGATAAGCATCCCACTAGCTACATTACTTGTTCTTCTTGCTGTATTAAGACTAGAGGTTCTAATGATAATTGTCCAGAAAAATAGATAATGTGTAATATACTGGGGTCTTCAGAAAGCTCATCTTGTAGTGCCCCAGGGCAAATGAATGTAGTCAGAATATTCAGGCATTTAGCCTTCTATTTTGCACCTGCACTGAGGTGCTTAAGGCAAGATCCAATAAAGGACTTAGGTGCTTAAAGAAGGATTTATTAAAATCCAGACTGCAATTCTGAAATCCCGTGCTTAGCTGCTGTCTGTCCAGGACATGCCTAAACGCCCCCATTCATTTTGTGTTTGACTTCAAAATTCCTGTGTATCTGAAGCTGTGATTCTTGGTGTGTCCTGATGAACAGGTCAGTGCCTGTCTTCTGGTCAGGATCCCAGAACAAATGTTCCTCCTGTTCCCAGTTGTCACAGTGAATAATTTTTAGTCTGACTTAAAGTAATTTCTCCCTTTGGTCAGTGTAGGCTTTTGCCCAGCTGTTTGGGGGTGCTGCAGGACCTGGTCTTCTCCCAGGTCTCTACTGGATCTTGTCCCTAACAGTATATACATTTGATTCTGGAGCTCAGTTCCAGGTGGAAATTATGCCCACAGGGCACTGCTTAGAGTTAATCTATGCCTCAGTAGTATTTTACATTCACACACTGTATCTGAAGGATAAAGGCATAGTCAAGTATCTCTTTTATGAAACAGTGATTACTCTTTAATGTAGTACTCATAATGCTCTGCAGAGAAACACCGTAGCTGAGCCTCATTATTTAGAGTCAGCACAAAGTAAAGCATATTTTTGCTTCAGCCGCTTCTGAAGCATTGACACAAATGATTGCCTGTGTGGTTGGTTACTGAATTTTGTTTATGGATGGTGGTACTGAAGGGTTGTGGGAACTACCTTAAATTGTTTTATATATTTTTTTTCAAATGTGAGTTTGCTTATATCCTACAGCTCTAGTCCGCTTTCTGAAACGTACCTTTCTTTTGATGTTATAGTATTTGTGATTTGTCCCATGTTCTCTCCTTTGACATGTAGTTAAAACATTTCAGTTTGTCATTGAGGTTTCTGCTTTCATCTAAGACTGTGTTTCCATTAAATTTTCAATAAACAGTGACTAAATTTAAGGACAGTTATTTTCATACTAATATATTCCTCCTATAGGAAGGTCTACGTCATCTTTTACTCCAGGGAAGAGTCACATACGCTAGAGAGGTGATTTTTTTCAAAAAATCAGTGTCAGCTGAAGTGACAGTGTAAATACTTGTTGGAATAGTGAGGAAGATGTGAGTGTTCAGGTTTAAGCACTATCTCCAGC
Organism: Calidris pugnax; assembly: GCF_001431845.1. Taxonomy (NCBI): domain Eukaryota; kingdom Metazoa; phylum Chordata; class Aves; order Charadriiformes; family Scolopacidae; genus Calidris; species Calidris pugnax. The sequence continues at coordinate 5,847,651 of NW_015090986.1, read as the reverse complement.
AATGCTGGTTGTATTTCCACTTTTGAAGTGTTTTCTTCGTCCACGGCATTCTTCTTACTGCATTAGCTGCCATGAAGTGTTCAAGATCTTCTTCGAGTCATTCTCTCCCTCTCTCAGTGCTTCTCTCTCACACTAGTTTTCAGGAGTCTCCAATGCCTGTGATTTTGGGTGCTACCTTGATGGTGTGCATCTTTTCAGATGTACATCTTGGCATGGAAACTTGTTACAGTTGCATGCCGTTCTGTAGATGTTTGCTTTTCTCTTCCTTTGCTATCAGTGAAGCTGTACATTATTACATTTCTCATTGTCTTTGGTGCACACACTCCAGTGAATTGCTGTGTGTTGGAAGTATTAACACATAATGATATTCCTTGTGAGTGTAACTGTGTAAGAATCACGTAAATATGGGTTTCTGTGGTAATTGGTGCAGCAGAATCGTATGTTCACGCTAGAGTTTTTATAAAAATCAGTACGTTGGGGGATGGGATTTCAAAGCAGTTTTCTTTTCTAAAAGCAAATACCCCTTTATTTTGTCTTGTTGATTAGAGTGCAGTACTGGTATGTTCCTGTCTCCCATAAACTGTTCAATTAGGCATGCCCAAGGACTTGCCTCTTAAAAAGTGTTCTCTCAGCTGAGCACGATCTGGTGCCATGAAGAATAAGAGAGTTATAGAAAATAAGACCTTTCTTTCCCTCAGTGTGCAGTCTGCACTGCCCAACTGTATTCCCAGAGCACTGAGCATAAAGGAGGATGAATTCTGCAATGCTGTCATTGCAATAGGAAGTATTTGAATTTCTGGTGTGTAATTGCGCATTACGGTATGAACAGCTCTCTGCAATTTAGCAGTATTTGATGCTGGAGACATATGATGGGACTTCACCTAGAAAAGAGTAATGATTTTCACATATGAGATTTAAAAATAGGTGGAAGTCTAAACATATGGACAGTATGGACAGGAGGGTATGTTCCTGCTGAGGGTTCATCTGGAGCAGGGCTCCAGCTTTTCTAATAACCCAGTTCTGTTGGGTTGTTACTAAAAGCTCATGCATAAAAGTAAGCCTCTCAGGGCATAAAAGAATAATTAAAATGATTTTTTTTTGTTCCTTTTATTTAATTAGGATCCTGTTGATCCAGCAAACACTGTAATTGTGATTCGCTCATTAGTTCCTGGGGGTGTGGCCGAGCAAGATGGCAGACTTCTTCCTGGAGATCGGCTGATGTTTGTCAACGATATCAACTTGGAAAATGGCAGCCTGGAGGAAGCAGTACAAGCACTGAAAGGAGCCCCAACAGGAATAGTTAAAATAGGAGTTGCCAAACCATTGCCTGTAAGGATTTGGGAATTCAATGGGTACTGTTCATGTCATTTAAGCTGGTTCATGATGACCCTAACTTCTGCATACAGTTCCTGTGCTTTGGGGTACAGCTGGGTGGCTCAAAACATCCAGAAACTGTCTTGAACAGATTGCTCTGTCTCCTTGTATGAAGGAGTGGCCTCTGTAGTGTGTGACTGGTGGTGTGATTGCAGGACCTGGCACATCTGTCTTGCAGCTGAGAAAACAGCGAAGCATCTTGCAACCCCGCAATCTTTGAGGGCTGGCTGTTGCCAGGCATTATTTTGTACACTTCACAAGATTCCCTTAATGTGTGAGGTCATGACAGAAAGTCGATTTTATGTATTTTGCCTGGAATTGCCTATTCCTTTGCTTTGTAAGGGACAGTACGTATGCAGCCTGTGTATTAAGACTGCATGCTTTACATTTAAGCAATGGTGAGTAGTCATCAGTTCATATACCTCAAACTGGTTATTTTAATACAGCCGTAAATAATTTCAGGCTTGATTTTAGAAAGTAGAGAATTAGAAGAATGAGATTGAAGGAGACCTAGAGTAACAAAGACAGTGTATCAGTAAGGATGCTAGTGGACTAGTGTCCCTGTTAAATTCAAATCAGTTCATACATACAAAGAAGATACTTTTCACTATATTTGTAAGTCCAGGTGCAGTCTTTGGGGGATTTTCTTTCCTTGAAATAATAATCTTAAAATCTTTGTGGATGCAATACCAAATTTCCCTTCTTAGTAGATGTTTATGGAGAGGGTGGAAGGGAATGGCTGTTTAAGTTACTAGAAACTTTACTGTTCATAGTAAGAGGAGGGTACATTTTAACCGTTGTTAAATTCGCTTTTTACATTGGAAACTCTGTATTACGTACTAAAATGCCTTGCAAATCAACATTTTCATACTTAAGAAGATGTCACTCTAAAAGAGAAAATGCTTGGGGGGTTTTGTTTCTGTTCCCAGCAGTTTGTAAACATACAGCATTTGCACTTTAATATTTCACATATTATGGTTGCCAGTTAATTAAACACTGTGAATAATCACTGGCTTCTTTGCAGTACCAGCTGAACGCACCTAGCATCAAATTGTGTCAGAAGAAGCTGCTGGTTTATAGTCAGAATTGTGTTTTGTCCTCTTGAGGCCGTCCCACTGAGTACATGCAATCTTGCAGACAGTGGACGTCGTCTTCCTGTCTGCTAACAAGACTACTCTGCGCCTAGCAAGGTCGTAAAGGCTGCTTTCCCTGCTGGCAGCTCTGATGGCAGTTTTAATACATGTTTAATAAGAGCAGAAATTGAAATGAGTTCGGACTAAGCTATGGGCTCTGTGGTGTAGGTGGACGGGCCTTTTTCATTACTTGGGGATGTAAAATGATGCGTACAGCTGAATCGATTCAGGTAAATTTGGGAAAAAATAATTGTTTTACCTGCCCAGCGCTGTGACTGTGATTGAAATGAACTCTTTGCTGCATTTGGAATTCATTTGCCTCTCTAAACCCCACCACACAATGCACTCTGCACGCCCTGTGTCCTGGCCACTCATCCAACTCAGAGCTTCGTTCTTTCTGCAGCTTTCACCAGAGGAGGGCTATGTCTCTGCTAAGGAAGATTGCTTTTTCTACACTGCCCAGTCACTTGAGGAGGAGGGGCCAGCTGATGCAGCCCTCTTCCATGCTGAGCTGGCTCTGGTTAGTGGCCCAACTTACCAAAGATTTCTTAAGTCTTTGCATTTTGTAATGAAAGGAATTACTATGTCACTGTACATGCTTATTTTTTTAGTGTTTACTGTCACCACATTACTCATCCACCGTAGTTGGGATGGATCCCCACATGGTGGAAACTGGCATCTGGAGATTTTGGCTATTTGCATGAGCTGTGAATCTGCCCTATGATATGTTAGTTGCTGGAAAAAAATATTTTAGAATTATTTTGCTGAGATTTTCAGAAGTACATGGCTACCCACTTCTTGCATGCGCTGAGTATCCCTTTGAAAATCTCACCTGGTGTAGAGAAATGTTCATGTGCTTATTTTGTAAATAAATCTCTTTGCCTACATATCATAACACATCACTTCTCCATCTTGAAAAGTTTTTGGAACTCTTTTTGCATGTAAGCCAGCCTTACAAGAAATGCTGTTTGTCTCCAAAAGCTGCCAACACTTCCTCCTAATAGTATTCTCTAGATTCAGCATCAATCAGTGATTATGAGATTTGCAAGGTCAAAAGTTGTTCACTTGTACAAACAATGCGCCTTACCTTAGCATTCAGTGCCTTACATAGCCTCAAAGTTACCAATAAGAACTCAGATAAATAAGACAAAGGAAACAGGACTCTACAAACAAACCCAAAAAGCAGCATATAAATACATAATGAGTGTGTCTTCTCATTTATACTGATCTGGGTCTAATACTGAAATTACTTGGTGCTCATTTTCTGGGGACATTAATAGGAAAGCAGTTTCTACTAAACACCAGAACTTAATTCATTAGAAGAAGCTCCAAACCAAACAAAAATCTGAAATAGTTCCTTTCAAGGCAAAAATCTCTGAATTACTGATTCCAGTATGTTTTTTTCACATTTGGAAATGACAAGCTGGATTTAATAACTTGCTTTTAAACAAGACTGCCTGTTTTTCCTTCTGCGGTTTGTTACCTTGTTACCAGTAGTTAGATGATAATATTTGCCTTATTCTATTCATTAGAGAAGAAGCTGGATTATTTATTATAAATATCCTTTAATTGAAGATGAGTTGAACAGATCAGATTAAAATTTAAGTATTTAAAAATTTGACTTCTATCTGTGATTCATATAAAATAATTAAAATTATGTTAGAAGAGTGAAAATATGTGGCAGATAATAAGGTTAAATTGTCACTTTGTCTGCTAACTAATTAAATGTGCAAAATATGAAATTGAATGTGCAGTCGCCCACTTGAAGATGCAGAGTGGACTCATGAGATACTATTTTCATTGACAAATCTATATCCGGATTCTACAGGTCTGCCCACTTTTTTCACAATCCCTTTTTGTAGGGCATAGCTTCAGTAACACTAGTCTACATTTTCCAGAAGATGGGCTGAAAGTAAGTTAGACCAAAGGAGCAGTCTGAACTATCTGTTAGGTCTTTAGGATTGAGATGATAATAATAATAATAATAATAATAATAATAATATCATTTGTACCCCAAAAAGGAATCAATATGTTGAATCACTGGAGATTGTTGCTATTGCTTTTGTGAATATGACGTAATGAATTCATAGTATTACTAACCACAGAGTCTGAAAAACAAGTTAGGTCCCCTCCCTGCAGATACGGTGCAATTGGCTGTTTCATACAAGTTTATGGTGCGGACATAGCTCTGTACTCACTGATCATTTTTATTGTTCACTTTATTTATCATACTTTGCTTTCTTGAGCTATGCCAAGGAAAATGAAGTTGTAATCAAAGTGTTGTGACCATAAATAAGACCATAAGTTAAGTCTTTTAGGACTTAATTTTTTTCTAGTATTTGAAAGTATATGAGTCATGATAAAAACTGTATTCGATTTAAGAAAAAAAAACACCAGAAAATACTGTGCACATCCATGTCTGGAACTCTTTTTAGAATTCTATTTGATTCCTTATCATATAAGGCCGGAGAAATGTCCATATGAATCTTGTTTTCAAATGGAAATTTTATGATTTTGGAAATAATAAAAAATAATGTAATCATTTTTTCATATAAATGTATTGAAAAGCATTGCAGTTTTCAGAAGATTATTTTTTGTACCCTTTTGAAAGCAACCAAACCTGTGAAGTTGAGTGGAAGGAACGTGCCTGACAGGTTGCACTAAGTGAAGCTCATTATTTTTTCAGGGCTAATTCTTGTAAAAGAAAGTTTAAAAGGAAGAAAAAAAAAAAAAGCCTTAAAGAAATGAAAATATTGATGCCAGAGTGCACAGCAGAATTTTCCCAATACCTCATACTTCTGTTAACAGGCATGAGCCTACCTCAGCCCTGCAACTTACTCCAGTTGGGACTCTCGCTTTACTTCAGATGTTCTTTGCAGCCTCTTAAGATGTAGTAACATAAATTATAACTGAAGCTGAAATTTTTCCTTCTGTGCTGTGCAAATGTAACTCCGATGTAAAACATGGAGGGGGGGGGGGGGGGGGGTGGGGAGAAAAAAAGAAGGGAAGTGTCAGTCAGAATGTAGTGGCTGAGGTGCATGTGTTTGGGGCTTAGGTGGTGTGAGGGTAACAGATAGCCTGGCTGATTGAATTGCTTTTGTTGCTAGGTGGACTCCAGCGAGGCAGATCTAGTGGATGAGTCCACCTTTGCATCGCAGTATTCTCTGGAGGGTGACGTCTTCCAGGCTTCAATGATAGCTCTGCATGGCAGTGCCAGCAGCGGTGACCTGAACTTCAGCTTCTCTCTTCCATTGCCAACTCCCAAGGTAAAAAGGAGGACGGTTTTATTGATTAAAAGCTTTGATTGTAGGTGTGAAAACGCTGTATTATTAGATGTCTCATGTCATCCTGGTTCAAACTGCACTATTTGTTAGCAGATTAAAGTGCAGTTTTGTTTTGGGTGGTGCTGTTGTCTTTCAGATGTCTGTGTTGAAGAGAGGGGCAGCTAGAAGGTTAAGAGCTTGGATTTTTGTTTTGTATAGACAGATAAAGTATGGTGAGATGTTTCTAGTGTTAAATCTGTGGTGAGTAGTCTGCTATAAAAACTTAATCATTGTTACTACAGAGTACACTAAAGAGCGGTAACACAAAATAACTGCATTATTTTACAATATTTTAGGTAGAAAAAGCAAGAGTAAATTTTCATCCTAAGGTTTGCTTTTATGCTTCATATTTAATACGTTTGCTAATTCGTTTACTGTGTTCTTGAATGTTCATAATGATACAGTAATTAAAAGTAAATCCGTATATATCACACACCTGATTGCTAATAATTTCTATTTAAAGTCAATAAACGAAGATAAATTCTTTAAGAGCATTACAAAGATCAGTTTATTGTTTTTTTTTTCTTGCTGGCCACATACCCGTAATGATTTGATTGTTTGTATCAGAGTTGGCGTTTTGTTTCTCTTCCTGATTTTTCATGCTTTTTTTCTTGGCAATCTGTAGCTTTATTTCGCCAGTCTGGAGTCTTCCAAGTTGTTTTTCCTCGCAGTGGTCTTTGAAAGGAACATTGTAGGGACTTCTCCAGCGTTTGCAGTCTGTGGTCTTGAACAGAGTAGCTGCTTTTTCCTCCACACCTGAGCTCTAGTAACTCCCTTTATCCCTTCTGGAATATGTTCAGCCCTTACAAGGCACTGGTTGGAAAGCTAAATTCATCTTCTAATGTTCCTCCTAATCCAGAAAAGAGCACGTCTCTGCTGTGACAGTGGGACAGATTGCATTGTATCTCTCTGTAATTGTTACTTAAATGGATTACGCATTTGGCATGCTGAGAAGCATTTTATGAGATGGAGGCTGGATTTACATTATCTATCACGTTGAGGCTGTCTTAAATTATTTTCAGCATTGACTTAAAGATGGCTTCAGTTTACATGCGTTTTCAAAGATTACGGTCCTGACTTTTCAGTATTCCTCTCAGTGCACCACTGTGAAGTATTAAGTTCTCATCAAGTAATATTTTATACTCTGCAATTATGAGTGACTTCACAAAGTAAACATAGTGAGAAAACCTATTCATAAAACAAGACTTCTGAAGTAAGTGAAATGCAATAAAAATGAAAGAATTGATTTTTGATGCTATTAGGAATGCAGAGGTATTTCAGCTATTTTTGACTGCAGTGAAGTTAAGAGGTTCTGAATGCCTTTGCTCTCACTTTTAAAACAGGTGTTGAAAAAAACTTCAAGTAATACAAATGCCCTAATGGGACCACATGTTGCTGTAGCTGCAAATTCCTGACATTGTATTTATCTTCAAAAATTACATCATTGTCTTTCAATGAAACAAAAATAAAAATGGGCATATGCTACGACTCTAATATGTACATACGGCATATAGAATGCATGTTGATCATGGACTGGGTCTTATTTTCACTGATTTGTAAATGGATACAAAACAGACTTAAAAGTAGATGTCCCAGCTGTCTTTGAAACCTTATGAAATAATTCAAATAGGTTATAGTCCTAATGTTCTGTTTTCCAAAAGGCAGGAAATTATTTTATTGATTACATCATACAGATTAGTTGTATTTAGGCTTTGCTCAATTATCTTCTCAGATGCTACTTAACCACTTATTTACAGGGGAACCTTTTTTGACAACAGTCTGGGGACAGAGAAAGCATGTATACAATTCATGAAAGATGAGAAAAACTAATGGTATAAAATATCCCAAAATCCTGGGAAACATATTTTCCTTATTTTTTTTAAATGAAATAGAAGAGTTCATAGGACCAGTGGGTAACAACTGAGACGGATAGAGGTAGACCTTCTTTTGGCTACATTTAATACGTTTCAGAGAAAAATCCCTAATGCTGATACAGAGCCTGTAAGTCCTTCATATATCTTTCTGATATCTAATAGCATTAGCATTTAAAATTATTAATTTTGAAAGCTTAGCTAGAGAGTATTGAAATTATTTTTTTTCAGAATGTTGTAATTATTGGAATCCTTTAAAATATTTGAAATGGAGCACCTTGGAATCTTGAAAGTCAAAACAAATTTGTGTAGAGACCAAGCCTGGTACTGCAGCCGTAATCAATACACTTGCAATAAGTACTAACTGCTAAGCTTCTGTAGCTGCATCATTTTATTTCATTGTTGTCACACTTCAAAATGTCCGTGTTCATTTTTTGCTGATAGTTGACCAATTTTTTACTTTTTCCTCTTTGTGTGGAAGGGATATCTAAATACGTTTCTACTCAGCTAAATGGATAATTAGGTTGCATGCTTATTGTCTGAGCTGCTCAAAATTCCTTTTTGCTTGCTAAGTGTTTTGGAAGTAAAGACCTTGGTCTTGCAAAGCTCTACCTGAGAAAGACAATCGGATGCTTTAATATTTATAACTTGCTGCAGTTATGTCTAGTTTGAGAATGTGTGAGGGGATGTTACTTTGCTGAAGTTAGTGGAGGGTTATTGAAGAGTACCAAATTGGAATTTGGCCTTCAGCAGTAACTTCATTAATTTCTGGTATTTCTGAAATTTTCTGAGAAATCAAGTATATTTTATAGTAAAATGCCTGTAGGGATCTACTGAAGACACTTATGTTAAAACAAGTATTTGAAATTCTGTGAGATTAGTTTCTGTTTAAGATTTTAGCATGAAATGCACTTTGTATTATGAAGAAATGTTGATTGTTCATTGTCTCCTGTGTTTAACAGTCCATTGGAGAGGACCATTCAAATGCTGCAGCTGATTGCTGTGTATCTGACAAGAATCTGTACAATATGGATCTGAATCAGAGCGTGAGAGAGCAAAAGTCTGTAGTGGATAATAGTCTTGAAACTGCAACTGATTTTCCTAAAAAGGATCTTCTGTCTTTGGATGTTTCGGATATCAACCAAAATGAAAGCGAAAACATAGCAACATGGACTGGATCTCAGACAACAGCAGAAATTGCACTAAGTACAAACATTGCTACTGCCACGCAGCTTGATCCCACTGGAAATGTAATGATTTTTTTTTTTAATAATAATTTTTTAAAATCCTACAGAAAGGCCCGGTTATACCATAGAATCTCTCTCAGAAATTGACACTGGCCAACAGCCATCTGTGGTGGTTTGATTATAAATTTACATCAGATATGGTAGCTCACATCAACACTTAAGGATTTAGACCTATCTAAAACATGAGATAATTTATGGCATCAAGATAGTCATCTCCCAGAGTCTGGCGATACAAGGGTATATAAAATTCTGCTCATACCTCACAGCAGTAGACGCTGCTGGACCACAGCGTACCCATTAGGCAGGCCAGGGGGCTTTTCTTATCCCCTGGTAAGCTCCACAGAGCAAATTGGTGCAAAGAGGAGATGCACAGCTGGAAACCAGGCCTAGGAAGCTTAGGGGCTGTAGTGCTAAGGTGCATCCTGGTGTTCATGCAAGCCTGCGCAGTTCAGCTTACAAAATGGCTTGTGATGCCACAGTGTCCAAACATGAATATTCCCTTATGTGTCACTGCGACGTGTTTCTTTTTCCTTCCATTCAGTGATTTATTAAGACATTCTTAAAAGAGCTACTGTTTCTTAGAAGATTTGTTACTTTAGCACTGGCATGTTGTCAGACATCTGCAGTGAATGAGTCCGAGAACCCTTGAATTCACCCCACAAATTTTACGAGTGTAACTGATGTCCCTAAATAAAAAGTGTACTTTGGTAGATTTGCTTTATTACCTGAATGAAAACAGAAACTTCATGTATGTTGGTTTGCTCTTTGATAGACCAACGTTTCCAGTGTCTGTATAAGGATATGTATGTTAATTATGCACCTAGCTTTTGTATGAGGTAAGATGAGTTGAGGTCTGTATCTCCATTCATTTTTTTTATTTCTGTATACTGAACTGATGTTATTTTCCTTTGCGTTAGGATCAAGTGCTTTTAATGGAAAAGAGATGCCCAGTATCTTTGGAGGGAAGTTCCACAGCCCCAAATTCGGTGAAAAACGTGTATGAGAAGACAATCACTATTGCAAAAGGCAATTCAAGTCTAGGTAAGGTAGCTAACATTTTTTGTAACCTGTTCAGGAACACAGCTTTCTGTTTTTCTCACATTTCCTGATTTAATGGTAAAGACTAAGCATTTCCCTTTTAGTGGGGAAGACTTAACGGGATATTAATTCTTTGCTGCTCTTGCCCTGTTTGGCTGTGATGTCAGTGGATCCATTTGATGTCACCATGAACACAAAAGTGTCCAGTCTCACTGAGATTTTTTTTTGTCCCTTAAAGGAGTTTTGTCTTACTTAATGTTAACAGAACTATTTTAATACACTGTTTTTTAATGTCTATATGTTTATATAGTACAGTGGAAAATGGAGGTATAGCCAAGGAATGCTGTAGAAAAGAACACTTTGGCCAAAGAGCTGCAGACTGGACTTTCAAATATATGTAAACACAAAATGATCTTACTTTCTGAGAATGGTCAAAAGGGTCTAAACAAGGTGTTCGCTTCCTTGCTACATGTTTGTACTCGTATCTTAAGTGCCCCAGTATTTCTGAAAATCAGATCATTGATACATTTATTAGGTAGTATTTTTAACTCAGTGATGCTATCATTTTGTGGATAATTTCAGAGTTTTAAGTATCTGCAATCTGCAGCTTTGAGAGCATACTGGCTAGAGGCACATTTTGAACTGAAGAGGCACAACAGATGGAAACATTTTTGTTGTCCTCTCCTGATATCTAATGCAGCCCTGGGAAGTGTGAGGGGTGGCATGGGCTTAGTGTCCTCCCCAGCCAGCGCGAGGGAGGCTTTATTGTGAGGAGCAGTGACGTTCCTGTACGTGGTTTCATTTGCTTTGGTCTAGGTTCCTGTTGCCGTTTCTTCCAGCCAGCTGCGCATCCTTGAAGGCTCTCTGGTGTTGGTAGGGCAGGAGTTTGTGTGGATGCTGGCAGAGTGCATTGACTCCACAAATGCTTTAGGATGAGTTGTCTATGGAAAGCAACCTGAAAGCAGGCTGTGGGCCCCTTGTTGATAAACAGCCACCACTGAGGACTCCCTTGCTGTGCAGAGGTGGCTGGGGAGCTGTGATGCTGTGGTTCAGTGGGCACTTCTGCCTGGAACAATCGGCCCTCTGGTGTCTGGATGCTCAGTCTGCCCATATTGCATTCTCCTTTGTAATACAGTCAGCCTCAAAACTGGATCAGGAGGTGATCCCCAAAATATAAAGCTGTAGGCAAGGCTGATGTGAGTATAAGTTTATACTTTCGTTGGTATGAGGTGCTTGGGTGACTACGAGCTTTACTGGCCTCATTACCAGGCTGCATAAAGTGCACGTCATAGTGCAGTTCTAGGCATTTGGATTTTGTTAAAGTTTTGTTTGCAATAACCTCTTAACTTAATGGAGCAGTGTTTTTCATGTATGTCTTATGAGGGTTTTAAATACAGTGAACATAAAAGGCAAATTTCATGTCACGTGTAATACAGCATAAAAATGCAAACTTGGGACAGGGTGCACATTGGCAGACATTACATGCATGAAAAGTAAGGCTGGCTTTCGCATATAGACAGTACAAATCTGAATAATGCTTTCTCCTGGCTTTTGACTGTAGTCTTTTTCTTCAAGTCTATGTGTGCTCTGGCCTGCGAAGCTGCCTGGGCACAGTGACCAATTTACACACATGACTGCACTGCTTTTAACTTTCATTTTTACAAAAGGAGCTAAATCAAGAGCTGTGAATGTTGCTGAAAGCTGCAGCTGCATCAATTATTTCAGTTGAGAACTGGCACTTCTTTTTTCCTTTTAAGTGGTGTCACCGATAGCTTGCAACAGCTCTTCAAATCCAGCCGCAGCTGGAGCTGTAACCTCTTCATTGTGATTTTTAAAAGGTAAGAGGACAGAGCACCCACATGCAAGAAGAGCTGAAATGCCATTGTCCTGTGTGATTCATTTGGCAACTTGACAGTGGCATTTGCATTTTTAACCTGAAACTGTAGCTGTCCAAAGTGTGACATCAGCCTTTCAGATCTGTTGTAATGAGGGTGTCAGCGTAGAAGCCGGGAGTGGTGGTTTTCTGAAGTGTTATTACACTAGCCTCAGTAATACTGTTGTTTGTTGCTGGCTCGACCGAGCAGCAAAGCTAGGTTCAGAATTTCAAACCACATTTCAGCTGTTTCCTTGGCAGTTTGCTTTTCTGTGCACGCTGCTGGAATTCTAGCGGAGACCACTGTATTGCAGAGTCGTGTTTACATTCAGATTTACATTCATGTTTACATTTACATTCACAACTAGTGTGAGCAGATCTGTAAAGAAAAGGTTGTTGGAAGGAGTATGTGAGTGTAAATGCTGGGGCATCCACCCCAGGGCGGCATCTGCAAATGCTGCCTGTGATGCACTCAACGTTGTAGCATTACTTATCTGAGGGATAGGGGACAGGCACTTTACCTCTTTTTGTAATAGTAAGGCAATAAATCAGTGGCATTGTGTGCCTCTATCACCAGTCTGATACACCCGTGTTTAAATTATGCCTGACCACAGCTGACGTCATTACTTGGCAAATCATAAATCTCCAGTCAATGGTAACATCATATTCTTTCATCTGCTTAATATAAAGTGCCATCATGAAGATGGGGTTTGCAGTTTTTCCAAAAGGTAAGCCTTGACTTGTGCATACCAAAGTAGAAGTACATGTATGTGTCTATTTTTGTCAGTTAGGTTGACGGTTGGACAAGATGATCTTTAAGGTCCCTTCCAACCTAGAAGATTCTGTGATTCTGTATTCCTGTGTCTAAGAAGCTTATTGGGCTGTTCCTTGCTTGTCAGGGCCACTGTTTCATACTTTAGACAGCTACATTGATCTCAGCTACAAATGGGTGTGAGGAGCTAACACTATTAAGAAATTTTTACTTTCTGGAAGGAGTCCTAAAAAGCACAAATTAATATTCAGATTAGTGGTGTTCTTTGAATGGTTACAGTATTTTATTTTTTTCTCTGAGACAGTTACATAGGCAGATGTTTGCATGGTTTGTATGGTTGGCTGAGTCTGGGTAGCCTGGGTAGCTTATAAAGTCTGGGTAGCTTATAAACGTTCTAAACTGTTGAGGCCGTTTATCTCACAAGGTTTAAGGCCACAGAGTAAAGTGTTCAGTCTCTGTCTTATGTAGCCATGTTTGTACATAAATAGTGAGAATTTTCTCATATGCAGTATCCTTGGTGGTTTTGCTTTGGATAGCAGTCATCTTCTTTCCACTGACAGTCTGGACAATAAGGTAAGGGCTTGCAGACACACAACTGCACTCCCAGTGCTTGCTAGCCTGATGTTTACATGAAAAACCAGAACACCTAGTGAGGTGGTCACTGCCTCCTTCTCCAATTACACTGTAAGGTGCCCTTACTTCAATGGCTTCATCTTTGCCATGTTGGTGGGAAAAAAAAATAAATAAATTGGCAGCATTAATCATAGAATCATAGAATTTCCCAGGCCGGAAGGGACCTCCAAGGGTCATCTAGTCTGACCTCCCCGCAGTCAGCAGGGACACCCCCAACTAGACCAGGTTGCCCAGGGCCTCGTCGAGCCTCACCTTGAATATCTCCAGGGATGGGGCCTCAACCACCTCCCTGGGCAACCTGTTCCAGTGCTAAGATCAAGTGTAGTAGTAATTAATAATACTAGGGTTTTGGCCCTTCAGCTACCTTTGCGTTGCCTTAGTGAATAACAGTTTTTCCTAGAACTGTCAACAGCGTTGATTTCACGAGCACCAACTGCCCTGAAAATAACAGTGACAACTCATGCATGTAAGAACAGTAACAAAGACATGTGAAGCCCAGCACCACTGTGGGCTCCCCGTGGGGGAGAAGGGGGAAGAGCATCTCTGTCTCATTTCCCATTTGTGAAAAGAAAGTGGAGTTAAGTGGTGTGTGTGAACATTGAGAAGTAGTGTCCTGCTGTGCCACAGCAGGTGGTGTAACTCCAGTAGTGGACTGTATCCATCAGCAGTGTGCGGGCTCTCACAGAAGTCAGGCTGAAGTGATGGCCCACCTAGGACAGCAGGAAGGCAGCCACTATCTCAAGGGCATCTAATTCAGCCTTTCTGTTGAAAATATGGGAATGGTTGTATTGATCGTATTCACCTAATTAACTGCTTAATTATTGCAGCTCCATTCCAAAGAGAACCATTTTAAACCAAACTAAATGTGGCATATAACTCAGTGAACCATCCAGAAGACTCGTAGATTTGGGTGTTTTAGAATCAATTTCGTTACCTTTTTAATATATTTTCTGCTTAAATTTTCAACAGTCTTTTTCATATTGAGCCTGATATGTGAAATGACACAAGGTAAAATAAAGATACTGTGATTGTGATTTGTGACTTCTGTCTCCTGTTGGAAAGAAGGAAATGCAAGGGAGAACAAGAGCAATGTTTATAGGTTGCTGACTTGTCAGGATGGCTGGCTGGCTTTTACCTTCCCTGCTCCAGGTTACATTTCTTTTTCTTGGAGCTCAAAGCTTGGGGCTCAAAGATGTTATTAATTATTTTATGTGTTTTTCACTGTAGGGATGACGGTAAGTTCCAATAAAGATGGCTCAGGAATGATAGTCCGCAGCGTCATCCATGGAGGCTCAATAAGTCGTGATGGACGGATTGGTGTGGGGGACTGCATCCTGTCCATTAATGAAGAGTCAACCACTAACTTAACCAATGCACAAGCCCGGGCTATGCTCAGGAGGCATTCGCTCATTGGACCAGATATAAAGTAGGTAAAGCTAGGTGATGTATTGTGGTATGAAGATGCTAATAATGAAACCTTGCTTATTTATGCAAGTATTCTAAATGAAAATTTTGTCTGTTTCTACAACATGAGTTTACCTTTTAAGTTACAGCTGGATAATTCACCTTCAGATTACAGCTTTATGGGTTTGAAAGATAAAATCACTTGTGTGAGAGGCTTTGGACGTTCTTAGAAAAGTTATTACTGTCATTAGTAATCATCTTCATTACTGCCCTGGTTTTATTGAAGGAATGGGATTAGTCAGAGTTTTGTGTTCATAGTCTTCTAAAGAAAGTAAGAATTTTCTCAAGGTGTTTGTGTTTCTCAAAGCTGGATTGTCCTGGCCATTGCACAAGTGATTTCATTTGATGGGGATCTTTGTAATAGATTTTGGTTTTGACTGCCAGACAGAAAGTATGACACATGATATTAATGCAGAAAAGTTATACTTAAAACATTTTCAGTACTTCAGTGACAAACAGCAGAACAGTCTGTTTGGTTAAGTTACTTCCGATTTTTTATTAGTACATACAAAGGAGCTGTTGCTCAACTGCATAAATATCTACTCTTGGGAGCACTACTATAAACTTGAAGTAATTAAGACAAGTTTTGAAAAATTTATGTGCTTGATGAGAAAGTTTCTTGTTCTCAAGTTCACTCAATTTACTGAATTTTAAATTTCCCTTGAAATACAGTTCTGTATAACTGTCATGGTTGTGGAGTTAACTTTGCCCACATACACCATCTAGAAATGAGGTTGTTCCTACGCTTGTGGACAGTGCTTTAGACACACCAATGCTGGGTTTACAGTGCCAAAAAAACTAGTAGCTTTTTTTATCAAACGCATGGTAGCACGGATTGGGTCAGATCTGCAAATGGGATTAATGGAGCTGTTTGTAATAGATGCCGTTACTTATTTAAGAGCCTTGCTTTGAAAGGGATCAGTTCAGTCCCAGTATCGTTGCAGGTAGCTCTGTGGTTTTTGTCAGTTCAAAATGGACTGCAGGGCATGCCGTCCTTCCCCAGAAGTATTCTAGCTTTGAAGAGACCTCACATTTTGGGAATATGTAGGCCAGGTATCTTCATGGTGGGTGGTAGGTTTCATTGTCTCCCCCACGGGTGTCATGCAGTTAGGATTATGATTTAATGCAAACTTGTTTAAGTAATGGGATATGCTCATATAATGAATTACATTGTTGTCAATGCTGTCACGAATATGAGTGAGTCAGCATTGATAAAATGTGGCATTGATTATTATGGTAGGCTTTCAAACTGTATTACAATTCTGACTGCCACGACTGAAATAATTTAATATGTGTGCATGCATGTGTGTGTACGTCTGCTTAGATACACAAATGCTTCAGCACCATCCTTTTGTGAGGAGTTTTCCTTAGTGCTGTAGTTACATGATCAGCCACAGATGTGTTCATTATTTGTGCTTATCCTTTTATAGCTGCTGCATTTTACACTATCTGACTAAAGTTTAGTTTTGTAGTCTTAGTCTGCTGCAGATACATTGGAAATGCCAAAATCTTGTCTTAGACATGAATTTTCAGATTTTCCAGAGAACAGTGCATCCCCTTTCTGAAAGATCTCACAGAAAAGGGGCAGTTGCTATTTATGTACTTACTTTCGATTTTTGTCTTTCATTTTCTATTTATGTTCTTCAGTGCATTCACATGATAAGGGTTTAAAGTGAATCTGGCTTCTGCACTTCAAAGAGTTGTAAAATCAAATCTTTTGGTAGCTTCTGAAGAAGTCTTGCAAGAGTAAAGACAATATTTTTGGGCCTACATAGTTATGATACAAAATTATTCAGCATAATTGAACTATTCTGTTAATTGGTACTTTCAGGAGCAGTACAGAATACTGGAAAAATATTATGATACAAAGATGGGGATAATGTCCCAAATCAGAAATTTGCAGATACAGAACATTATCTTGTGATAGTTTTTCCTGCTTGCTGAGAGGGATACACAACTATATAGATGTCCTTTCAGATCTAATGTGGTGTACCACCATGCAGGATTTGCAGGCCATCTTTATATAATTTCTTTTTATCCATGCAGGGCTGAAAAGCTTTTACCATAACTTTTAGACTGAGCTTTTTCTTGGGTAGCAGGATGCCCCCAAAGAGTGATTAGAGAGAAGTATTTAATATCAAAGCTGTGTTTCAGTGGCAAATATGATTTGTTGAGAAACATAAAGCTGTTCGTATTTTCCACATAAAGGCTTTGTTTTATTTTATTAAAGGAAATTTGATTTTGAATAGTTGAAGAACGAGCAATTTAAATTTCAGACTTAGGTATTTTATTTTTTTCTCCTTTGTATGTGGGAAAGCCAGATGTGTGGCCTTATGCATTCTGTTTCACTTCTCACTCCACCTTGCCAGGAGCTCTTATATTTCTGTAATAATAGCCAGGGTTTTGTGCTCAGCAGCAGCTGCTTGTAACATCTGTCAGATAATTACAGAGCTGAATCAGAATTCACCTGCCTAAAGTGCAGGGATGAATTACTGATTAAGAAATAAAAGATAGATTGCAATTCCATTTTCCATGCTTGTTAATAATCATTGCTGTAGATTATAATAAAGAGCTGATGCTTTCTGGGGGAGGTGTAGATGAAGCGGAGGTAGAAGGGGGAAAAAAAAAGGAAAAAAAAAGAGAAAAAAATAAAGCAGCTCACACTTTTAACTACATTAAGTATGCCTGTCGCATTCAGCATGAGACATTGACGTTTGTTAACACCATTGTAAAAAGATGCTGCATCGTATGCTTCACATTCTAGATCTTCTCCAGCACCTGCTGATGATCAGGCCCTCTGTTATGTGTGAGTATTGGCAATTTAGAAACTCATTATGGCTCTGTGTTGCAACTTGTCTGTAAAATCATTCCATGCTTTTATGACATCCATAGTAATGTCAGGGATACATCCAGATATAGGTACATACTCTTTGTATGTGTGTGTGCACGTGTGTGGCTGCACATGTGGAAGTGTATATATCTGTTTTTTAAAAAAGGTATGACTGTGTGTGTACATATACATGTGTATATATATATATATATGGCTTTAAACTTGAAGATTGGAGCATAATTCCTCAGACTGGAATGAAAACACCTGCTATTATTGCTAATATTTTTAAATTTCATCTGTGACAGCCACCCCAGATGTGCTCAGAGCACGTACATACGTGTGTGTGTGTGTGTGTGTATACAGGGTTCACTGCTAGAATTGGCGGGAGTACGATGTACTGATATCTGGATTAATCTCAGTGTCATATTTTCTGTGGCACTTACGTGGCACTTAGATTTTACTTCCATGTATAAAAAGATTCAAGTTAGACCTTAAATGTCAATGACAGTAATTTGTCCTGAACATTTTCCATACTTTGTTATTTGGTTTGTTGGTGTTTCAAGGTTTTGTGTGGCTGTTCAGTCAAGCATGTGATAAATGTTCCTCTGTACTGCATGCAGTGTTGTGTTGACAAGATATTTTCATATGTACGCCTTTTGGTGTTTCCATTGCCACTGCTTTCATTACTAGTGCATATCTCTGGGGAGAAGAGAGTGGTTGTAGCTCTCAAGAAAGGAAACCAGAACACTTTCTCCTTCGAACTGTACAGCTGTGAAAGAAAGGAAATGATTAAACCCTGCATATACTGTCCATTGAAATTGTTGAACTTTAACAATGTATGAATTACAATGCAATAGTAGGGCAGTCATTTGTTTCCTGTTTTCTGTGTCTTGATTCCTATTTCCTGGAACTTGTTTCTCTTACTGTCTTCCCTGTAACCATATTAAGGCATTTATCAGTCCCTTTTGCAGATGAACCATTCAGGTGCCTGGGTAGACTTTCATTTCCACTTCACAGCAGAAGGTCAACAAAGTTGACCAGGCACGCCCAATACCCTTCTTGTTCCGGGCCAGTGGCACGCTAAGCTGTTCAGGATGATGTTGGATATCTTCAGACCTCACTGCGACCTCCAGGAAGTGAGCTACAATAGTGATCCAGCAAGTGATGGATTTGATAACTGTAGGATGTCTGCCCATGAAGTACTAAGGAGGGAAGAAATTCTTTGCAGACGTAAATCTGAGGTCTTTAGTACAATCTGGCCTTGTTGTGTCACAGAAGGCAGGAGCAGGACAGTCACTTAGCAAACAGCTTTCTGGTATACATATTTCCTAAAATTAATTTTCAGAGCTAGTTTTTTGGTATAACTTTTCCTTTCAATAGTAACGTGCAAAGGAGAGAGACAAGGAGGACAGTCATGTCAATAATACAGCTTAGCTAGTAAGAGCAGCTGGGGAAACCTTTACAGTTAACTGAACCGTGGAAATCATGAGCAAGAAAGGAAGTTGAACTCCTACACAGAATATACCTTTTCATGCATTTGATCCATATAATTTAGTTTTCTTTTTTGTGCTACTTTTTTTTTTTCCAAAATGCAAGTGAATGTTCTATTTAGTTAAGTGTTATATTTATGAAGTAGCTGAAGCATTATTGAAGTTTAGTTGTAGATAAGAATGAACAGTTAAAAACATATTGAATGTTCCTTTGAGTACTTAAAATCAGGCAATTAGAACTGTAGTTAAGCACTAGAATAGAAATAATGTAATTTTGCACAGAACTAAAATGTAACAGCTCCCAGTGATACTATCTAAATTTGACTACATTAATTCAGTTGCTCAATTTTAGATGCATATTTCAAAATGGTGGAGTGAACCTGTTCTGTTCTCAGAAAGGGAAGCTTATGTATCTAACAGCTTTTGGGAGAAATTTGTGAGTAGCATATAAGGCTGTTTGAGAGCAGCCTTTGAGCAGTACCTTTTGTATGTCCCAGCACTATGTCAGTTGCTTACTTGTATAATGAAGAACAACATGCTATCCAAGAAGTTGGAGTCCATATGGTTTGCCTTCCTCTTAGCTGATCTGTAATGCTGATGTTGCACAGAAGTATGAGGTAAAGACTTCTACTGCCAGTCTACATCGAGGCTGAAACTGGGCATATCTGTTTCCTCTTTAGGAGTCTGCTGTTCTCCTTTCCATACTTTAAACAATAGCTTCCAGCTACAGTTCAGTATAAAGGAGATTGTCCAAGCCTTCTTGCCATCAGGAAGGTTGATTGCAATTCTGGTTTCTTTACTGCAGCTGTCTTTCAAGGGAGAATATTACCTACTTATTTTTATAAGGTGAAAATGGATTAATTTAATTGGGATGAAACAGGTGAATGTAACTGGATAAATAATACATTTTCTTTCATTGAAATGCATCTTGCATGTCTTGTAGTTTTGTAGAGGCAAGATATTCTTATGGGCTTACTGAGTGGTGCTTCTGCAGCAGCATTTGCCCTGTAAGAGTTTTGTGACCATAATACTGGCACTTTGCTACGGTTCAGTGCATTTGGAGTTGGAGATGGCTGAGAAGTAGTAGTGGTTATTTTCAAAAACTTTTTTTTCCTCCTGCTTCTCTTCCCTTTCACTGCTAGGGTTTTGTGAAATAACTGCTGCATGTCTTGCGTGTTTTCCAGTGCTAGAATGCCTTCAGGAATGACATGTAAGAGTCAGTGACCTTCTGCTGAGTGTTTGTTCCCTAGTGTATGTTAACTCCCTGGCACTTGAAAATGAAAACGTTCTGTGTCAAGCACAGGACACTTATGTGTTTGAAAAAATGCCGAAGTAGGAGAGGGAGGAGATTTAAGGAAGAAAAAAAAGCTGGTGATAGTATGATGATTTAGAAATATCCATTAAAAGAACTGGACAGTTCCTCATGCTCAGCACCGTAGGCGCCTCCTTAATGACCATTTTCTGCACTTTTCTAGATATGATAGATGTGAGAGGAGGTAGGGAATGTGCTTGGGCACTGATGAAGACAACAAATAAAGATGGTGCTTATGGTGATTTTCATAGGGTACCAGGTTGGAAGACAATCCTTAAGGATTGTCTGGTCGAATCTTTATTGTCAAAAGCACAGTCTAGACAAGATGGCCCAGCACCCTGTCCAGCTCAATCTTAAAAGTGTTCGATGTTGGGCAATCCACCACCTCCCTGGGGAGATTATTCCAATGGCTGATCGCTGTCATTGTGAAAAATTTTCCTCTTGTGTCCAAACAGAATCTCCCCAGGAGTAACTTCTCCCATTGCCCCTTGTCTTTTCTATGTGACTCTTTGTAAAAAGGGAGTCTCCATCTTCTTTATCGCCACCCTTTAAATAGGGGAACGTGGTGATAAGGCCTCCCCTAAGCCTTCTTTTCTCAAGGCTGTAAAACCCAATTCTGTCAGCCTTTCCTCACATGGGAGGCTTCCCAGTCCTTTGATGATCTTTGTGGACCTTCTCTAGACGTGTTCCAGCCTGTCCACATCTTTTTTGTATAATAGGGCCCAAAACTGAACACAGTATTACATTTGTGGCCTGAAAAGCCCTGAGCAGAGTGAGATAATCTCTTTATCTCTGCTGTTGATGCCCTTGTTGATGCAACCCAGCATCCTGTTGGCTTTCTTTGCTGCTGCAGCCCACTGTTCACTCATCTCGAGCTTCTTGTCCACCAGGACCCCCAGGTCTCTTTCCACCAGCCGGGTAGAACCCAGCCTGTGCTGCACTCTTGGATTATGTTTTCCCAAGTGCAAGATTTTGTATGTGTCCTTGCTGAACTTCGTAAGATTCTTGTTGTCCCACTTTTCCAGCCTATCCAGATCTCCCTGCAGGGAGTCTCTTCCTTCCACTAAGTGTCCACTTACCCACTCAGTTTGGTATCATTGGCAAACTTCATTCAGGGTACACTTTCTGTGCTGCACTCTTGGATTATGTTTTCCCAAGTGCAAGATTTTGTATGTGTCCTTGCTGAACTTCGTAAGATTCTTGTTGTCCCACTTTTCCAGCCTATCCAGATCTCCCTGCAGGGAGTCTCTTCCTTCCACTAAGTGTCCACTTACCCACTCAGTTTGGTATCATTGGCAAACTTCATTCAGGGTACACTTTATCCCATCATCCAGATCACTTATGAAGATACTAAACAGCATTTGACCCAGTATCCATCCCTGGGGGCGCCCACTTGTGACAGATTTTCAGTTTGAAAAGGAGCTATTTAACATCACCCTCAGTGGCCAGTTCCTTGGCCACTGCACAGACCACTTATCTAGATGGTAATGCATCAATTTCTCTAGGAGGACACTGTGGGGAACCATGTTGAAAGCCTTGGAGAAATCCAGGTGGACAGTGTCCACTGCTCACCCCACATCAGCCCACAGCTTACTTTGTCATAGAAGGTTATCAGGCTTGTCAAGCATGATTTGCTTTTGGTGAATCCATGCTGGATTTTCCCAGTTATGTGCTACATTAGACTTGTGATAGCCCCCAGGAGGATTCATTCCATAACTTTCCCAGGGACTGATGTGCCTGTAATTTCCCTGGATCCTCCTTTAAGCCCTTCTTGTAGATGGGGGTGATGTATGCCTTCTTCCAGTCTCCTGGGACATCCCCCCGTCACCACGACTTCTCAGAGATTATGGAGAGCAGCCTCGCAGTGATGTCAGCCAGATCCCTTTATACCCTCGGCTGGATAACATCAGGGCCCATTGATTTGTGAGGGTTAGGCTCCTGTAATAGTTTGCATACCAACAATTTTGGTACAGTTGGTACAGACATCATTAGTCATATAAAAGTTTATTTGTTCTGCCCTCTGCTGCTTCCTGTATTCAGCAGAAAAACAATGAGAGGGGGAACCAGTGGCAGTCAGGGAGTGACAGACAGAGGAGGATTCCAGTGAGGGAGTGATGGAAAGGAGAGGGCTCCAGGTGAGAGAGACTCAGAGCTGAAGGAGTCTCCTCTCAGCAGTTTACATGTCCATGTGAAGTCGTCAAGATATTTTTTTCTCTGTTTGTTCTGTGGGGAAATGTGTTCATAATTCTTTTACCATGTGATGGACAGAAGACAGCCCTTCTTTTGGTGTTCTTTTTCCGTCAGCCTTACTTCTTGGCAGACTAGGATCTGATAGTGAAGCTGCTTATTGAACAACTGAAGGTTTTTAAGATGATGAAGCATTTTAAAGGAGGACCATCTAAATAGCTCTGTTTAGATGATAGTGTCCTTTTGCCTGTAGAGGGAATTTTTTTAAGAAATATTTTTCATGCCTTAATCTTTTTTTCCTCCTCTTTGTTTTCCTCCTCCCCAGTCTATTGGGCCATTTCTTCTTCTGGCATTCAAACATGATTGGGTTACAGTAGGGCTTCAGGAGTATGCATGTCATTTGACATGGTGATCTGACTTTCCCAAGCCGGCTGGAAGTGCATGAAGGGGTATAAGAAGGAGTTGAGCAGGGAATTGCTTCCTGTGGCGTAGGTGCTGTGCTGTAACACATTTGTATGTTGAAACCCATGCAGTATTTTTCAGCAAAAGTATAGAAGCCTAAAACAGATACGAAACTGCCCAGGATAGCACAAAACCTCCTGCAAACCAACTTCCAGAAGCATTTTCAGCCAGCATTTATAGAATCATAGAATCATAGAATTTCCCAGGCCGGAAGGGACCTCCAAAGGTCATCTAGTCCGACCTCCCCGCAGTCAGCAGGGACACCCCCAACTAGACCAGGTTGCCCAGGGCCTCGTCGAGCCTCACCTTGAATATCTCCAGGGATGGGGCCTCAACCACCTCCCTGGGCAACCTGTTCCAGTGCTCCACCACCCTCACAGTGAAGAACCCTCTCCTAATCTCCAGTCTAAATCTGTTCCCCTCCAGCTTGAAGCCATTGCCCCTCGTCCTGTCACTACAGGCCTTTCTAAACAGGCTCTCCCCAGCCTTCCTGTAGGCTCCCTTCAGGTACTGGAAGGCTGCTATTAGGTCTCCCCGGAGCCTCCTCTTCTCCAGGCTGAACAACCCCAGCTCCCTCAGCCTGTCCTCATAGCAGAGGTGCTCCATCCCCCTGGTCATCCTTGTGGCCCTCCTCTGGACCCGCTCCATCAGGTCTATATCCTTCTTATATTGAGGGCTCCAGACCTGCACACAATACTCCAGGTGAGGTCTCACCAGAGCAGAGTAAAGTGGCAGAATCACCTCTCTGGACCTACTGGCAACGCTTCTTTTGATGCAGCCCAGGATGCGATTGGCCTTCTGGGCTGCAGCTGCACACTGCCTGCTCATGTCCAGCTTCTCATCCACCAGCACCCCCAAGTCCCTTTCCTCAGGGCTGCTTTCCAATACCTCACTCCCTAGTTTGTATTGGTGGCGAGGATTGTTCCGGCCCAGGTGCAGAACCTTGCATTTGCTCTTGTTGAACCTCATGAGGTTCACCTGGGCCCACCTCTCCAGCCTGTCCAGGTCCTTTTGGATGACATCCCGTCCCTCTGGTGTGTTGACAACACCACACAGGGTATTTAGGATGGTAATAATGCTTCACATGTTATAGATCCTTCAGTGTTTGTCTTTGCACGAGGAATCTCTGTTTTGACTGAAGCTGGATTGACTCTATTACACTCTTGTTGTTGTTCAAGCACCATTTACTTAAAATGGAGTGGCCAGCCCTCAGAAAATTATGTGCTGGTCAGCTACCTCATTTGACCGTAAATGCATGTTTGTCAAAAAGTCACAAAGGATTCATATAACTCAGCGTTGTGGCTTTGAAGTCAATAACTATATAAATTGGTTTCGAGTGGCTTCTTAATAACCATTCCTCACACCCACCAAAGGTAGGACCAGTGGTCCTCATGTGATGCTTTAATCATGTCCCATTTTATTGCAGTATTACGTATGTGCCAGCAGAACATTTAGACGAGTACAGGGCCAGTTTGGGACAACAGGCAGAGGGAGCTGTGCCACTTGAACTTTTTGCTTCACATACTGTCAGGTGAGTCAAAGGACTTACTCTTTCTTCCCATAGGGCTCTCAGATGTAACTCTTTCCATACACTTTGCACAGTTCAGAAAGATAGGTTTTATTTTAGAAAAGCTGAAAGATGGATGATTTTCTTCACATCAGCAGCCATTACAATAGAAAGCTATTCAGAATACAGTTTTTGCTTTGGATAGCAATTTTTTTTTGACATTTTTCAAGGCTGTTTTATAGGTGTTTGATGTACCCAAAAAGGAGATTGAATAGTGCCTCATCCTAAACTTCTCTAAAATACCATGGGAGTTGATTTATGTATTGCCACAAATACTCAGTCCTTCCAGCACAAGAATTCAGCATCGATGGTCTGTCCAGAATGTATACTGGAAAGAATTAATTATGCTGTTCTTTTCCTTGAGTTTCAAATATTCATTACAGTGACAGGACAGAATATTCAAAGTGACTAATAATTCCTGTTTTCTTGAAATTAATCTCCAAAAGCAGTAACTGGTTTGAATGCTGCTATTGTAATTTCTTCCATTTTGGAAACAATAAGTAATTACCTTCAGCTTTGATTTGTTTCTAGTTTCAAAATACAGAGTCTTTTATTTTGTGATTTCAGTTAGTAGTAAGTTAACTGCAGAGAAAAGTGGACAGGGAATGCCCAAACACAACATATATTCTAACAGACATCTGAAAAAGAAGTTCCTCACACGAACCCTGTGTACAAATTCTAATGCTGACAGGGTGATCCAATACATGAAATTCTGCAGTGAAATCTAGTGGTTATGTGGGTTCTTTGAAAATTAATTGCATATTTATTTTCATCAGCAGGGAACTGCCAGAGCTTCCAGAACGTGAAGAAGGAGAGGGAGAAGAAAGTGAACTTCAAAATGCAGCTTTCAGTAACTGGAACCAGCCCAGAAAGTAAGTGCAGATCTAGTTGCACAGTGTAAAATCTTACTTAAAATGCAAAAATTTTGAAACCTGTAATATATTTTAAGGGGAGTAGGAAAACAACAGAATTGCTACACTTAATGTGTTGTGCGCTGCAGGACTAATTCACTGTTGATTTTTACTGCCATTGGGCTAAATCCCTGCAATCTAGCAGTATCTTGATTGCTTTACTACTTTATAGACTGACTCTCTGAGAGCCAGTAAGAAGAGATGAAGAGAAGGATTTACAGTTTTGATTAGAATCCAAAATAAAGTGAACAACGGTAGACGGAATTATAGGCTTTCTGAGCAATTCAGGAGATAACTCCCACGGAAAAAGAAAAAGTTTTCTAAGGAGGAGTTCTTTCTGAATGTTTTGAAACCCTTGTGCAAATCTTGATGTCTTCAGTGTGCAGCATTGTCATAATCACAACAGATTTTCATGTATTTTGGTTCTTGTTTTGTCACAACAGGGTTGAACTCTGGAGGGAGCCCAGCAAGTCGCTGGGAATCAGCATTGTTGGAGGACGAGGGATGGGGAGCCGCCTGAGTAATGGAGAAGTGATGAGAGGGATCTTTATCAAGCACATCCTGGAAGACAGCCCAGCTGGCAAAAACGGAACGCTGAAAACTGGAGATCGGATCGTGGAGGTACCAGCCGAGTGCCTTTTGCTTGCAATAGCCCCAGCATCTTGTGAGCTGCTGAGATGGATGTGTGGTCCTGAGCCGACAGCTGTGAAATTGCTCCAGCTGGCGCCTCTTGAGCCACGGAGCGCAGTACCATCTGCTGATGCGTGTGTGCAGACAGCTTTTAAGTTGAATATACAACCTAAAGCATAGATGGCTGACTCTGAGCATCGGTCTGTAAAGCCAGCAGTTCTACCTGCCTGTTTTGAAGTCAGCATGTGTAGGAATCAGCTTGTTTGGTGAAGCTAAAATGTTTTACTTTGGCATATTGGATAGCAACAGAAACGGTCAGTGAATAGCAAATCATGCAAATAAATGTCAAGCTTATTTCCTTTTCAAATCTTACACAAATTACACCATTCTTGTGCAGGAAGTTAGGGAGACATTTTTTCCTGCTGTCATGAAGAAACCTGGATTTGATACAAAAGAAGTTGAGCGTTATGCCCGTGCCTGAGGATAGGATAGCCAGTGGTGTTGCAGGGAAGAATTCGGCTAGATTTCTCTTCTGCTTAGCCAATCATGTGCTCATGCAGCCACTTCTACTTTCTTGCTTAAAGAATAGCGAACATACTGAAAGGAATGTGTCTTTCCTGTGGTGATTATCAGTAAGTCACATGTTACGCCGTCTCCAGTGTCAGGCCATTTAGGAACTGCACTCCTCTTAACCCTGCTGGATGTCCTTAGCTGGCTGTCCATCAGTAAGAACAGAAAAAACAGCTTGACAGAGATGGTGATTCTTTCCCCGGATCAGACTGGGCTTGCTTTACATGGTGCTACTCAAACTGCAGTTTACTGTCTGCTACAGGATCCTTATAAAGGGTCTTGAAATAATACCTTAATATAGATAGCACTTTCTGCAGCAGGGTGGAAGAGTTTCCAGTGTACATCAAGTTGGGAGGTCGGCAGCAAATTTAAAAACTTTCATTCTATTTGTATACCTGGATTTTTATGAATGCAATGATTGTCTCTGACAATGATGCTTGCAGAAGTTGGAGTGCGTGAGTGAAATTAAGTAGCTAATGTTGTGTTAATGTGACTGCATCTGAATGGATTATTTCAGTTTCTTAAGTTGTGGAGTATCTGGGCATTTCTCTCTGTTAGTGCAGAAAGTATTTCAGACATGAGGAGTTGGAGAGCCTTGGTGTGTCTGTTCCATTCTGCATAGATTTAGAATTTTGTCTCTCAGATTGTTTGTATTCTCTCTTTATTTTCATTGGATGATTAAGTTTAAGGTAGAGTTAGACGATTAAAAAGGTAGGGGTAATCCTTGTTATGTGACTTCGTGTGCAAGAATTGCCACTAACAAATAACCTTTCTGTGTTAGCTTCTAGCTTTTATTATGGTCATTGTGAGAATGCTTTACTGATGCTAACCTCACCATAACATGGTTCTTACCTGGATTGCAAGACAAACTGTTTTATACACCACTGCATATGAAGATGAAAAGCAACTAGGCAAAAATTTGTCTTTAGCCATCCTTTGTAAATGCTTTCTTCTAGAAGAGACAAAGCTTTTCAGCTCTGACCTAAAAATTTTAACTTCTGGGGAAAGTGACTAGTAGCTAAAATTGGTCTGACCTTGCTTTAAAAAAAAAAAAAAAGAAAAGAAAGGGAAAGAAGTACACTGTTGAGGATAGGATAGCCAGTGGTGTTGCAGGGAAGAATTCGGCTAGATTTCTCTTCTGCTTAGCCAATCATGTGCTCATGCAGCCACTTCTACTTTCTTGCTTAAAGAATAGCGAACATACTGAAAGGAATGTGTCTTTCCTGTGGTGATTATCAGTAAGTCACATGTTACGCCGTCTCCAGTGTCAGGCCATTTAGGAACTGCACTCCTCTTAACCCTGCTGGATGTCCTTAGCTGGCTGTCCATCAGTAAGAACAGAAAAAACAGCTTGACAGAGATGGTGATTCTTTCCCCGGATCAGACTGGGCTTGCTTTACATGGTGCTACTCAAACTGCAGTTTACTGTCTGCTACAGGATCCTTATAAAGGGTCTTGAAATAATACCTTAATATAGATAGCACTTTCTGCAGCAGGGTGGAAGAGTTTCCAGTGTACATCAAGTTGGGAGGTCGGCAGCAAATTTAAAAACTTTCATTCTATTTGTATACCTGGATTTTTATGAATGCAATGATTGTCTCTGACAATGATGCTTGCAGAAGTTGGAGTGCGTGAGTGAAATTAAGTAGCTAATGTTGTGTTAATGTGACTGCATCTGAATGGATTATTTCAGTTTCTTAAGTTGTGGAGTATCTGGGCATTTCTCTCTGTTAGTGCAGAAAGTATTTCAGACATGAGGAGTTGGAGAGCCTTGGTGTGTCTGTTCCATTCTGCATAGATTTAGAATTTTGTCTCTCAGATTGTTTGTATTCTCTCTTTATTTTCATTGGATGATTAAGTTTAAGGTAGAGTTAGACGATTAAAAAGGTAGGGGTAATCCTTGTTATGTGACTTCGTGTGCAAGAATTGCCACTAACAAATAACCTTTCTGTGTTAGCTTCTAGCTTTTATTATGGTCATTGTGAGAATGCTTTACTGATGCTAACCTCACCATAACATGGTTCTTACCTGGATTGCAAGACAAACTGTTTTATACACCACTGCATATGAAGATGAAAAGCAACTAGGCAAAAATTTGTCTTTAGCCATCCTTTGTAAATGCTTTCTTCTAGAAGAGACAAAGCTTTTCAGCTCTGACCTAAAAATTTTAACTTCTGGGGAAAGTGACTAGTAGCTAAAATTGGTCTGACCTTGCTTTAAAAAAAAAAAAAAAGAAAAGAAAGGGAAAGAAGTACACTGTTGCTGATATAATATCTCATAATGAAAGACCCTCCAGCACCTAACAAGTTTAAGTCTGTAAATCTCTTCAAGTCCTGAGAGGTAGGTTATTCTGAGATAGGATTTACAGGAAGCGGTATTTGGCAGACACTATCATTCTTCAGATTACTTTATCTCTTCTTATTATCATATCTCTTATATTACATTGCCTGTGGGAAAACGTGTGGGGCCTGAACCAAGAATGTTCAGAAATGTGTTTTCAAAACTACGGAAAAAATTTATTTGATGTCCTTTCAGTGCTCTTGGAAATCACAAACCTGTGTGTGAGGGACCTCAAGCCAAGTCAGTAGAAATCCCACCAAAACAAGAGGTTTGGGCTTAGCATTTAGTGAAAGTTTCCTAATCAAAACCCAAAGCAGACTCATGGTTCTTGTAGCTTCTTACAACGTTAAGGTGAGGTCTTCCAATTACAGGTGGATGGAATTGACCTCAGAGATGCCAGCCATGAACAAGCTGTGGAAGCCATACGGAAGGCAGGCAATCCTGTAGTCTTTATGGTACAGAGCATTATAAGCAGACCAAAGGTAAGCATAAAGAGCGTGAAAAGAGATGTAATACATAGTAATAGATGAAACAAATATTCAAGGTGGTGGTGTTTGGGAATGGGATATTTAATCCTGAAAATTCCATCTTAGCTATTTTAGGAACAAATATTTGATTTGAGTATTATTTCCATTTAGAATGAAATCGATTTGGATTTGGAATTACCCTCCAGCACGCCGTCCTCAAACTATTTTGAAAAGCCTCAAGAAAGATAATTTGTTGGGGGGCAGAGTAGGAGTCTAACTAAAACCAGCTCTTAGAGATTGACAGCATGTCTGAGGAGCGCATGCAGAAATACAGCACCTGTTAAAAAATTCATTGGACATTAATGAAAGGACCTAGAAGTACACGGAAGTTTTCCGTCACTAAGCTGCATGGACATTGCAGACAAAAGCTACTGAGCTTTAATATAAGTTGCTTGCATCACTAGAAACTAAACTTCCTCATTGTAGAGTCTGTGTAAGCTGCGTGTTTATTTACTAGTTGTCTCATAACTCTTGTTCCCCAGCCAGAGTCTCTTTATAACCCTTCTTCAGCTTCTGCTCCCCGTGGGCAGAAAACTACTAACCCATTTTATCGTCAGTCATCTAAGGTAAAGTTGCATGAAAAAGCTCTGTTGAATGTTGGTTATTGATGCTCAAGCTACTAAAGTAAGGCTTTTGCATTTGCTGTGATGTGAACAAAACTGCCACGGCTGAATGTTTAGGACAGTTTGGGATGGAATGATGCCATTGCTTTATCACAACTTAATTTTATTTTCAGAATGCTCCTTTGCTATTTTTGATTGTAGTTCTTTATTCTCTTTATTTTCCAATTATTAAGCTTCTTGGTTATTTCTTGACTGTTTATTAACAAACCCTTGTTTCTTTGTAAGCAGAAACATTGCAAATGCTCTTACTGTACACGTGCTGTGTTGTGATCTTTGTAAATGGCATTATATTTATTGTTTTCATCTTTCGAAACCTGCATCTGTACTTTATAATAAGATCTTATAAAGGAATTTCCTGCATTCATTCATGTGCAGTCACCCAGATAGCTAGCTGCCTGCACACAGTAGCTATATTTAATATGGTACTGCTATGTATTTAGCAAGGCCGTCAATTTCAAGTGACATGTTGCTAATAAGTTGGTTTCTTCCCCTTTGTTTTTTCATTCAGGCTGCTCTAGTAGTTAAAGAGATCCTAAGTGTACTCCAGAATAGCTCAAGAAATGCAAATGGGCTGTGAAAAGATAGCTGATAGTTTTGCTTGCAAGCAGTTACCCATCCAATCTGTGTTTCATACTACTACTGCTCTGGGTATTTCTGACTAAGGATTAGTCTGTCACCATGGTTGTCATCCGAGATAATTTGTAGGGTTAAAGCATTGTGCTAAGAGAAATGCTAGCTAGTTTGTGATACTTTAGCATGCTGGACACATTAATAAAATGCTAAACACAAGTAGGTTGAAAAAAATTTAAAAAAAAAGGAGGGAAAATAAATGCTGCTATTTTAGGATTTGTTTTGTGAAAAAACAGTAAAAGGAAAAATACCTTTATTTTAACATTTGCTTTTCTTGTTCTAGACTGTGCACGCTAAACCTGTTTAAGCAAATGCAAATGCTCCACATTTTATCATGGTACTCAGTCCTTATTAGTACAATGCTGTTACACAGATCAGAGTTTGAGCTAGCAGTAGTATTTTAGGTGCTAAAATATAAAAGGCAAGATTTTCAATTATTGTGGCTGATCTTGTGTTTTCTCTTTTACTAAGATTTCACTGTTTATATGCAAAATGTTTGTGATGCCTGTTTTAGTTGCTTAAAATTTCATCAAGATACCATTTAAAATTTTATGCTGATGACAAATGTAATGGTTAAATTGTAATAGGATCATTACACTGGCAAATTACTTTTCCCAAACTTTTCTTTATAAAAGACAAAATCAAATGTGAATCACATGTGTAAACAGAAAATCTTGTACTGTAGGGAGACTGCTTGTTGATTTTCAGTGACTCACCAGTGAAGAAACCTTGTTTGTGCACAGCTCTACTTTCTCATTGCTAAAGATACTGTAGAACCAAGACATATGTTGTCTTACCAAACTACATTACTTCTGCTTTGCAAAAGAATATTTGAGAATAAATGTTTAGAGATGCAATTTCTATTTTCAAATACTTTTAAAAAAACCAAAATGCTTTAAGAAAATTTTAAACAGCAACAGACATCTGTATTCAATTACCATGATGTAAATGTATCAGTTGATGCTGCAAGCTTTTCACATTCATGTTCACTTACTATGCTGCTTATTATCCAGCACTGTTAAATTTACAGCCCTAGGACGTTCAGGCAATTGCCGGATGGATACACCTAGTGTAAAAATTACTTTTCTGTATTGAACAGTATTTCCAATATGCTATGCAAAATCAGAGGTGTTCCCTCTTTACTAAACAGGTTCTGATCTCAAAATACATAACAGTCCAAAAAGTATAAGGAATATGAAATATAAATGATCAGAATACATCCTTTAATTTTGTCTAAATATGAAAACTCTTTTTGTCTTAAATAATAATGAGGAAGTACCTTGTATGGTTTAAGGAGGAGACCAGAGAATTTAGTTTCATTAAGCTATAAATTCAGGAAATTATAGATGCATGCACACATGCAGAAAGTGATCTATAAAAGTTATTTTTGGATATGAATTCTGTTTAGAGATGCCTGTTATTACTAAACCTCTTTCGCGAAATGCACAGTGAGCATGTTACCACAAGAGGTAGATAAAATAATGAGAATTAATCTGTGGTTTTAAAAATAAAACTAACCCTACTACATGATTACAAATAATTGTGTTTATTCTAATCTAGAAATTCACAATTTTATAACTGACTAATGTGTAAGAGTATCCATATGCTGAGATGCTTGAACAAAATTGTACAAATATCGCAGCAAGTAAATTTTCAGTTGTTCATGCTGCTGAATTTTGCACTTAATGCACTTCTGAGGCTAGAACAGGTATGAGGATGGGTGCTTTTCATTTAAGCTCTGCTAAACATAGCTGATACAAACACAGGGCAAGTACACTTCTGCTTACCTTCATATGCCTGTAGCAAAGTGCAGGAAGTGGACCTTGTTTGGTTAGCACAGGCTGCTAATAAACCTTTTTGTTTCAGGAGTCACAAAGGGTTAATTTAAAAACGTTTTTGCTTAGTTTCTATTACGTTTTCCTTTTAGAGCCCTTCCCTGCCTCTCTCGCAGAACAGTCTTTTCTGTAGGCCAGCTCTCTTCAGCAGCACTAACCCCTTTGCTGATGCTTCGCAGTTCAACACTAACAAGGTTGGATGATGACACACTGTCTGCTTTTGACTCACCAAACATTATGTGTGTGCTTCTTCGCCATTAGTGTCTCTTTTCATTTAAATTCTTTTATAACAGTTCGGGTAAAATACTGTGCTGATGAGAGTGCAAATGATGTGTAGTGAATTAAAAAGACACAGACACGCAACGCGCATAGGCAAGTTTTGAGGAAGTTAAGAAATGCCCGCTCCATTAATTATAATCACTAAATCTAATCTAATCTGAGCTACCAAAATAGTAGGTTCTCAATTACAGAATCAGTCCCACTGGTATGTGTTAAAATACCCACCTGAGTGTAACTCTCTCATCAGTGTGAGGTGTTTTGCTTCTGTGCACTTCATTTTCTTTTTATGTGGTAAGGACTTTCCAGCTTTGATATCTCTTTTTTCTTTTTGCATGAAAATAAACCACATTGGCAGCTTTCATTTTATGATGCTGAAAATATTTTCCCTCTGCTTCTTGGAAATACTTTTAATGCACTATGAACAGGATGCTGACATCTTTGGAAATATGAAAAAAGTTAGATGCTTTTTTTCTGTGGTTAGTGCTTACTGCATGGTCACTCATATTGGGAACAGAGTTAACCTCTAATATAATAGTAAAGGCTTAATTCTTAGGTGCATGCATTTATGATTTAATAAAATAATTTCTCGCTGGTTTTACATCTTGGGAGTGATTATGCCCTTTGTCTGTTTTCCCATGTTGTCAAATGCATCGAATGTACAACAAACATTTATGATACTATACATGGTGTATAATTGTATGTGTGTTTTTGAAATCTGTCTTTGTGTTCATTTCTGAGGAAAGGGAGTATAAGTGTAACAAACAATGGCTTGTCTTTTCTATATTTCCAAAAGTATTTCTGAAAAAAAATTGCACACAGTTTCAGAGAAAACGTAGTGTTTTTGCAGTTTCTGCATTAAGTCCTTTTTTAACATTGAGATAAGAATGGCCTTTTGTCATCTCTGTCACTTCTGCTGAACTAAGGTTCATGTACAGCAAGAAACTTTGCTGAATCAGAGTTCTTAATAGCCCCTTAAATACTCTTTTCCCTTTATAAATGGAGTTAATAAAGTTGCTGCAGTTAGTAAAGTGAGTCCGTAACTGAAAATCAGTTAATCATTAATAATGCTGTGTGTTGCCAAAGGTGCTGTAACGTGTGGATTGCTGTTTTCTGTTGCTGTAGGAGGTATCGAATCCAGTTAGGGTTACCTTCCGTTGTTCCCCAACTAACCCTTTTGCTCCCACACCGTTCAAGGTTTGTCTTAATTCCAGTGAGTGGGTCCTACCATCTGTGTGCTGTACGTTTGTACATGGCCTGTGATACCTTCCGGAGTGCTGCTGCTTCCTCCTCGTGTGCCTCCTTTGTTGAAAGTGATACCGCTCCAAACTCGCTGCCGTTTTTCCTATTTGCTTGCCTCTGATCGGAGTGACCCCGGTAGCCAGATTGGTTCATGCACTGTCTTGATGCTTTGCATTTTAAATGAAATACTGTGCTGTGGCACGCTGAAAGTGTTTCATAAGTTATAGTATTTTAGATATTTTTTTTTTATATGTGGCCCGATTCAGGGAGCGAAAGTCTTATGTGTGTATAAACTGGGGGGGGGCACGGACAGCTTCTACTGCTGGCGGTGCATGCATGGCAGGCTGTGTTACCGAGGCAGGATGTGGTCCTCTCTGCCCAAATGGCATTGTAACACCCTTTGTACCCTTCTCACAAAGGAGCCTTGCTTTTACCTTTGTTCCAGCATTTCCTTAAACATCAGACATGTTCATTTTTGTGTATGCGTGGACAGGGGTACAGAAAGAAGCATTTTTTTGTCAGTCAAATTATTGTGGCTGCAGTTCATAAGTGCTGATCTGTAGCCGTACATCCACACCTTACAGCTCTTCCAGAGGTCCTTGAGAGCAATTTTTTGGTTCGGATTTTTTTTCTTTTTTTTTTTCTTATGTCTTCTTTAATTTTGCAAGGTTCTTGGACGCTGTCATTTACCAAGAGTACCACTAAACTGATATTTTATTTTGTTTTTAAAACACGGAGACTACTGTAAGGTCTGCTCATCTGCTCCACACTATTTCCTCATCTTTGCAGTGTGTTATGTAGCTTTCTAGTTAAAAACTCTAGGAAGCACTCTGAAAAACAAGTGTTTCTAGAACTGCTCTTCTCTTCACCCCTTCTTGAGGTTGAGGTCTGTCACCAGATTTTCTCCATGGAGGACACATGGAGTTTTGATTATGAAAATTCACCTTGAACGTTATTTAGTAGTGTTTTCACCCGACTCTCATACTGATGGGTAAAAATGTCTTCGCTAGAAATTTGCTGCATCAGTTGAAGTTTATGTCTGCCCTGTGACTATTAGCATGTTTTAGAGTCCAATTTGCATAAATGATAAATAATTCCTATGTAAAACTTAGCGATGCAAGGTATCTCAGCAGGATGGGATTGTCTTAGATTTGAAACACAGATCAACATGACCGATATAAATATTATATAGCAGTTATATGTGCTTTTCATAAAAATGATTGGCTTGTGTGCTGTATTAAAACTCCCCCCCGCTTTTGACATTTAATGACTTCTTAGTTAAGCTCCTAGAAAAAGTTCCTGAATGAAAGGAAAGTCTTTTTCAAGCGAAAGGAGAATAAGGGAACTGAAATAGGGTATTTGGATTTTCTTCAAAGCTTTGGAGTATAGAGAGAATGAGGTAACTTATTTTCCCTGAGAGATAAGGACTGTCCTTAAATCTCAGTATCATGACATTGGTAAATTTCTAGTTTTTTCAAAACCTTCTATTTAAAGTGGATTAAAGTCTTCCAAGGTGTATGTTGTTATTCATTTCACTGTAGCCTCTGATGAAGAAATCTGGCAAAAGTGTTTTTGACATCCAGAGACAGAGTTACTGTGTTAAAACTTCCACTAAAGGAGGCAAAATTAGGGCAACACCTGAAGATCCTAGTATTGGAAAAAGACTTGATTTTCATCTGAAGTTTTTGTTGTTTACATCAACAGCTGATCTGCGAAGTATCAAAGTCTATTGGGCATGCATAAGCTTCAGAATGATGATATTCAGACATGAGTTTCTTGCCTGCATGTTTACTCTGAGCAGTCCAAAGTGATATAAATTACAAAAACTTAGACAAATCCCTCATCAGAGTCCATATTCCTCAGGGAAACTGACTTGAACAGAGGCTTGCCAGATTGTAGATTTGGGCATTTAACCATTATATTGCAGTAGTCATGTGTTGATACTTTTCACTTTTTGTGAATACGAAGAGACCACATACATCAAGACCAAAAGTATTTTTCTTCTTCGTGATTTAATCTGTATCCTCGTTTGTTTGATCTCCCCTGTGCAGCTTGTAGGAAACCAGTAAATAAGACTTAAAAAGTCCAGTTACTGTAGATTTCTTCAATTATCACCAGTTTCATTTTGTTTTTAAATTGTCCTTTAGTTAAAATACCGGTTATTTTCTTCTTTCTGGAGGTATTTTTGAGAGCACCAAATTCTTTTTTTCCTTGGCCTTTGCTCCAATTTGGTTTTTCAAGCATATGATGGGAAGAAATTACATGTAGTGGCTTTTAAAAATAAGATAGAAGTCTTATACAAATATGGCATTAAAAAAAAAAATCACCCTTTGCAAGAGACTTTTTCTGAAATGTGAAGTGGCACATAAAACTTTACTGAATTGGGCTTTTATTGTGAGTTCTGTTTGCTTCCGAGTACATTTTGGAGTGATGTTATCTCTTACCTTGCCTGGTGTTTGTTTCTATTTTGGATCTCTTGCAGCCTTTCTGTGCCGTGTTATTAATTTAGAATTCCAGCTGCTTGATATTTAAACTTCAAAGCCATAGTCATCGCCATTTCAACATTTTTGTATACTATTTTGCACTACACAGATTCTGCATCTGCTTAGCCACTGTATTTTTCTTATTCTCCACAGGCATTTGGTCAGTCTGATTTAGAGCCAGAAAAGACTTCGCTTTGTAACTTGCCTCTGCCCCCTCCTTCACCATTTTCAGGAATGAGCTATGACGCTACACAGTCATCTTCCAGCAGAGTCCCAGAGGATGTGGAGAAGGAGGATGAGTTTGGTTATAGCTGGAGTAAGTTTATCCTAATGTTTGAATACTCAAGTGTTGAAATAGCACTGTAGCAGAAGATTTGGGGGATCCAGTTCGAGCTACTTCATTCTCATGTGCTTCGTGGTTTGAGTGTTAAGTGTTGCTGCCAGCTTTCAGTTGTGCATGGTCAGATCCACATAGTGAAATGCAAAACTAATTTGTTCTTCTTCATCTCTGTTTTCCTCTGTGGTCCAAATTCACTGTTTCACATGCAGGACTACTTGAAGACTCAATTTACTCTAGGTAATGGATGGCAGTGATTGATGTGGTAGTGTCTGTTACCTGAAGGTGATACTGGAGGGAGGATAATTCCATTTACGTGTGAAAAGTCGTCTTTTTTTAAGAGAAGTTTTAATGGTTTCTGAAGTTAGAAGGAAAACAAGGAACTAGAAATACTGTTATAAATCATCTAAGGCTTAGCTTAAAAAAATAGTGTGGTGTACACTTAGAATTTTGTCATCCAGTTTGGGATTCTTCTGTCAGGTCCTGCCCCCTGGACACTTATCTTTACTCTCTAGGTGTCCTGTAAAACTTTCTAATGTAAATCCATCCTCTGCTGCTCGCACTTTTACATTTAGAAAAGATCATGCAGCGCTATGGAAATCTACCGGGAGAGCTACACATGATTGAGCTGGAAAAAGGAAGGACAGGCCTGGGACTTAGTCTTGCTGGTAACAAAGACCGTTCCAGGATGAGTGTCTTTATAGTGGGAATTGATCCAAATGGAGCAGCTGGCAAAGATGGCAGGTTACACATTGCAGATGAGTTACTAGAGGTGAGTTTTTATAATCTATACTCAAACCTACTGACTCAAAATGCACTAAAATATTAGATTCTTCCTGCAATATATATATTCTTCAGTTGATTTTGAAATCCGCAAGATAACCAAATTGACGTCACTGTAATAGCAGATTTTAATTCTGGTGTATGCCAAATAGTTTCAGCTGGGATTTTTTTTTCTGGTTATAATAGTACTAAGTAAAGATGTGTATGTATTTAAAATGGATGAAAATGGGCGATGACATCAGTTTCTGGGTTATGAAGATGTGTGGAAGGGCAGTGCATTGCAGACCATGGAAAATATTGGAAGTCCTTTACTCCATCCATCCATGGAGTGCTCCAGACTTTCTAATTTCTTCTCTGTCCACTGGAAGTGTGGTGATATGAGAATGTTTTTATGTTGTGTAACATATAAAATGGAAATTAAATTGGGGAAGCAGGAACAGATCTGTTTGTATTATGGGCTTCTATCTCACAACACAGTCAGGCTGTTTTCTAGTGGCTTTGGTGGAGGGATGCAACTGCTGAATGTGCAGCTAACGTTCCCCTATGTATATGAGGATAAGGGATTTTTTTATATTACCACAGTTCAGTGGATGATACTTGCAGATGTATTCTGTGCTATAGCTTTTCCCATGCTTTCTGACAGTAGTAGGTAACATTACCCTTGCAGAAATTCTTTGTGTAACTTCAAAAGTGTATGTGGAGGTGTGTTTGAGGATGCACTGGGGAGATGGTACAGAGAGGAAATGGTGAGACCAAAAAAACCTTTGAGGGAGATGCTGAGAGAGTAAACAGTGTAGGTTGGCAGTTGCAGACTAAGAGAGAAACTTAGGGATTTGTGGCACTATGGACCTAGTCTCATGGAGGGACCTGTTAGTTGCAGAGTCCATTGTTACCTTCTAGACTGTTCTGTTGAATCAGTTAAAACGCCTGTTTTTAAAACCTTGATGTTGCAGATGCTGAGAATCCTCAGAACACTTTGTGACACATATACCTGAGTCTGCTGTCACGTGGTTTCTTGCTTACTGTCCACACTGTAAACCTGCAAATTAATGCTAAGAGATTGTCTCACCTCTGCTGAGAGGAGACATCTGAGCTTGCTCCAGACATTCCCAAGTAGGTGTCCCTCAGCTCTGGTGGGCCATGCCCCATCTTCCAGCTGACTTGGTTCTTCACAAGCCCATGGCAAACACTGGAAGCAGTGCTCCATCTACATTGTCACCCTCAGTGTAAATGATAGGGCTCAGTATCCTTGTGACCATGCCTGGTGGACACAGCCTGTGTGGGAGCTGAGGGGTTGCTGTTATGTATGCTGTTAACCCTCAGTTCATTGTCTTGCATCTGTTGCTCACTGTTCACTACTTCTTTGCTTATATTAGCACTACGTCAATGTGTGTTGCATTATTTTCCCTTTGTGTTTTCCAGTCATTTCCTCTTTCTTAAAATGGACTTCTGCACTGCAGCTTTTCATTTCCAAGAACAAATTAATAAAATGTGGACCAGATTTATTCTACAAATTCACACTGGTACCTCAAGTCATACCTGAATCTTAGGACCTTAAGGGAGTTTCAATGTGTCTGTTCTCCCAAATGAGCACAATGATTGTCAGATCAAATCTTTAGATTGTAAATGCACCGGTGTTCAAACTCCTGTGTATAAAGTGCCTGGCTCAGAGCTAAGGTACAATAAATAACAGCAATCTTGTTGCTGGATATAAGCAATTCATTTATTTGTTATGGTTAGAATTTCCCATGGCCCTGCTTTATCACCACATCAGTCATGAGGTGATCAATGGCAAGTGGAAATACATGATGTGCCAAGTCAACCCAGTATAACTCAGGGAATGACATTTTTAGCACTGTGACAGTGTTAGTCTGAAATTAAAACTATAAGGAATTTTTTACTGGAAGAAGGGAGTAAAAGCAGGACACAACATACTCTGTTCTTTTAATACAGTTGCTGCTTTAGCCAGTGATATGGGATATTAGGTATTTTTAAAGCTTAAAAATTAGTTTAAGGGAATTAAAATATTAATATAATAAAATGAATATAAATAAAATATATCAAAATATTTTTGATAAATAATTGCAACTTTCCTTTATATAGATAAATGGGCAAATACTCTATGGAAGGACTCATCAGAATGCTTCCTCAATAATCAAATGTGCGCCATCTAAAGTAAAAATAATCTTTATCAGGTAAGTTCTGGTTAAAGGTTTCATTAAAAAGTTTTATTTTTAATATGCTCAAGTTTTTCAGAGTGTTTCTGTTTTATTTTTAATTTTGGTAAGGCAGATGTGCTTTTGAACCGAGTTTCTAGTAGTTGTTAACTATGTCTTGAGTTTTCTGTTCTGGTACTTGCATTGTGAGTGCCAGAAATAAAGTAAAAGAAAGCGCTAGACTTAAATTTCTTCTAAGAAATATGGTCCTGTATTACTACATGCTTACTACGTTCTTAACTGAATCTATTGTAGAAGTAAAGATGCAGTAAATCAGATGGCTGTTTGCCCTTCAAAGTCAGTAGAGGGTTCACAGTGCGCTTCAGGGACACTTCAACATCAAGAGGTAAAGTAAATTTTTATTTTTCTCATTTGACTGAGGTACTAACGTTGTTCTGGATAGAGGAGTGCCTTTTCTGACTAAAAAAGGAAAAGTAACCCAAGGGAAAAACAAATGAGATGTTAGTAAAGCTGCTAAACTCAGTACATCTGTGCTCAATTCTAGTTTATTTTATGTTCATCTAAACTATGAAGTAAGTCTTAATAATCCTGCAAATAGGGTTATAGCAGTTCAAAGGTATCCAGAAAACGATCAGACATACTTCAGATGTTTGTGTGCTACTTTGTTGTGATGCACAATGTTGGATATAGTTGCTCACAGCTATATTTTCATTTTCTGTTAGATTGATATCGGTGCTGCAAACTCCAGTGCTTGTTCTGACTTCAGTTCATGTAAAAACATTCAGTATGTGGAACTTCCTAAGGTATGTGCTGAAAATTAAATTTACATCAGCCACATTTGTAGTCATTAGCTTGCTTTTTTTGTAATGGAGTCCCTCTTATGGTGAACAAACTGTCTTTTGCTGGAAGTCAGGATAGAGCTACCTAGCTATTTTTGAACGGATCCCAAAGTTTTCCTGATGGTTACTGCCTTTGGCAACCTCTTGACTCCCTTTACCTTCACGTAAATTTGCCTGTATCCCTGGAAGAAGTCCTTGTCCTATTTGCAGAACTTTTGATAACCAGTTTCTGGTGGTGACTCAGGTGAAATCATTGCCTTAGTTGTTCAAAGTAAATGAACTAGCAGATTATAAGCACCAGATCCCCCCAGACAACATACGTACTTAGTGGAAATTGTGCAGCTGGGAGAAAATGGCCAGATGTTCTGTGACTTTGAAGCTGCCAAATGAGGGTGGAAAAAATGCTACTCCTGCTTGTTGACATGCAGAAGCCAATTGCATTTAGGGGGCAGTAAGGATAGAGACTTGCGGACAGAGTTTTCTGCTTGGAAGGCAGCTTGCCTCCCATTATCAACAAGGAAGATGCC
Organism: Calidris pugnax; assembly: GCF_001431845.1. NCBI lineage: Eukaryota > Metazoa > Chordata > Aves > Charadriiformes > Scolopacidae > Calidris > Calidris pugnax. The sequence goes on along the minus strand of NW_015090986.1, from coordinate 5,806,345 downwards.
TTAAAGATTATGGTATCCTATGATGATTTAATTCTAGGTGAAAGCAGTAGGGAAATTACACTCTGCCAAAATATTTAATAATTTTACAGGAAGACCATACTGTTTTCCACCCTCTGTGTTTTCCCATCCTGCGTGTATTTTTTCTGCAGTTCTAAATAATGAATTTAAGCTATATCATGAAGTTTTATTTGCTTCAGTTTGTAGTTTTCAAATATGTTGTGTTTCTTACTCCTATGTATGAATTTACCAACTGAATCACAATTGACCATGTACGTTTCAAAAGAGTGGATTTGAATTCAGAAGTATTTCAGATTTATCCTGGTAGCTTCTATACTGTTTGTAGGTTGGCAAACTATTTCAGAAATAGATTAATTAAAAATAGTAATATTTTGTGAAAACCCAAACTTGTGTTAGGTCTGCAGGCTTTGCTAGTCTTTAGTGAACGTACTCTAACATTTTGAAAAACACAGTACGTAAGCATTTGCATTTCTCTGTTTGCCACAGGATCAAGGAGGCTTTGGAATTGCCATTAGTGAAGAAGACACAGTTAATGGAGTAGTTATTAAGAGTTTAACAGATCATGGTGCAGCGGCAAAGGTGTGAAAACATTTAAAATCCAAATAGGGAATGAAAAAATGGTTTTTTGAGTGGCATCCAGAGCTCATATTTTTATTCTATGGTTTTTCCAGGATGGACGAATCAAAGTTGGAGATCAGATCCTGGCAGTGGATGATGAAATTGTTGTGGGATATCCAGTAGAAAAGGTGCTTCTCAAGTGTCAGGAATGTTGCAGAAACCACACCACTTAATGTAGGAGGTGATTGTGTCTTAAACCAGTGAGGCTTTCATGACTATACTCATGACTGAATTTTCGAAACTGGCTAAAGAACCAAAGGAATCAACAGGCATTGTCTGGATAAGGAAAGTACTGCAGAATAAGCTAAAGACTGAATTTAAATCTCAGCTGCTATTTTACATTAATGCACTACATGAATCATACCTCTCTGTGCCACAAATGTGATTTTTTTTCCCCTCTGTGGTTCAGATCTGATCACTTCGTTGTGGGACAAAAGCTGTGAACTGTCACAGAATAATGACTCTTTATAACTACTCCACTTTAGAAGTATTAGAACCAATACAGTTAATATGTGTAATATGTGTAGGTTTACATGGGTGAGTTGCATCAATGTTGCATACTTTCTGTTTGTTAAAGGCCAATTAGGAGAGCATCCATCTTACTCTTTGATGCACTGCAGTCTCTGAAGCAGTAAATGAGTAAGAGATAGTGAAGCTGTCTGCAGGAAAGTAGGTAGGCTTTGGAAGAAAAGACAGAGAGATTGAGTATGTAATTTCTGAAAATACTTCTACTGACATGTAAAGTCTTGGGAGGATTTGATGTCTTTTCTGTGGGATCACAATTAATTTTGCAGGTTTTTCAGTATCCCTTCTTCTGCTTTATTTTTGTTTTACAACTGAACAGTCCAGTTACATGCTTCACCAGCTTTTCTATTTATCATTCAGTTTATTAGTCTCCTGAAGACATCCAAAACTATGGTGAGGCTTACGATCAACTCAGCAGAGACGGATAGCCTGGCTTCAGCACCAGTCCCTTCCAGCACTGCCCCAGCAGAAAGGAGAAACATGCAGCTGCCAACAACTGCCCCCTCTTCCAGCTCACCAGAACCAGAACCAGTCAAAAGTAAGGTTCTCTTTATGTGTCTGTCTTCACTGGGGTTGTGACATAAAAATGAAGACCCAGCTTGTAAACAAGTTTCTCTTTTTGTATGCACTCAGCTGTTGTCTGGGTTGCATTTTCTAGTTCTTTTGGATTACAGATCCATCTAAATAAAGCAGTGGAGCTCCACATGGAAGACCTACCTTTTGCCTTCCTGCTGGCCTGTTGTAGGAGTGGGAGGATGGGGGGGGATTTCCTTCTCCTTCCTGAAGGCTATGCAGCAAGTCCCTCTGTCATGGTTTTCTAGAACTGAGGGGTAGACATTCCTTTAAATGAGGGAGAAAAGTCACGTCATCTTTCCTGGAAGAGGGGAATGATTTAGACTGTCCTGCCATTTATGACTAGCCACGTTGGACTCTCCCATTTTAGAGTGGAGAGCCGAAATGTGATTGATTGATGATGGTTATTGGTTAAGCAACACACTATTAAGAAGCTAATAATAATTTAATTGAGTAATGCGCACATCACAGTTAATTTGTATGTACATCACTGCAAGTATTACTGACTCATGCTTCTATTGCTTATTGCTAGCAGTAGTATTGACAGGCAATTATACTACTGTAAAGAAATCTTAAGAAACACTCTGGAGACCTACTAGGTAATAATTCTGTTGTCTTCCTTTCTGCATTTAGTTTTAGGGTAAAATCTATTGCTTTGTCCAAGTCTATCCCTTCCATCTCCACCCTACCACAGCAAGTCCTAGGGATAAAGACCTGAGGAGATATCAGCGGTGCTCCCTCCCATCATTCTGGGGATTTGTGATTGCAGCTTAGCTTCACTACTATTAGCAAGCATCCACAGCCAAACCGTTGGAAGATCTCCTTCCTCTTGGATCTCTGCCTGATTTTAAAATTTATTCCTTCACTTTCTTCTACCAAGCCCACCTTTTTGCTGCCCTTGGACCTTGTTTTCTCACTCCTTCCAAATAAGCAACCTGTCTCTAACTACCTCTTTGCTACTGGTCTGATTTCTACTACGTCTTTACCCAACTTTGGTGTTTCCAGCAGTGCTATGTAGGCCTGTTTTCACCCAGTACTGATGCAGCTAACTAGATAAGGTCAACCTTGCGTACCAAGACTCCCTTCCAATTCTTCAGTTCATGTATATCATATCCATTTTATGCTTTCTGGACAAAATTATACTTAAGCGTTGACTCCCATACTGTTCTGGTTTGAGGTAAAACAGAACTTATTTCTTTTTCGGTAGTTTCGGTAGAGTTAAGTCTCTTCTATCTAATTGCACTCTCTGACATTAACAGCACATATTTCAGACAGTGTCTGCTTCCAGCAGATAAAGTTTATAGCTGATACCAAGAAATGGCAGGCGGAGAGGCTCCTGCTTGTACTTACTGCTATAACGACTGAAGTCGGCTAACTTTGTTACGTACCAAGTTGGAGGGTCAGAAATGGAAGAGCATAAAGGGCTCTCACCTGCAGGGAGGAGCAGACAGGACAGGTGACCCTGAACTGACCAGCAGTGTATTCCATCTCATGTGCATTACAACTGGTATAAAAGCTGAGGGATCAAAGGGACAGCCTCTTTCTTCAGTGGTTGGTGTCTGAGGAGGAGTCTGTTCATCTGCATTTGACCCCAATCCATGCATTCCTGAATCCAGATCTGGAATCCAGTTTCTATCTGTTGCTCAGTCCAGTCTGGGATGTTCCCAGTGCCTTCTGGTGACTCAATTGGTCATCCTGGGAGCTCAGGTTTGGTATATATACTATATATTTCATTATTTTCTTGTTAGTGTTGTTATATTTTCTTTCCATTGTTTTATTAATAAGATTTCACTAAAATAGTTTACTTCCCTTTTCAACCCGTAAGTTCTCTCTCTCTCTCTCATTCTTTCTCTTCTCTGAAGGCAGAGAGGTTAAAGAGAGCATCTGTTGGTTGTCTGTTGGCCAGTCCAGCCTAAACTATGACACCTACTTAGCTCAAACTAAGCATGAGCAGTTGGTCATCATCACACACGTGAAGAACTTGCATAACCGAACAGCAGAGTAATGTGTTCTGTACTCCCACAGAAGCTTTACCCTTTGAAAGTGTCGTTTTCCCTTCTGGTTCCCTTCAGAGGGCAAGACTTGTAGTTTTGAGGCTTACTGTTCCTGCAGGACCTATTATTCATGCTATACCCAAGTATTTATCTAACACAAATCCGTATGTCTGAATGGTCAGGTTCTCTGTTAGTTTCAGTGGAACTTCTTTTAATCAGTGCCCTTTTGAAGTGCCTCAAGAGGATTTTGATGCCTATTTTTACCTTTTGGAAAAAAAGTAATTTTGGCTTATCTTTAAAGCACAGAGGACATGAGTGATAGAGATGACATTAACTTCCCAGATGTTTTGATTGCTGATTCTTTCCATTAGTTGCTACACAGTATCCCCTGGTAGTATTTTCAGCATTTTTTCCCTGTGAAGGATACAGAGCTGACTGAAATACTGAAGCAAAGATCCATTTGTGACATCAAAGACACTGAATTTACAGATAAATTGCTACAGTAGGACACCATTGTACTATGAGAATAGCTGTTTACACCGTGAAACTTACTGCTTACAAAAGCTGTGTCAGTAGGCAGTTAAAAGTTGGATTGGGGTAAAAAGTTCTGTTAGATGGCCAGTAAGCATAATGATGTTTATACCCCTTGACTTGAGCATGAATTTCTGTCTTTGTGAAATACCATTCTATTTGGTTCATACTTAACGTTCTTTTTCATGGTACAGATCTGAGTCTGAGATGGAATATTTAGTTAGATGGATCCTGACTTGACCCTTTGCAAAAGTGCAGGGCTAACATCCTTGAATCCGTGTATTTAATACATACTATATACTTAATTTATCTCTGATCTACATTGTGTAGTTGCTGGTGTAGCTGTTTAAGTTAAATTCTATCCAAGTACAATCTGTTGTGTACAATAGCTTCTTTGGCTATCTGGCCTGTGATCCAGATATTTGATAGTAAGAAAACAGGACAACTGCAATTAAATCTACAGGCTAGTACTTGTCTGAGGGGAAGGGAGAATCAACAGCATCATTCTCTGTAGGTCAGCTGTTCAGCTGTTGCTGTAGAAGTGTCAATGGACTCTCAAAATGCTGTTTTCAACGTCACTTTCCTAATATTGAGACCTCTTACAATAACCGGGATGTTAAATTATTGTTTTAGACACAAGCAGATCTTCAACTCCAGCCACATTAGCCTCTGACCCAGCTACTTGTCCCATCATTCCTGGATGTGAAACAACCATTGATATCTCGAAAGGACGGACTGGTCTTGGTCTGAGCATTGTTGGAGGAGCAGACACTTTGCTGGTTGGTTGAAAAAATATGTGTGTCACTCAAATGAAATAACAATAATGAAATTAAAATGTCTGATAGAAGAGGTTTTTTTCTTCATTTGTTTCTGTAGCATTTATAGAAAAATATCGATGATATCAGTTCAAGGAAAAAAAGGGGGAAAAGAAAAGGTTCTTTTTAAATTGAAAGTATAAATTAACTTTTAAATTTTGTGATAATTTGTTCATCCTACGTCTGACTTCTGTTTATCACTGATGAATTATAGTAGGAATTTTCAGTTGTTCTTGGTTCAAAGTAGGGCATTTTTTTTCAAAATGCAGTTTATTTTTATTTTATTTATCTACAGGGAGCAATCATTATCCATGAAGTATATGAAGAAGGAGCAGCATCTAAAGATGGGAGACTGTGGGCTGGGGACCAGATATTGGAGGTGTGGTGGTTTCTTCAGTCATTTTTGTTGTCATTTGCTAGCTAGGCATCTTCTGTTTGTTTGCTGGAAGGTCCTGCACACTTTGATAAAGATAAAATTGTATGCTTTCGTTGCAGGTCAATGGGATTGACCTCAGGAATGCCACACATGATGAGGCAATAAATGTCCTCCGACAAACTCCCCAAAAAGTTCGTCTGACTGTGTACAGAGATGAGGCCCAGTACAAGGAGGAAGACATGTATGATGTACTCAATATAGAGCTCCAGAAGAAGCCTGGCAAAGGCCTTGGCCTCAGTATTGTTGGGAAAAGGTATGAATGTACCTGGGCAGTCAGTGTCTGCAGCTTGCTGGGCATGTTTATGTTTCTGCTGGGGTCTGGTGCTCAGGTCGTGTGGGCTTGAAGGCCATACGCATCATTTTTGTGCCTAAGCAAATTGTCCATTTCTAGAGGACCTAGGCCAACATTATTAAAGAGAATAATGAGACAATGTTCATTGTGTTTCCAACAGCAAGCCATAAAAATGGCCCTCAAACAATACTGTAATGCAAATTCCATGTGTGTGTTTGCAGAAATGATACGGGGGTGTTTGTGTCAGACATCGTGAAAGGAGGAATAGCAGATACAGATGGGAGACTGATGCAAGGAGACCAGATATTGACAGTGAATGGAGAAGATGTTCGAAATGCTAACCAGGAGGCTGTTGCAGCTTTGCTAAAGGTATTGGGAAAAGAGAAGGTGGATAAAAGTGAAGAGTTGAGATCCAGTTTAGCTTTATTCAGACTGAGTTCAGACTGGTGTTGAGATGTCAATGAGAATGACCTGTGGATCCCAAATTTAAGCCTTCTGCATTCTAGAGCATTCAGATTTTGACCCTGATGAAAATGGGAGTAGTGGTCATGCAGAGTGCCATATATTTATAGGCCAAAAGAAGACCAGTACCTAGAACAACCTAAAACTTAACACTGTGTTTTCTCCAACTAACTGATAACTGGGTAATTATGTCACATTTTTAGACAGATATGCAGAACTGACTTTAAATGATGGAGTGTATCAGTGTGCCAAAAACTGGTTACTTTCCTAGTTGATAATGTTCATCTTTTTCTTTTTTTTTTCTGTGTATGCGTAGTGTCACCATACATGCATTAAATACTGTAATGCATTTTCCAGTGACCAAGGCATCTAGTGTAAGAAATTGCTTTCTCACAAAGATAACTGAAGTAAACTCCTACCTGCAGCTCTTGGAACCAGAATTTCTGTTCTCAATACATTTTGTGCTTCTCACGTTCTCCCCGTTTCCAAATCAGAATGAAGTCAGATATACAGCATTTCCTGTGGTCTGGCAGGAAGTCCAGCTGGTCAGCCAGCTTGTCTGTTTTCCATCCAAGGTTTTGAGACATTCCTGCTGCATGGTAAGAATTCTATTGAGTCAGCATTTTCCAATGGAATACCATTCCACTGGAAAAAAATTAAGAGCCACCACTCATAGCTGACACTTGGATACATAGACAGATGATCATGCTTACTTGCACTCAACATTCAAAGGTATATTTTTGCAGTTTTTGAATATTTACTTGAGGGTTTGTGGGGTGAGTTTGGTTTGGGGTTTTTTTGGGAGGGGTGGGTGGGTTGGGGCGGGAAGTTAAAAAGGAGGGGTAGGAGCACTTCTGTGTTTTCAGCATGAGCCTGTGAGTGAGAATGACAGAAGTGGGGTCTGTATTCCGATAGTGAACTCATTAATATACTCTTCTGGGGTAAAGTACTTTTACATTCTTACCTGATACTTTAATTTTTATAGGATAGTGCATTTCTTCTTTATATAATGCACTTTTACAGCTCCTCTATATTAAAATGCCATTTTATTTGGAAAATTTCTTTCATTTTGGCAAGCATTCAATCGAGTATCTAACTGAAGAGTCTTGGTTCCCACTTAGCATTTGTGTATTCATGTTTTAAGGACTTCATAGCACTCAGTGCTACTTGTAATTAATTGTCCTAGCCCTGAGAAATAAGGCTTTCAAAATACCTTGAATATATTATTGTTAACAATTCTGTTTTATTCATGCAGTATAAATGGAGTAAAGCACTATCACTCACATGTAGGCAGTCAGCATTTTTAGTTCAGATATCAGTTTTGTTTTCATTTATGAGAGCAAGATCTAGGAGTGAATTTTCTTGAATTGCATGAAATATATTTTGTTAGAAAATTAATTATAATCTTTGGAAAATCACAGTATATATTAAGTAGCATGAGACCACTAGAACGTGCCCATCAGTCTGAGAATTCCAGCTGTTCTTGCAGTGTTTCTTTGTAAGTATCCCTAAAACATGTGAAAAGCTGATTATTTTTTCCCCTCACTTGACTTACAGGTTTGTCAAATGGGAAGAGAGTGAAAGCTGTCATAAAACTAAATGTGAATTGATTTATTCACAAATTTAGTTGGAAAGTACTACCTCCCACTTTCACACATTGCAGCTTTTAAATTTCATCTGTGGGTTTGCATTTTATATGAGGGTGTGGTAATTTTTAGGTACCTCGATTACTTCCTCAGTTTTCCATTTTAGGTAAGAGTTTTCCATGTGGTTTAATATGTGTCAGTTTATACAAGCAGGAAAGAATGGGTTTGCTTGAGCTTTGATCAAGTCTTCAAGACATAGAAAAGTCAACATTATTTGAAAAATAAAAGGCAAATTATTAATGAATCTCTTTTAGTGTCACCCCTAAGAGAATAGCAACAGGATATGAGGTATGGAAACCTTATTTGAGTGGATGTGTCCTGTTGTTGGTTTTGATATACTGGTCTATTTTTTACTGTGAATTTTCTGACAAATACATGAAACTCTCTTAGGGCAATACAGCTAAAGCATGATAAATAAAGGCAAACCTATGTAATATTAAGTTATTTACATACAGGAGTTCATACTAACAGCTTCCCAGTGGAAGAAAGAAGGAATAGGAAAATCACAACAAAACCTTGAGATTTTTGTATTTGAATATGTTGCGGATGGGTAATCTTCTTTTGATAGTATTTGTAGTATTTTGTAAATCCAGTTTTCTAAATGTTGTTTGTGATAATAACTTATCTATTTGTTTCCAAAATCAGCCTAATGTATTGGTTTCTAAATATTTGATTGCAGGGTGAATTTTCTACTCAGATATGCATTTAAGATCTATCTCATTTGTGTAACAATATAATTAAAAGCTTAAAGAGTAGTGAAAGGATTTTCCAATATGCAAACAGTTCATATCACCCAGCTTCCTGTTGAGAGTGAGATGCAGAAACATCAGTTTAACTACAGATAGATGGTTGGAAAACCTCCTGCCCAAATGTTGGTCTCGATCCAGAGTAACAGAAAATTTCAAGAGCAGGAGAGAGATGACTACGTAGCAGTTTAAATGACATGTTCTCAGTCACATCAACAGAAATAATGATTAATACTTTGTGGTGTTACACTATTTTTAGTGCTTATTGTGATAATAGTCAGTTTCACTATTCCTTGAAAAATGCCATTGTGAAAATGTATTTTGGCATTACAATTGAGGAGGAAAAACTAGTCCTGGTTAAAAGTGAAAGATAACAGGATTAGTCATCTTGTGCAATTTTCACATCTGTATTGTAGTACTGTTTAATCCAAAAAGTACCCTGCTCAGTACTGAGTATCACGGTGTGCTGTTTGTGTGCCTCTGATTCTGCCATCAGCTCTCTCTGCTCAGCGTTCATTGCAGGGTTGTTAGCCTGTTATTTTTTCCTCTGTCCATATTTTTTTCTTCTTCAACCATCTAATAAATGACTTAAATATTGTCATAGGCTTCGACGTTTTAGACAGAAGAGATGTGTTATAAGTGACTGGTTCTTTAGTGTTCATTAGGTACAGTAAGACTAGAGGTCGGAAGAATAAAAGCTGGTCCATTCCACTCCGAGAGGAGAACATCCCAGAGCAGCCAGGTGTGTAACTGTATTTAGTTTGGAAGAAATAATGGCTAAATATTTGGTTAAATGGGTAAATGGGTGACAGTGATTTTGCACATACTTGATCCAAGATGAAGAAAAGTAGTTTTTATTTACTTCGCAGTTTTTCAGTAACTGTTTATATGTTCACTGTAGCATATTGTATCTGTTAAAGACATAATCCAGACAAAAATGTATTCCAGAAATAGCTTTGCTGTGTTGCCTAGTCTGTTTTTTATGGCTCCAGCCTGGAAAGCAGAGAGAACTCTGATTCTCATTGATACCAGAAGAAGTTGAAGTGGACTTTAAATCTCTTTGTTACTTTAGGAGTGCTTGGCATGCCATGGAGTATTGTTACAGTAAACTTAGTGAGTTTCTCCACTCCTTGTGTATTCTTACTGTAATCTTGGTCGTCAGAAGCAGGAAACCTGCAGCCTTTCCATCAGGCTTCTCTCAAGTTTGTTTTATTGTTGATCTAATGGTGGTGTGTTAGGAACCCACATCAGTTTGTATGCAGGAATGCACACATGGCAGCAGCTCGCAGTCTGATGCTCTCCAGTAGGAGCTGTATCTCTGAGAGCTCACAAGTTACCTTTGAACTTTCTGTGGTTATACACTGGGTATGCAGATCATCAGTTACTGCAGACAAATAGTTATACAACAAGTCATAGTTAAACAGTTTGAAGTGATCGGGTTAAGACCGGATAAGACTGAAGTGTTAGGCTCTCTTCAAAATGGGTAGTGCCAAACAAGATGAACACATGTAGGTTCTGGGCAGTCTTATCTAAGTTGTTAAGTAAGAAGAAACTCACAATGTTGAATGTTTTGAAGAGTCTGTAACAGTCATCGAACTAGTCTCACTAGAAGCCATGTTGTCCCTTTATATTGCCCTGCACGTATAGCGAAAGTGTTTCTGGAAATTGTGCAGGTGAGGCTGAGTGGAGAAACTAATCTTTGTTTTAGATGAGGCAGTGGGTGAACGTGAGAGTACACATGAGGATTTATAAAGTTCTGTCTTTTGTATTCTGTCTTTCCTTGATAATCATGGCTAATTTTTTTCAACTCTGTCTATGAGTTGGTAGAAAGCGCATATAAAAGGGCACAGTCAGGCCCTCAGAAGCAGAACTCCAAAGCATTGCATGGGGTGGTAGTCGTGCAATCTTGGTTGGTCTAATAATTTTTCAAACAAGGAGTCCTCTAGAGTGACCAAGAAATATGCGGAGGTTCGCTGTGTCAGCTTTAACTGGGCACAGAAAAAATAGAATACAGGAAAATCTGCTGAATACAGTAGCTACAGTCAGGTGTCTGAAGCTGCTCTCTAATTTCAGTCTAACACTGTATTTAGGTCAGCGAAGGAAGTGCCAGTCTTTCATCGTTCAGTGTCCCAGTTTCTGGGTCCAGTGCTCCTGAGGTCTTTGAAAGTGGTCTAAAGAAGAATACCAGTAAGGTTTCTTTGGTGCTTTCAGTATTTTATACATGTGAACCGATAGCTAAGATCTTTCATTTTCTCTAAAATGTCGTCATTGTGTATTGTAGATCTGAAAGTGATTTCTTAGTCATTAAAACGCTGCAGGGGTAGTTATTGTACAGTACATCATATATATATATATCTTTGAATAGCTTTTTATAAAAGAAATGAACAGCTTGTTATACCAGCAGTTTAGAATCTCAGTTGAACCATAATTTTCTATTTGATCTAAATATGTCTTCAGTCAAGATGTCTATTAATAGAAATCCAGATACTCTGTGGTTAAATTAGAATACATGTGGAATAGCTGTCTTATGCTCAAATTTAGAACCAAGTTACTTCTGACCAAAGTATTGCTAGCAAATAATAATTTGACGATGCTTTGCAGTCTTATTCCAAAAGTTATTTATATGGAGACAAAAAATGACTCTTTCACTCATTCTAGAAGTATTTAAGTCCTATTAATTTAATGACATCTACATTCAAAATCTGCTTAAAACGTATGTCTGTATTAAACCATCAGAAAGTTAGAATCATCGTAGTGGTTAGGATAACTTTAATGGAAAAGTTTCTGAAAAAAGCTAGTTTAACTTTTCTTTTTTAAATTTCATTTGGCAGCAACTTCTGAAATACAGGGACTAAGAACAGTTGAAATAAAAAAGGTAAGTTAGAGCATGAAGTTGTATATATAAGGAACAGGTTTTGCAGATGTTGTGAATAGGTATGTTTACAGAAAGGAAGAAATCTGGTCCTGTTAATTATTTTGAGAGAGGTATTGATGTGGCAATAGCTGATTAATCTGCCTGTCTTTTCAAGTAAGGACTGTATGATCCCCACTGCCTATATTTTTATGTACAATCAGTGCAATTTATGCTATTGCGTTTTGTGACCTGTTTTGAAAGTAGAAGGAGGAAGTAAGAGATGATGAGACCTAATTTTACTGTTATTAAACAGAGTTTAACCCAGAGTCTGCTTAGAGAAGTCAGGGGAACTGTACCGAAGTTGCAAACCCATTGCTTCATACTTTATATTTTTCTCCACATATATTTTTAATGGGTAAACTCTTATGTGACAGCTGCCAGGTTTTTAACTGTACAATTCAGTTGGTTTCCTTATTTACAGGAATGTGAGATCTGAGTCACACACTGCTTCTGATTGTCCAAAATATTTATATTCAATTGACTTTGCCTGGCATCTGGTTCACTTGATTACTTGGATTGTATTTAGCCATTCTCTTTTTACAGTAGAATCTGCAAATAACAGTTTATAATAGCAGTTCTCACAGTTAGGTAGTAGGTTGTTGTATGGTAGTGAACAGTTAGGTTTTTTCTTCAGCAGCAGGACACTAGGGGGAGCATAAAGATTAATTCTAGTCTGGGAGTTTCGTAATAGGAGATTAGTATACACCATATTAAGGACAAGCAATCGCATCTGTCGAGTTTGCCTTTCCAAGACTTTCTGTGCTGACATTAAGGGTCTGACACTAAATTCTGTTAAGTATTTCGTTTGGTTAAGATAAAACGTAGAACTAAGTCAGGAAATTGTCACCTACCACTGATAGTAAGAAACATATATTGTGTTCTCTCTGCTTTCTCTAAATGATGCAAGGTGTATTAGCTTAAAAAATGGCTTGAGACATAGGAGTTGTGATTTTCCTAAGATAGGAGCCTTAGTATTTTTTTGAGATCAGCCTACAATTCTCTGCATGTATTTTTCTTTTCAGAAAAATCTAATCCTTTTTTCATAACAATAACAGGGCCCTGCAGATTCACTAGGAGTGAGCATTGCTGGAGGTGTAGGAAGTCCTCTTGGAGATGTTCCTATATTTATTGCCATGATGCATCCAAATGGACTTGCAGCTCAGACTCAGAAACTCAGAGTAAGTTAATTGTTAAGAAAGTTGTAAAGCTTGCATGAGTAACGCACAGTAATTGCTCTAGCCAGGCAATAAATCAGCAGTTCAATGATAACAGTCATAAGTGCTTCTGGCTGCAACAAGAATTTTTGCTGTTTGGAGTGACAAAACGATAATCCAGATTGGTAGCATGGTAAAAGGTAATTGCTGAAAGATACTAACTTCGGGAAAGAGGCCCTAAACCAATATTGGGATTATGGAGGTAGTCATCTTGTGAAAATTAAAACATGAGAATGGATTCAGTAAGTGAGCTCCACTGATGAGCGTGGTGGTCATTCCTGCAACTGTATGTATGCAGTCTGTTTTATCTCTCACGTTTTCTATTCTTTTCTGCCTTAGGATAGAGATAGTGCTTTTTATGTTCTTTAAAGTGAGAGGTCTTATCTGATACAGCACTTACACACATACTGTATCCAATCTGTACCAGAGGTGGCTGAAGTTGACTTATGGTCCTTGGAAACAGACAGTGTTATTTCAGGATGAATTCAAGCATACAGTCTCTGATGATAACTTACTCCTTCAATGTGTCTGTCTTCACATGGCATGCAAAATGCATCTCTTGTTACATGCTGTATATTTCTGGAGTAATAGGATCGGTTCTGTAAAGCATCATTACTTTTTTACACTGAGTATATTAAACCAGTGAAATTTGCTAATTCTGATGTTGAATTTTCTACTTTTATGTTGGGTCATTGTATAGTTCAAAGATTATTTGTCTTAGAGAGAAGATATACTCTGAACAGTTGCTAATTTCTTTCTTCCTGCCTTATATTACTCATAAAATCTGGCTAAATGTAAATACACAGATCTGCTATTGTTGAAATAAAGTGACAAATAGAACTATGTAACTTGATTTATTGTTAGTTAGATTTTTCTATACTATCTTCTGCAGGTTGGGGACAGGATTGTTAGCATCTGTGGAACATCTACTGAGGGCATGACTCACTCCCAAGCTGTTAGTCTCTTAAAAAATGCTTCAGGCACTATTGAGCTGCAGGTAAAAAATCTTCAGTGACATTTAGACTATTCTCTGAATACTATTTTGCCAGCTGCTATAATGAATTATTTTTGTGTCAGAACTCTTAATTTTACTGATTTACAAACTCTGTTCCTAGGTTGTAGCTGGAGGAGAAGTGAGTGTCATAACTGGTCAGCAGCAAGATCCACCTACGTCCAGTCTTTCATTTGCGGGACTAACTTCAACCAGCATTTTTCAGGATGATTTAGGGTCAGTGACTGTAGAATGTACAACTTCCGTAGCTTGTTATTTTAGGTGGAACTCAACCTAATAAATTGTAGCAAGTAATTGTTTGACTTAATCATGACTTACACATCTGGTATACATAGGACCTGTAGGCTGCAGGTCTTCTTCTGCACTTTACCTGATGTGATTTGCTGTTCTGCTTTACTTTGCCCACCATGTAGAGTTATGATGAAGATGTGATTTCTTCTCTGTAAATACAACCTCCTTTGTTTTACTGAGCTTTGGTAGCTAGAATTAATTGATACACCCAAAATGTTTTTTCTCAGACTTAAACAGCAAGGCCCTTTCCACAGTGGTACCTGTGTTTCCATATTGTACTTTCTAGCACTAGGCTATCAGGAGCGTCAAACCTTTCTGGTATACAAGGTATACTGCTTCTGGTATACTGCAAGGTACAGCTATGTAAGCAAGTTTTGCCCCAAACTCTATCCTAAATCTGAGGCATTTTTCTTCTAGGAACAGGGGAAGATAGAATGGGGATTCTTTAGCCACACAGATCTACTTTGAAAGACAGAACTTTGAAATTTCTTACAATCAAAGTATATGTGGGGAAATGTATGTATAAATGGTCTATATACAGTCATATATTAGAGGAGGAGATGAGCAATTAAATCATACAACATAAACTCATCATTTTTTAGTGGGTCATATGCCCTGAACTGGGTGGAAGAGGTGTTTGAAATAGCTACTTCTAAGTAATAGCAAGTACATTAGAGAGTTACAGTGTTTTACATGAACTAAAATAGCCAGTTCATTGTAATAAAAGCTAGTAGTTTTGGTGGAAAGGGAAATGTATTGCTTAGCTTAAAAGGAAAAATGTTTTTTGTTGAATATTCTACATATTAAATCATAAGTTCAGACAACATTGCAGTACTCTTTCTCTTGTTCTTAGACCTCCTCAGTACAAGACCATTACTCTGGATAGAGGACCAGATGGCCTGGGCTTTAGTATTGTGGGCGGTTATGGCAGTCCCCATGGAGACTTGCCCATCTACGTGAAGACGGTGTTCGCGAAGGTGAGTGTAAATTTGTTCAGTCCATCATTTTATTAGTTAGTTCACAGTGGCTGCCGTCTTCAGCCATGGCCTGCGTTTGAAGCCAAAGGATTGTCACAGTTTCTCACAGCTTTTCATCCTTAGTGCAAGCACTGGTCAAAGTGTGTTCACAGCATTTGAAGGCTGTCCTCTTAAGAATTTCCAAATGCATGTGGGGCTGCGTATGGCAGAGTCTTCTTCAACTCTCAAAACTGAAATTGTGCAGTCACTTAGAAAAACTTGCCTTAAACATAAGAGTATATTTTCTTCAGGTAGTATAGGGGACTATTTTATTTATTTTGACTGACAGTCTGGAATGTAGACCAAGGTAAAATAATTGAACTCAGTCTGGACCTTTGGAGAGGTTCAGGTACTGACCTGGATTAGATAGTTTGGACTGCCCTAGGAAACAGCCTTGAGTCAGAGAAAACAGGAATTAAGACTACCAAACAAATCAGAGTACAGAGCTGGGTATTGATTACTGATCTTCTTATGCCAGCTGCTGAAAACATCCTCAGGTCTTGAAAATTTTACTTCTATGACAGTGGAGTTTAGGTGTTACAATAGCTAGACAAACAGGGTTAAGGGAATCTAAAAATCCTGTAGATTTGATTTCTGGATGTTGTGAAACTTAGACAGTGCTGGGCATAATGCAGCACTAGCAGGCTGTACTACTATTGACTGTATTTGAGCCATTGAAAATAAAAAAAAACTAAGGGGGTTTTGTGCATTGAGTCCATTTTATTCAGACCATAAGGACAGTGTGGCAGGGAGAAAAAGACATGCCTGAGTCTGCAGTTACATGTTGTATTGTTTCAGGGTGCAGCAGCAGAAGATGGACGCCTGAAGAGAGGGGATCAAATCATTGCTGTGAATGGGCAGAGTTTAGAAGGGGTGACCCATGAGGAAGCGGTTGCTATTCTGAAAAGGACAAAAGGAACAGTCACCTTGACTGTTTTGTCATGAACTGTCTGCTCAAAAGGGGTAGGATGCTTAAGACTATATTATTTGCATTCCGGATAGAAAAGAGAATGGAAATGTTTATATAGCCTTATTGCTTTTCCAGCTTCACTGGACTGTGTTACAACACTGCGGAAAAATAACATTTAACCATATTTTTGTATACACTAGAAGTATTTCTTTTACTGTCAAACCACTGGGATGGAGTCATGTCAACTGTGGAAAGACGGGGATATTTTTCATATTAGTATTATAATGAATGCTTGTAAGCTACTAAAAAAGAAAAAAAAAGGCATGTTTGCATTAATAACTACACAACAAAACTGGGATGTTTTGCTAAGAGGTTTTGGATATTTGAAATATGTTGGAAAAATTATAAAGTCACCAAGTCAACGAGGGGGTAGCATGGGCAGCAGTAGAAAACAGAAATCAGGTTATTGAAGAAAGAAAGTGTTAACAAAATAGGGAATTTTGGGAAAAGTATGGAATCTGGAGGCAGATGATTAATGGTCTTAGATGGTTTTTTGCATTATTTCACCATTCCCAAGTAGAAGGAGCAGGGTAGGTGACTTGGGTGGGTTATTTTGCTTGTCTGTTGGGGTGTTTAAATCACGGTGTATCAAAAAAAAAAGACAACTGTGTTTCAGTTTGGCCTAGGTTTGAGGGTTTGGGGTGTATTTTTTTTTCAGACAGGTTTGTGTATGTTTTTGTTTTGGAAGGAGAGGACTTGTTCTCAGGGCTGAAAAATCCATTTGCTAGTGGAAACTACTGGTGAATGAGAATGCCCAGCCACTGCGGTATAAGAGAACTAGACTTTCCTTTATAGTAGTAGTGTTTTCTAGTATTTATGGGTGTGAA
Organism: Calidris pugnax; assembly: GCF_001431845.1. NCBI lineage: Eukaryota > Metazoa > Chordata > Aves > Charadriiformes > Scolopacidae > Calidris > Calidris pugnax. The sequence goes on along the minus strand of NW_015090986.1, from coordinate 5,789,445 downwards.
AACAACTTTCCGACTATGAAATGTTCATAAGTGAAGGTTGTCCTCTTCCAGTGTGCAAGATTAACTACAGGCTCAGTGCAGAGGTTTCTGCAAGCTGCTTGAATCAGAGCCAAGAACAAACCACTCAGGGCAGGTTTACCTACCTGCAGCCAGAGATTTGTGGATAAGCCAAGGTGGAAAAAATGGATATTATGGTGTTGCTGTCATTATCAGTAGCAGCTGAGGTGGAGTCCTCCTTGGACTGAGGAGGTCTAAACCCAGTAGTAAAGCGCTGAAAATCCTTCCCAGTGGAGGTGAGTAGTTAAAGACAGCAGTGCAGGTCTTTCTGAATCTGCATTAGGCAGAAGAGGAGATTTAAGGGCTGAAAATATTGTTTGGGGATTATTAATTTTAGACGCACAAATACAAGACAGTGTCTAGTAAATACAATGCAACCACGGAGCTGTTCTTTAGGCAGCAGTGTGGCTGATCAGTTTATTAAAGTACTCAGTCTCCTAAGCTGGGATACTCACTAAAACTGTCCAAAAACCGCACTCACTGAAACCCTTAGCAGATTGTAGTCTGCCTTTGCCTCTGCTCCTTCAAACTGGCTCTTAGGAATCGGGCAGATAAAGCACACTTTGCCCGTGGTTTACCTTTCAGCAGAGGAATTTTACCAAGTCTTTTGAGGGAGAAAGATACCTAGCTAATTAGCATGCTAACTAGCAGCAAGACCCTTTGTGTTAATTAGCAAAAAAATGGTAAGAAAAGGCCACCATGTCAGTTTTCATTTAAGAGAAGTCTGAACTGGAAGTGCAGGCAATGGTAAGGCTGTTATCAGGGGAAGATAAAAAAGACTAGCATTTGTTGTAGTCAGACAAAAAACAGTATTAGGAATGTCTGTGAAATAGTATTAACAGGTGATAGGTATGTCTAAGTGAACTAACTGAAAAACCGCACTGTTTTGTCTCTTTAACAATTCTAGAAGTTACACTGTGATATGGTAAGATGAAAGAAAACAGATGGTATTGTTTCTGGATGCTGTTGTTATCTAATTGCTCTTCTATACTTATGCCTTGGTTAGAGCGAGAAATGCCTACATTAGAGTATGTAAAGTCACTTTAAATAGTATCTATATTTGTAACAGAAGTAGTGTACAGATATTTTGTTACTGCTGTTGTGTCTAAACAGAGGATTTAAGTGAATAAATTCCAAACTGTCATGATCAAGAAATAAAATTGCAGATGTGTTTCTGGTTCCTTTACAATGTCACGCCTGTTCATTCTGTTGTGAAAGATTAATTCGAAACAATTTCAGTTAATTTTAAAAAACCCTACATTATGCTTTATATGAACCTTACAGCATTTGCTAAAGATTGCTTTATTTGGATTTTAAGATTTTATCTTTTCTTGCAAACTCTTCACAAGTCTATGAGGCTAGTTACCAAAACTATGACAAGCAGAGGGAAAAAAACGTTTTTTGTAGATTTCAAAAGCAATGGCAACGCAAATCCCATTTCTAAGTAAGAAGAAATAATATTAGGAATAGCAGTAATGATGTCATGGATGGGCTAGGTGGCTTCTGCATCAGAGCAGGACTCTGCAAAAAGTCATTTTTGGTGTCTGTCTCACCTATGAACAAATTTTTACCTAAGTGGGTGTTTCTGTGCAAGCATGCTTGACCCCACAGGACAGATGACTAGTAAGCCACTGTTTCAGTCAGTTATATTCCTAATGTGGAATTCATGGATTTGGCTTCTTTAATTAAATGGTAATATCGTTATACTGTCTTTTGAGGGTATTTTGTTATTTTTTTCCTCCCAGAAAAGTTATATATGGTTTTGTATTTCTGTAGGCACTGTAATTTTCAGATGTTTGTACATGGGAAAACTATTTCTAAAGCAAAACAAGACTATTTTATTTCAACACCTCAAAAAACGGCAGCACAGCACTCTGTCATGACTTTCTCCATGGTGCTTAGGGACATGATGTAGTGGTGGGCTCGGTAGTGTTAGGTTAGTGGTTTGACTCGGTGATCTTAAAGGTTCTTTCAAACCAGATGATTCTATGATTCTATGTAGGAATTAATATGAAGCCGCCTTGCTTCTGGAATAGTCAGCATTAATCATTGTGCAGTCTGTGAAAAAAAGTGTTCCTCAGGCATGGGGCTTGCCATGAGGGGTCGAAACAGCGGGGCGTGTGCTTTTAGCCATGCCCCACGCTGCTGCTTCAGAGCACAGGATCTGCCTTGATCCCCACACAGGGAAAGCTGCTGCGTGACCACCGTGTAGTGGCTGCCATGCACTGGGCCATGAGATGTAATAAATTTTGCAGGCTTAGCATGTTGGTTCTCTTTATCATTTGGTATCCAACGCAACTTTCACATCCCAGGGGTTAGTCCTGTCAAGTGCTAGATACTGCGCTCCACTTCTACCAAGTTCCATTTTGGGTTACGTTTTCTCCATGTGACCAGTTAACTGTGGGACTTGACAGTGTTGGAGTTGAAGGGCCTGGTATCTTAAGGGCTCTAGCCCATTGTCTGTTCAGATACCCAGGCCTTTCTTCTGACTCTGCTTAACTCACCTCTTCAACGCTAGTAGTCTTAGAGTGGTATTAATGAAAGAGACCATCACTTTTTGTAAGCATGGGTCTGGACAGAGGACAGCTGGCTCCTGGGAATGCACACGTTTCATTTCTTGCAGTGAACACGTATCATCGGCACAGCTGCTTTCCTATTAGTTCCTCTGCTGGATTTTATTTCTGGGTTAGCTTTGTGGAAGCAATGGTAGTGTTAGTTCTTGGATGGGAGAATGGGTGGAATTTAGTAGCTGTTGAGGATTCCTTCCCTTCACCCTATCCAGCCTCTTTTTAAAAGAAAAAAAAGAAGCTGTGTATTCTGTAGACCTAGACATGGATGTGCCTAAAGAAAAACCTTGAAGAATAAAAAAGTTGTTGTCTTTGTTCTTCAGTGGCAAAAAGATGTTTTGTTTTGCTGACTGAGACTTGCAAGTAGTGTTGAGGAACTTAGTACTTTTAGTAGTGTTTTGCAAAGAATGCCTTATCTCAAAGTGAGAGTGACATTGGAAAGAGGCTGGTAGCGGTTTTCCACACTCACCTTTTTCTTGCTTTTAAAAAATAAAAGCTTTGAAGCATCTAAAATACTTACATGCAAGGAGCAGTTCTGTCTTTGGCACCACTTGAAACTACTAAGAATAGGTAAAAATTTTCACTTTCTTTACAAATGCTATTAAAACCATGAACACTGTTGTCATTAGCATATTTAAAACCTGCAGTGTATATACAAGTTGTTTATGTTTCTTTCTGAATTGGAGTTTATGCATCTTCCTTAACAGCTGTGTGCATCTTGGTTGTAATGCATTTTAGTTCATACCCACTGGTGCAGGGTTATGTGTTAGCTTGGTGAAGTTGTTCCACTGATACCTGGGAGATGCTAGCACTGTCAGGTTAGATGGATCCGTTTCAAACACTTGAGAACAGTATACCTGCTAATGGAAGATGATGCCTAAGGAGGTGGAGGTTCTGAACTTTTTGCCATGTATTTTCATTCTCCTGTGGTAAAATCTTCCACAATATTATTGAACTTTCTACTCCTGATGAAAATGGTCATGTGAAATGGGCATGTGAAATGAGAATAGGTGTTACTTTTCTCATTTCAGCAGAAAGGAGAATAAATTCTGATAAACTAATATTCCTAAAAGCTATGTACATCTCAGTTAAAGATAGCAGAATTATCCAAACTGGATTATTAGTTGTTTAGCTCAAGATTTTTTGTTAAGTTGCAACAGCAATTGGTTTTAGAAAGTGAGCTAAGCAATCTTTCACTTTGTTTTTCGCATCAAACTACTTTTTGGTCAGTCCATTTTATTTTATTTTTTCTTCAGATAGGTAGTTTAAATATATAACATTTCAAATTATTGTTACCTAAAGGGAATGTTTGAATCATGAACAGTAACTCCTATCCATGCTCTTAGCTGAGAGTAATCCATTGGATATTTTAAGTGCTTATTTTTAAGTAAGATGTCCAGTTTACCTGTAGATAGACAAGTGAAAGGTTTTTGTCTAAGATGGGAGGCTTTGAATTTGTCGGCACTTGTTACTGTTTTCTGATATTTCAGCCTTTGGCAGTTTAATAGTTCAGATTACACTTGGTTACGTGTAGTTCAGTTTAGTTAAGAGTGCACTTTGACTGAGCAAGGTAGGTGTTATAGCCAAAAGGGAGTGAATATTCTTCATGAGTATTTCTATGGAATGTGGGATGCCTTTTTAGAGTTTCAGCATGGGTCAAAAACAGTGTGTCACAGTTTGGTGTGTTTTCATAGTGTGTATTTCATGCTCGTCACTGTTCATATTTACAGAAGAAGGTACCATACCAGGACTGTGAGGACTGAGACCGCAGGGTGAATTTTCAGGATGCTCTATCAGGTTTCCACTACTGCACGCCAAATGGGAGCCCGAGTTTATTGTTAAGCACCTCACACCTGCACTTACGCTGATGCACAGTAAAGGTCCTTACAGAAAAGTAAGTTTCAGTACTTTCTCATCACAGGGATGCCCTAGCTACCATTTCCAGCACTTCAGAATTTCGCATTATTGGGGATTTTACAAAAGGCAATGACAGCAGCAACTTGGGTAGGTAATAGGAAATTAGTTATTCTCTGTTTTGGGAGAATCTGTGTCTGAAACTGTCAAAGACATACACGTTTTGTTTTGGATTGAAAAAAAATTATTCATTGCTCAGTGTTAAATGGGAATAAGCCTGATAGGAGTAGAAAGGTCAGTGTTGCAGATTACTTTTATTAATATCAATATAATCTAATGTTTAAAGTAGCATATGTTCACTGGAATTCCTGTTTGTAACAGGAAGCACTGAGGACAGATGATAATAAAGACTGTCATATGGGGAAAGCATTAACATTTGTTACTGTCACCAAGACCAGAAGATGGCTAGAAGTGATAGTGTTCATATTTTTGTTGTGCTTTTTTAGTAAGTCCATAGCAATTTTTTTTCCCAGATTTTATACTTCTTCCCAAGTGTAAAATTAGCAAAGATCTAATAAGCTGTTGTTCTTCTGATATTCTTGGAATGAAAAAAATGACTCAGTCATTGTTTCAGATACGTAATTTTTCTTTGTTTTGATGAATAGATACAAATATAGATAGTGAAGGAAAATTACACTCTTAATGTTAGAATTATCTTGGGGAATCCAGGCAACTCCAAACCTAGTGTCTGGGCCAGAGACTTTGTGTTTTGTAGTTGGGAATTTAAATCAGACAAGTGACACATTTGTTGTAGTAAATTAGTGTTGTTTCATGGTGATCTTAAATGCTGGATAATACTGGCTGCATCTGCAACTTCTTCTTTTTGCATACACCTAGGTATTTCACTGCTTGAATTTCCTTGTCCTGAAAGAGTGAAAAAGTAAAGTGAAGGCTTAGGCTCCACCACTTCACTTAAAAGTCATGCTTTAATGGAAAATAAGGTCCAGCAGCGTTTCAGAAGAATAACTGTAGGTTTCTGTTTGTATGAGAAGTTCTAAGTCTTAGGTCCCTGGCGTACAAAAGCTGTGATGCTGTTCCTGATGGACTTGCTGTTGGAGAGATGTTGTGGTCAGAAACCCGCCCTCAGGGATTGCAGGTTCCAGGGTCACTCACTGAAGGGACTGATGTGTGCTCAGCTCTCCTTGGTGAGCGTGCAGGTGTGTACCACAAATCTGACAATTCACCTGCAGTCCTAGAATTCAAGGGGTTTTTTGGTTGGCTGGTTGTGGGTTTGGTTTTTTTTTTTTTTTTTGGAAGATCTAGCCTTGAATGTCTTGGCTTTATTTTAAAAAATATATATAGAGAAGCTGCCTTTGTTCTACCTTTATGATATACTTCCGTTTCTAAGCATATGCATAGGGGGAAGTACTCCACTCAAATTTGTTAATGCAGAGTCAGGTTCTTCTAACCAAGTATGTGCAATTGCTTCACAAAAATATTTGTGGACATAGTCTCCTGGTGAAGCTTTTACAGCCCCTTTCACAACGCCGAACGACTTTGTGTTAATTTGCCTGTCTAACAAAGCCTGTGCAGTAAGTGTAAATCTGTCCTGGCCAGGAAAGTGAATTGCTTGAGACAAGGTGGGAACCTCCTGGACTGGGCTTAATTTCCTATTATGACTAAGCACACTCTCTTTTCAATCTGTGCCTTATCTCCCTAGGAACAACTCGGTCTTTTTTGGTGTCAAATGGCAGCTGACCATCAGAATTCTGTGAATATAGTCTCTTTCCCTCCGCAAAAAGGCCTTTACTTTTCCTATTACAGTCACTAGAGCTGGAAGAAAAAATATAATTGGACCTTTGTCTTTAGGTGCAAATTTATGGAATATTAGCATTTAGTAGGGATAACCATTAACGGTTTACAGTTTGCTATCATATGGTGTCCTCTTCTTTCCACCCTAAGAAGTCAAAGACTCTTTGAAGCTATTTATTTTGCCAGCAGCCAAATCATTCCTGTCTGCACTTCCCCTGTTCCCATTTCTTTTGATTTGTGTGTGTGCTGGGGGAAGGTGTTACGTGCGAGGGGAGAATGTCAAAGGCTTTGTGGGTGTTCACACACGTGTGTATATATGCGTATATGTGTGTAGTTTGGGGAATTGTACTGTGGAAGTGCTAATTGCTAGCCTGCAGGTATTTCCTTCCAGGCATAACTTTTTTACATTTTTTTATGGTAGAAATTAAAATAGGAATTCTGACTGGTTTTTTACCCTTAGGTGTCAACGGATTTAAAAAAGAGATTAAATATTTGATGTATTTTAATGTTGGGGAAAATTGCAGCAGAGGGATTATGTGTTTCATCTCCATTAGATTGTGATTATTGGGCTTCCGAATGAGCCTTTTTCTTATGTGAGTGTACATATTTTCTATTAGCTTGATATTTTTAAGAATGAAATACATTGCAGTTTGTGCTTTCAGGGCAATGAATTCCTACTTGAGAAATGTCTGGGTCTGAAATACCGATGCAGTGTTTGTAGGGCTAGGAACACCTCATGAAGTATGAATACACTCCAGACTTCCTCTGCAAAAAGCTTTTTATGTTGACCCTTTAGTCGAAGAACTCACGTACATAGGGCTGTTTATTTTATATATAGGAAGTGCACTCAATTTTACTGAAGTGATAGTTTGAACTCATGTACTGATATATATTACTGACATTCAGAGTTGAGCTTAAACCTTAAATCTTGAGGCCAAGGGAGCAAACCTCTTTGACCAAGCCCAGAGGTGGCAACACTGAATAAGATTGGTTTCCTTCTCGATGTCAAGGAGAAGATGAACCTAGAAAAAATCTCAGGCAACAAGCAGCAAGGAGACAAAGGTATTTGCTGGCTTCTGCCAGCCTGTTTGCATTTCTTTCTAGTGAAAGGTGCCCAGAGCTGCACTATTTTGAACTTCCAGTTCAAAAGTGAGTGGGAACAGGAGAGGGGGAGTGCTCACCCAATTGGGCACAAATAGGCCTGGAGGTGTCCACCAGCAGTCAAGATAATGCTGCCTGTATGAGTGTTTCCTTGGTATTTTAAGACACCAAAAAAAACACCAAAAAAAAAAGTGTTTGTGCTGTCAGCTGCTGGTTTCAGCTCGGGCACTTAACCTGCAAGTTGGGGGGTGCTGAAGCTTTGTAGGAGAGGTTATTTGTCTACAGTACCCAGCCCAACAGACACAGCTGGGTGTCAGACTAGCCATGGAAAAAGGACCTAGATTTGTCCATAGATGCTGATTTTTGTGTAGCTGCTTTTCTACGCATTGATCATTTTCAGCAGTAGCCACTAGATAGCACTAGAGAATCAAGTCTCAAACAGCATGGGTTGCAAAGATTTAAATCAACTCTGAGCACTCCAAAACTAACAGTCGCTGGAGTCTGGGGTTGGTGTTCAGCTCTGATCGGCAGCCTGATGGGAATTACCCAATCAGGAAAAAGTTATTTTAACTTCTGTTGTATTTAAAATGTCTACACTGGTGTATTCCCAAGCAAAATAACCCATAGAAGTAGCATGAATGGTTACCCTACTGCAGCCCCCTTTTTATTACTTTTGGTCTTCATTGAAGGCCACAAGCTTCAACAAAATGTGCATTAAATCCAACAGGTTTCATACTGGCCATCACAAAATGAACACTTTAAAACTGAAGTAAAAATGCGCCTCAAAAAAATATCAATAGGGTTATATACACTTTTCAAAATTCTGCCTCCAAGAACATATCCTCAACAGAACTCGTTTGTAGAGAGGGTAAAAAGTCATCTCTGCCTGTAACTTCCTGTAAGTTTACTCTATCCCTTGCAAAATTATTTAGCATTTTTAGCTTTCCAATAAGAGTTTAAGGTAACGAAGAAGTAATTACTGACCAACTGTGTTAGAAGCCAAGAAATTATGTTATTACTCTCTGCTATGAAAAGCAGTAAGGGTACAACTTTTACCTGTGTATTGATAGTCTTTGGGAAGCCTCTTGCAAATTTTTCTCTGAGGGATTAGGAAACACAAAAAGGTCTTCAGAGAAAGGCATGGGTTACTTCCGTCTTGTGCTGTGCATTTTCATAGGTTTTGCACTCCTGTTGCAAACCATATACTTAATGCACAGACATACTTTTGACCTTTCCATCCATAAACAGTTTTTCTGTCAGTCCTGAGGAATATACACAGGTATGCATGGTGCCATGCAAGGTAAGAAACTTGGTAACCATCTTCTCTGAAAACTACAATCCTGACTTTGGTTTCAAAATAGTGTGTAGGTGACCAGAGATTCTTCTATTGCTTATTATCAGGGTTTGTATACCCAAATGCCTTACTACTTTGATAATACGTCTCGAGAGCTTTTGGCAAGAATCTAGAATTTGAAGTTTGAAGGTCTTGAAGTCCTAGAGTAACACCTCCTAAATGCTTGTCTTGCAGGGCAGATTCATTATCAGGTCAGGGCATCTGGCTCTTGTGCCTTACTTCTAAAGAACATTAAACAGACTGATATCAAAATACGCAACTGCTGTAGCTTGTTTGTTACAGGCTTGCTTTATCTTAGGTACAGGGACTTCGAGGACCGCAGTCCTGGCTGTTATGGCTAGAAGCTCGGAGGAACTCCCAGCAGAGACTGGGCTGATGCACGTGTGAGCTCTTTCACCCAGTAGACTGTTTCTCACAGAAATGACAGCCTGTTATCAAGAGATGCATGGGCTATCTTCAAGCCTTGCTTACACTTACAGTACATCCCGAGTATCATTACCTACCAGCTTTCTATAGAAATTCCCCTTTTCCTGTCACTATGTGAGAGGCGTATGTTTAAACAAGATAAGAGATTTAGCAGCACTGAGGGTTGATCATTTGTTTCTCCACAATTTAAACGGAGATTTTGAAGCCCTCCTCTTCCCTCCCACGCCAGTCCCTCAGCCGCAGCTCAGAGGGCTGAACTTTCTTGGTGATAACGAGTCAATTGTATGAACGTGGAACAGGGCAGGGTTTGTCAATCAGGCTCCCATCCTTTACTAGCAGACACCTATTTGTGGTTGGCAGGCTGGCGAAGCAGTTGCCTACAGGACTGGAGAGTGAACTGGCCTTACAGAGCAGCTAAAGCAAGATTAGCAACTGACACTGTGCCAGCCCCCTTTTCGGTCTTATTCATTTATTGCACGTATGAAACTGCACTAAGCATGTTGAGACTACTACTATCCTTCATTCTCAAATGCAGCAGGTTTTACAGAGTTTGTTCTGTGATTTGTTTTGCTCCAAGTACCAGTGGCAGGGAAGCTGTTTTTGTCAGTGCTTTGAAAACGAGTTCCAGCAAAACTGATCTTTATCAGATCCCGTTGAAAAGGCTGCACATACTGAATAGTGAAACAGGCCAGTTAAATTTTAATCCGGGTTACATAAAAGATTGTTCTTAAAGTGGCACATACTGACATTGTTCTCACAAACATTAACTTGCAGCTGGGAAGTGAAAAGGCCCAAGAGACACGTAAAAGCTTTCCCTGTGTGTGTCTGTGCATATGGATATAAACAACTTTTAGGCAGGTTATGGCAGAATCACAGAAACCTTTCTGCAGCATCTTGGATGTTGTGCGGTTTTGTTTTTTCCCTGGGGGGAAGTGGGGGTGGTGCATTGCAGACTAAGATTTATGTAATTCAATAGCGCTTTTGGGGGAAGAATCCTTGCTTTGGGGACTGTCAGTGCACATGCACAGAGCTGTCAATGCACTGAGGATCTTTTTCATGTAAGTTTAGAGAAGTAGTGAGGTTGTGCCCAGAATCCCGTGTGTGTGCTGAGCTGGGAAGATTACTAGGTAAAGGCACAGGGATAAAACACATACACTTGGGCAAGGGACAGCAGGCATTTAGCTTGCTACAGGTGGTAAAATTTAGTTGAGTTGCCCACGAACAATTCTAGACAGTTGTTTTTGAAAGTGTGTGCTGTTGGATGCTATTTTTTGTGAAGCAGTTGCAGTTACTGTAAGAGAAGAGGGAAGTAAAGACACATATCCCTAGATAAACCAAGCTGTCGCTCCTGAGAGCTGTAGGGTTGCACCAGTGCAGCCTAGGGAAAAAGAAAAGACACTATGGTGCTTTAATTCTTTTCTTTTTTTTTTTTTAAATTTCTGACAGTATTTATCTATAGTGAAATTTGTAGCAAGAATTTTTCCAAGTAAGTAACTTTATACTTACTTGGAAATGAGTATCTTTAGTACTCATTTTAATGTATTTACAAGATTTCTCTTCTAATTAACTTTATTTTAAAAGGACAGGGAGTTTTTGTAGGGAATTAAGAACAGTTTTTTTCTGTGTTGTACACTTCAGGATATTTTAAGATCTAAGAACAAGTTTTATGATGTGCCAAACTCGGGGATCATTTACATAGCTGTGATACCTACTAATCTACATCAGAGACATTTCATATTTACACCTGTGTACCTCAAACGGTAAAATGACCTGAGGCATTTAGTTCCCCCTTTGGTTTCAAATCTGTTCCATTAGCATTGGGTCTGACTTCACTTACATGCAGGACTGCTTCTTAAATTGCCATAGGGAAATCTTTCCTTGATTCACTTTTTGCCACAGGAATAGCTGTTAATCAAAATCCCAGGAACACTGCTGTAGCTAAAAGTTTAGTCAAATGAATTGCGATGGCCAGCTGCTGGATGAAGTGGTAAGGCCAGGTAAGAATGATTTACGCACAAGCATCAGAAGCAACAGAATACAGAACAACCTCAAGACCTGGAGGGCCAAACTTATTTTCCATAACCTATTTGCCGCTGAATCTTTGGGAAGTCACATATCCTCCTTGTTAATTGTATGCAGTTCCCAGAGACAGGTAGGGCTGTCTTTGAGGCTGTGTCTTCAATGCGGTGAAATCTCAATCTGATGGGTAGTGCAGTCTCCATCACTGATGAAGAATCAGAGCAGGGAAGAAGGGTCTGAAATGGGGAGATAATGCTCCATTTTGTCACAAAAGCTGTGCCTTTTTGTGCTTGAACTAGGCTCAAGCCCTGGCCCAGGAAAGGGAAAGCCATCCACACAATAAAATGGTATGGCTTGTTGACCAAAACCAATTAGTGAACCCATGCTTCCCACATTTTAGTAGTGATGATTAAACCCAAATGCTTCTCCACTGTGCATGTGGTCTTAAGCTTGTTGCACCAAAATTGTGTGGGTGATTGCTTGTATACTCTGCCCAGCACTATTTAGTTAGGGAAATGTGCTTGGCAGGAGGGAGATGGAAGCTGGAAGAATCCTTGTCAACAACCCATGTGGTTCCCGAAAAAGCAAGGTGAAAGTGTGTGAAAGACAGATGGTAAAACACTGCATAAGTGGTGGTTTGTGTGGTTGCTGACAACCCAGGAAGTGAGAATGAGCAAAGGTATCTGACTGAAAACTTCAGGAGCCACACACTAGGCTATCCTCTCTGAGGAGAGGTGCAGGACAGCTTTTCATTGCCTTTCTGGTGCTATGTAATCACTCTTCTTATGCCTACAGTTCACCTGAGTAAAGAATGGCTTAGAGAGGTTGAGAAATTTCCTGCCTAGGCATTTCTGCTGGCAACAGGTAGCCTGGGAAAATGGTGCTCTATCACTTAAGAATCAGTGGGGACACCTGCTAAGCAACCTCCTTTCTGTTTTCATTTGTCTTCCACGTATCTCACAGACACAGCAGGGATTTGTGCATTTTGATCCCTAAAGCCCACTTAAGATTAAGCAGGGACACCACCAAAGTAAAGCAAAATGCGGGGTGTCTTTTGCAAAGTGCAGTTACCGCAAGAAACTGTCTTCAGGTTATGCTGTGACGTTCAAGTGAGAGGTGAAGCGAGCTGAAAGCAAGCAGCAGGCAGTCTGAAAGATGGCTAATACTTAAAGCCAAGCTCAATTCTAGAGAGAAGTAGTATATGTATATTTCAGCTGGAAAGTCTTCCCTCTCCATCTGTATAATTATTGTTTCCCTCCTTGCTTTTTCCAAAGACCTATAATTACTGCTTTAGCAGATAAAACCCATAACTGGAGTAAAGGCAACTATAGTAAGCAGCTGTCTTTGCATTAGTGATTGAATCAAGCAGGGCAGATCTGAATCAGATTTGTAAAGCATTAATTTACCTCATAGCCAAACCAACTAAAACTAACACAACCCCTACCATCTGTTCAATGAAAGTTTCCAACAGTCGTGCTGCAATCATCTCCTGGAACTACTGTTCTGGAAAAATAATTGACAAACAGACAAAACGCTTTAAGGGATGATTGGTCCAGTGGGTGGCATCAGGGCTCCCTGGCCTTTCAGGAGCCAGAGAGCAAGTGCCCATTTTGCATCCAAATGTATATTTTTAAGCCAAAGTATAGTTGTGATGTGAATCCAGCTACGCAGTTCCAGCCACTAAAGGTATCATTTCATGAACTTTATGAAGAAATTTGTTCAAATACCCCAACAGAAGATAAAGAAACTCCTTACTGAATACTTTTGTTTATCTGGGACAAATAGGATGTAAATTGCCAGAAAAGCCTTACCATGTATTAAGGACTGACTGCTGTTCCAGGCCGTGTGATGGGATTCAGGAGTTTATTTCAGTTTTGATGGAGGTTTCGGGTATCATCCTTAGGAAGGATGATAGCTGAAGCCCAACTTGAATGCCTGTATGCAAACGCACATAGCATGGGAAATAAACAAGGGGAGTTAGAGATGTGAGCATACCTGCAGGGCTCTTATCTTACTGGCGTCACAGAGACAAGGTGGGATGGCTCCTATGACTGGGGTGCTAGAATGTAAGGAAGGGCAGGTAGGGGAGATGAGAATAGTGTTATCCTCTATATCAATGACCAGATGGAGTACATGGAGCTGCACCTGGGGATGGATGAGGAGCCAGCTGAGTTTATGGGTCCGAATTAAGGGAGGGCAGGGACAGGAGACATTACAGTGGGAGTCTGCTACAGACCTGATCAGGAAGACCAAGTGGAGGAGGCCCTCTGTAGATAGATAGGAGCAGCCTCACATTCACAAGCCCTGGTCCTTATGGAGGACTTCAACCACCCCAGTATCTGTTGGAGGGACTACACAACAAGGCATAAGCAATCCAGGAGGTTCCTGGAATGCACTGATGATAACTTCCTTCTGCAAGTGATAGAGGAGCCAATGAGGAGAGGTGCCATGCTGGACCTTGTTCTCACTAACTAAGGAGGGGCTGGTGAGGAATGTGAAGCTCAAGGGCAGCTTTGGATGCAATGAGCGTGAGATGGTGAAGTTCAAGATCCTTAGGGTGGTGAGGAGGGCACACGTCAAGCTTACTACCCTGAACTTCAGGACAAGTGACTTTGGCTTCTTCAGGGATCTGCTTGGTAGACTACTGCTCAGTAAAGCCCTTGAGGAAAGAGAGGTCCAAGATAGCTGGTAAATACTCAAGGATCACCTCCTCCAAGCTCAGGAGTGATGCATCCCAGCAAAGAGGAAATTGGGGAAAAATGCCTGTTTCTATGAAGTCAGACAGCCAAATATAGGCACAGCTACTGGTTCAGGATATTCCAATGGTTTGACTTTGCTGAGATCTGTTTGCCACAATGGTGTTCAGTTATGACTTTGTTATTCCAGGAGACTTGGAGAGACACTCCACCAGTAGATGCAGGTAAACTGGAGACTGCGTTTACAAGGTACATGTTTCTCAAGAAGCGAATTGGTAGGGGGGAACTGTTTTTTCTGAAGATATCCATCATATTTATTTTTCAGTGCAGTTAGTCTCGACTAATTCTATTGTGGCTTCTTCAGCTGACTACTCTTGTGGCACAGCTTCACGTTTAGTCTCCTCCAAAAAATGTCCAGTTTGGGTGATCCACTAAATGAAATGAATTAGTATGGTCCAAACCATACTTTAGGATTAAACTCCTGATCCAGACTGAAGTGCTAAGGCAGGGAAACCCAGACAAATACTTGCAATACATATACTTGCAATAAAGTTTTGACAATACAAGGTAGTTGTTGTTAGCAGTCAATTTTTTTAATAATTTTTAGACATTGTTTTAACCAACATATTTGTTAATATTGTTAATATGATATCTATGCCTTGAGAAAGAGAGGTAGTGTTCACCTCAGGTCCAAGTCTAACCTGTTTCAAATGAATGTGTTTGCTGCGTGCAAATAGGGAGGAACTGTGCTGTGGCCTAGGTAAAGCTTGTGTGTTCTAACACAGAACAGCATCTGAGTGACGGGATTTAAGTATGTGCTTTAGTCCTGTCCTCGACATAGGTGCTTCCATGTTTTACAGCCATCAAATATGAATCATTTTTCTTTGCTCGTATTGTAGGAAGGAAAAGTTAGATGGCGTTCAGGAAATGCCACTGCAATATACATCTCTACAACATGTAGAGTCTGTCTCTCCAAGTTACTCCTTGGCCACTGCAGTTTCACAAGTCAGTCCTCGCTTCATGTATTTAGCCATTATGACAAATCGTAAACCGCATCTGGGAAGTGGCATTCTTGGCTCTTTTCCAAAAATTAATCACCTTCTCATTGAATTGGACCTAGGACCTATACTTACCACCAGTTACACTGAGTCTCTCAAGAATTCTAGCTTGTTAGAGGATTATACAGGGAATGAGGTACAAGATTATAATGTAGAACTTCTGAGAAGGTGCACTTGCCTGTCTTCTGTACCCTGCTGCAGTGCTAAAGGGAGGAAAACCTGGAAAATCACCAAAGCCCAAATTTTATTTAGAGCTTTGTGGGTTGAAATCAAAACTGCCTGCTTCAGCCAGAAAGTCAGAGATGAGGAAGGAGTGAGCAAGAGGGTTCAGGCAGATGCAGTGAGCATTGTTTTGCCCACAGTCATAGAATCATAGAATGGTTTGGGTTGGAAGAGACCTCAAAGATCATCGAGTTCCAACCCCCCTGCCACGGGCAGGGACACCTCCCACTAGAGCAGGTTGCTCAAGGCCCCATCCAGCCTGGCCTTGAACACTTCCAGGGATGGGGCATCCACAACTTCCCTGGGCAACCTGTTCCAGTGCCTCACCACCCTCATAGTAAAAAATTTCTTCCTGATACCTAATCCGAATCTTTTTTCTTTCAATATAAAAGTGGGTAGAAGTGGGTAGAAGTAGTAGTAGAGGTAGTAGTAGTGGGTAGAAGTAGTGCAGACGTCAATGCTGCCGAAGCCTGAAACTCAGTGTGCTTCTCCGGGAGAGAATGGTGCCATGCTGCTCTCGGGTGAGAGGACTTTCCAAGCACTGCGCTCCAGCTTGGCCCCACCACACACTGGGTTTTGTGTCCTGCTCAGCCAACGGGCTCTGCACTCTCATGCAGGGCAGCAATTCACACATCAAAACTGCAGGTACACAGGACAAGGGCCAGTGGGCTCTGCTAGGCTAACACGAATTTTGGCTTTCTTTCACTTCTCTTCTTTTCTGTGCTTTTCGACAGCTGCTGAACAGGGCAGTGTTAGTTTTTCAAGGGTTGTTAGTTCTCTGTGTCACTTTGCCCTGATTAGCTGTGAAGATATTACTGAGGCACTGCTGGAGCAGTTTAGGGAAGATCTAGCGAAGTGGAACAACCTTCACTAGATTGCTGCTTTTGTGATTAGTAGCTTCTGATGTTGCATCTTATGCTTCATTTATTTAATGGAGACACAATGGGAAGAGGATAGATTTTCTTTTTTTTCTCTCTGCTGTTTCTCTGTGAGTGGTCACAAAACCACAGGGTACTCTTTGTGTTTTCGCTTCAGTATTTCTAATGTAGTAATATATGAATCCTGAATTAGGTGCTTGAATCAGAGGGCTGAGAGATATATAAATATATATAATACAAATATACACTGTATACAGCGTATCTATTTAGTGTACATATAGTATACCTATATAAACTGTGTAGTGTGTAGAGTATATTTAATGTACATGTATTATACATATATACTATATGTACACTATAGTATACTATACATATAGAATATGTGTATAATGTATAATAGTATATTTTTACATTATCTCTCTATATAAAAGCATATACTATATATACTATTTTCTGTAAGGGAGTATATATATACATACATATTGTTTTAATTGTATTTACCCTCACCTGCTTGTTACTGGATGCGTTATTTAGAAACATGGACCTATATAAAGCAGATCGCAATGGTTCCTTATAAAGTCTCTTGAGCACAAAATGGGTTAGTTAGCTCTCACAACCCTTTAAAGTCAAACGGTCCTCACACTCTTACTCGTTACAAACCTCCAAATAATTTCTCCCAACTCCAAGTACCTTCAAAGTGTTTGCTTTCAGGAGCTATCTTAATAGTTTCCTTTTTTAATGCCACAGATGCGGATTTTCTGGTTATTAAATCTATTCTCCATCTTGTCTTATTACATAGTTATTACTTTACTCCATACAAGTGTTGCATTTTAACAAATTGTGAGAACTTGAAAATTATAATGATAAAACTAGAATCTATATTATATGTACATTTTGCTTTAGGGGAATGAAAAGGACCTGATAATGGCCTCTGCTTGCCAGGTAAAATGTGTGGGTTACTTGCTGTGTTCAAAATGCATTACAGTTCAAATTGGAGAAGCAGGACTGGTCTAGCCCATGAGCTCTGCATGTCTGCCGTCAGTAGCATTATTTTTCAGAGATCCCATCCCCTGGTACTCCACATCCCATGGTGAAGCAGAGGAAAGGCAGGTCAAAAGGCAGGAAAGTCCAGTGGGCTGCTGGACTGGATCAGACACACCAGGACAGATGAGAAGCAGCAGGTAACGTGTTCTGGGGTTGGCACCTTGTGGGACAGCTCATGCAGAGAGGAGTTGAGGGCAGAGGCATCATCAGACTTGGAAGAGCACCACTCAGTGACTGCTGGAATTCTGGAAATGGCCAGTGACCTGTTAGGAGAGATGAAAAGAAATCTGAGTTTGGTTACAGATTATGTTGGGCCCCAGGCCTCGCTCTCCTTACCCCCTCAAAACCAACAGCTTCAACAAAACAAATATCCTGGACAAGAGAGAATTTACCTTTTATTGTGCTTGATGTGCAGGAAGATGTCAACAGAAGCAGATCCTTTCCACGTGGCAGTGAGCACTAAAGAATACAGATTATAAAACTAGTTCAGCCAAAGTGACCAAAGAAGCTCCAAAATTATTTTAGCTGCAGAAACTGCCACAGTAAAGTGTTTCCCTGAGAGATTTCTTGAAGATCTATATATATATTTAGAATGTTTGAAAGGAGAAATTTTATTCAAAATTGCACTTTCATAACTTAGAAGAGCTCTGGCTCTCAAGAGTCTATATAGATTGTCCACTGAGATTACCGAATGTCTCTGCACAAAAATACAGGTAAAGTCGAATACCCACAAGCAGACCACTTACAAAGAGTTGTCAGATATCCCAGCCACCCATGCTAATTAACCCAACTGCTTTCTTAGATATTACCCAGCAGCTCACCCTTCACCCCATTTAGACTATGAGCCTCAGTCCTTCCACGATCTAAAATCTTGGATGTTTTCATCAGAATAAGCATGTAATAATTTTTATTCAGGAACATATTACTTCCTAGCACAGTAAAGAAATGGCTGGCCCTTAGCTGTTTTACCAAAAAGCACCAAGGGAGCACTTACCAGGGTAGGTACCAGCTCACAGCTGCCTTGACAGCAATGGATTTGATGTCCTGGTCCGTGCAAAGTACTGAAACTTTCTTTGGAACAGCGCCTTGTAGAATGTGAGACTGCTCGTGTTGCTCCCTAATTGCATCACTTATTGTAAAAGAGGGAATTATGGAGCTATAGAAGTGCCTAGCCTATCTATAAACTATTGTAAGATGTTCAGTGGAGGAAGGGGATGTAGTTGACCCTGCTTAATAGTAAATTAATAGTAAATAGGACTGGAAAGGCTGTAGTACCAGAGACAATGTAATTCAATAAAAGTGTTCAAGTGGGAGAATATAGAAGTTTGTAACAACATACTGGATCTGATAAGGAGTTGACCAGGTAAATTGTGTTTGGTCTTGAAAATATTATCACAAGACAAATGTCAAAATATTCAACTTGAAGCACAATTTAAAACTTGATGGTCATATCTGGGATCCTCAAAGACTTTTGGACAGCTCCTGACAAACTGAGGTGAAATTTGATTTTGATGTGGCTGGCATAGAAAATGAATCATATATATAGGCTGATAATTCCATTCTAGCTGTTCTTGATTTTGAATCCTGTGGCCTTAGGCTTCAAGAAAACACACAAATTTGAATGATGGGGGTAGCTCTAATCTTTCTATTTATTTGGGATTTTTTCATATATTACCTTTTACTAGTGTGGCCAAACGGTCAGCTCAAGAGGCAGCTCCAGTTTTTCAGGACCTCAGTGTTGGGAGGGAGGGGAGGTGGTGGGAAATGACTGTCAGACAGCATCTGAGACATGTCAGCTGAACATTTCTTTCCCTCAGCCCACAGCCCTGGGCTTAAACTAGGATTATCCATACAGCCTGCAGAGATGCCCCAAGCCTGTCAAAGGCCACCCGCTAGACTGAAAAAGATTCCTTGTCTAGGTCCTCCAGCTCTGGGATATGCAACGGCACCTATTACTACACACAAACTTGAATGGGAAGTCCCAAGCTCAGCAGAATAAATTCTGACCACGCTGAATTTGATTGCAACACTCTGGCGGGCTTTAAGAGAGGCAGTATTTCACCTGGAAAGTCTATTGCTTAGTGTCAGAAACTGCATATCTCAGCAAGGGAAAAATAAAACCTCTGTAGCTGAAGCACTCCAAAGAAATAGAAAGTTGTGCCAGACTTGTTCCTGTATCCACCCTGAAGATGCAATATGTGGAGTCAGGTGAGCAACAGTCCTTAGATAAGGTGCATTTACAATTGTCATGTGATGGTGATGTGGTTATGGTTGCTGAGAACAGTAACAATCTATTTAATGCAGTATCTGTGATGGGTTAATAATTGAAACTCACAGCTGCTGTTGCAAGGACATGGCGTTCAGCCCTTCATTCATATCCAGATATTTGGCTGCTAACTGATCTTAAGCTGTGGGTTTGACTAACTGTGTCCTGGTATCTCTTCTGTTAAATGGGTGGTAATTGCATATTCCAGGAAGAAAAGAAAGGATAAGTCATTGGAATAGATTGTTTGTATTCTGTTTCAACTAGAGAACAAAAAGTAACTGTTTTAAATTTGCTCTGAAATATTAAAAAAAAGATGTAGTTTGGTTCCTCAAGATGCAATTCTGGATATGCCTATTGCAGAGAAATAGAATAACCAATGGGTTGTATAATGAATTTCTCTATGAATCTCTGCATGAAGGAAACTTAATTGGTGCTAAAATAATAGGTTATTTGTGTCCAGGACTGTAAAGATGATGATTTTTTTCTATCCAAGAAGTTATTTCATGCAGGAGGGAATCTTACAAACCACATATAAAAATATCTTGATCTCTGACCTTGTTTGTTGGAGGTTATATAACTTTTCCCAGATAATTAGTTTGCTGCATTGATGAAAACCTATTGAGCTGTTATTTAATGCTTAGCTACTGCACTGTGTTCTCGAAAAAGAGGTCATAAAAGGATTTTCTCTGTCTCTTTCTCATTCTCATAAAATTGAGTGCAACTTTTTGTCCTGAGTCTGTTCTCCTTTTCTCAACTGAAGGTCTTAGTGCTTTGGAAATTTCTAGCTTGAGCCCTAAGTAAAGAAGGTGCCTTCCTCTGAGTCATGGAATGATATATTTACCTGCAGAAAATCAGTGATAAAAAGGTGCAGGTGGAACTGAGCTGCTTAATCACAATTATTCAGGGCCATTTAAGGTCTTTTTCTCAGATATCTCCACTGAGAGGGGTAGAAGAAGCCATTCAGTCCAAGAAAATTCATTTTCTGGGTTTCTTTTGTCCTAGTAGGCTTTGCTGTGCTTTGCACTTAAGATTCTGGAAGTCTTGTGAAAAGGGAACTATTGATGCTTCCTACATATTTCCTTAGAGGCGGAAATCATCTTGAACATTGCCTTGTGAATGCATCTATCTCCTTCTAACTACATTTGAGAGTAACAGTTCTGGCAGAGAAAGGAAACCATACCTCTGATTTCACAGGCAGCCTGTACACGCATTCAGTCTAACACTTTGGGTGTATAGGATTTGAATCTGTGTTTATTCAAGTTTTTCTAGTTAATACTGAAACAGCATAGGGAGCATTAGTCAAAAAATAGTGGCTCCGACCTGGGATCATACTGAATGGTGGATGCATATTACACAGGACATTGGTTTTAGATTGTTGTCTATGCCCAGCCTGCTTTTCTCATATAGATTTAGGGATGAAGCATTTTTTAGGGACTGATTTTCCATCGACTTTAAGGGTAATAAGATGCCTAAATAAACTCCTGAGGTTCTGAAAATTTGTCTCCAGTTCGTAGAAGCACTTTAGCTTCACTGAACTCCCTTCACACATTTAGGTTTACATGAGTATGCCTTGTTGGGTTCATTGCTCTTAAACCTTAACTTTGGCAGGTGATTGATTTTCTTCTCTTCTCTTGGCTTATTTAAGTTTCTTGGGTGTATTACTACAGAATAGAACACAAAATGTATGAAAAGGGACAGCGCAGGCACTAAAGAAAAAAAAAAAAAGGAAATCAGAAATCAGGAAGTGGAGAGGCTCAAATGAGTCAGTAGAAAGAAACTAAAGCCACTCCTACCTCAAGTCATTTTGACTGTGTATTGTTCCTAAAGACTTGAACTCTCTAAAACAGATAGATCATTTGAATTTTTTAATACAGTCTTGGTTGCCAGGTAAAGTAAATAATAACACTGCATTACACAAAAAACTTCTGCCTTTTTTTCTGGGACATTCATTTTGCAGTTCTTAAAACCTGAATTCAAGCACTGGCACCATCCTTCTGTCTCAGTAAGAACATTGTGCATTCTAGCCTGATTTCTGTCACTTCATATTCTCTCACCGATGGGTCCTCCTGTTGCTCCCAAGTTATTGACTTCCCCTAAGCTAGTGAAGAAGATTACGGGTAGGATTTCTGGAGGCAAACATCTGGATATGTGCCCACTGACACTCAAAGGAAAAGTGTGCTGCACTGTAAGAATATGTGCCTGCTCCAGATGAGCAGCTCTGGCACACAGTAAGCCTTGCTGTTGAGATGGGATCCCTAGTAGAAGAGATCCAGCTCTGATTTGACCCAGCAACACAACCCGGTCTCAGAGAATTGAGTGCCCTACGAGGGTGTGAGAACAACTAGAAAGAATGTCTGCAGAGACATAAGGTTGGTAAGATTTACAGACAAATGGAGGGTGGTTGAAACAGGATTATCAGGTGTACGAGGATCCAAGAGGGAAAAAATTGCATGAGAATTGTAAAGTCTAAAGAAAGAAAGCAGAGAGGTTAATCTAAGGACTGCCTGGTGTCACTAAGTCACCAGTGTGACTGTGGATGGACCTGGAGGCAGAGCGCAGCTCAGCAGCACTCAGGATCTGGCTTGGGTATCTCCAGGCACTGGCTCTTCTCCCCCAGTTCACTGATGTTTGCCTCATCAGCAAAGGATGTTTGAGTGCCTTATCAGGGTTGCAAGAAGATCTGAATCCTACCTCTCTTGTGCGTCAACTGAGAAACAGCTGTTTTGAATTTTCTAGTCGTTTGGCTTGCTTGCAGGGTCTTTTCATATGGCTAAGGGAGCCCAACAAGACTCATAAGAAGAAGGTTGTTTAAAAGATAAATATCAAAGTGAATGACCGTTTTAAATTTTTTTAAGGAATTGGTACTTATTTGCAGAATTTTGCTGGACTCGAATGCACTGAATGTATGAACCATGTGGCTGCTGAAAACACATTGCCTGCAACAGGCTGGAAATACATGACTCCAGGGTGGAAACTACAGCGGACACACTGGGTCAGCAAAAATGTGTTTGGCATTGCTATCACTGACTATGTTAATAGGCAGACTTCTCTAATGCGGCAAACAGCAATAACTGCCATTGTAACTTAAAAATTTCTCTATGGAAATAGGCTGTCCCTTTTTCTTTTTTTTTTTTTTTCCTTTTTTTTCCCACTCTTCTGGTTATTTAGTCCTTCAGAATTCTCTCCTTCTTGTTATTACTTTATCAATTATTAACTAAGCTTTCCCCAGCTTCATGTATTTAAAACAGCTGGTATGACTTCAGCAGTCCTTCATGATATTTTTGAAACCTGGTGATTTACAGCTATAAATAACTTTAGTTTTCTTTTCCTGTTGCTTGATTTTTTTCCATCACTTAATTTGTAACAATTCATAGAATCATAGAATGGTTTGGATTGAAAGCAATGTTAAAGATCATCTTGCTCCAATCGCCCTGCCATGGGCAGGGACACCTCCTACTAGACCAGGTTGCTCAAATGGAGCTTCCATTCAGCCTGGCCCTAAACACTTCCAGGGATGGGGCACCCACAGCTGTTCTGGGCAACCCTCCTCTGGACTCATTCCAACAGGTCCATGTCCTTCTGATGTTGGAAACTCCAGACTTGGATACAATACTTCAGGTGAGCTCTCACCTGAGCAGAGTAGAGGGGTAGAATCATCTCCCTGGACCTGCTGGTCACACTTCTTTTGATGCAGCTCAGGATTCAGTTGGCTTTCTGGGCTGCAAAACACATATTACTGGCTCATGTCCAGCTTCTCATCCACCAACACTCCCAAGTCCTTCTCCTCAGGGCTGCTCTCAATCCATTCTCTGCCCAACCTGTATTTTTTCTTGGGATTGCTGTGATGCAGATGCAGGACCTTGCACTTGGCCTTCTTGAACTTCATGAGCTTCACACGGGCCCACTTCATGCTTGATTTTTTTCCATCACTTAATTTGTAACAATTCATAGAATCATAGAATGGTTTGGATTGAAAGCAATGTTAAAGATCATCTTGCTCCAATCGCCCTGCCATGGGCAGGGACACCTCCTACTAGACCAGGTTGCTCAAATGGAGCTTCCATTCAGCCTGGCCCTAAACACTTCCAGGGATGGGGCACCCACAGCTGTTCTGGGCAACCCTCCTCTGGACTCATTCCAACAGGTCCATGTCCTTCTGATGTTGGAAACTCCAGACTTGGATACAATACTTCAGGTGAGCTCTCACCTGAGCAGAGTAGAGGGGTAGAATCATCTCCCTGGACCTGCTGGTCACACTTCTTTTGATGCAGCTCAGGATTCAGTTGGCTTTCTGGGCTGCAAAACACATATTACTGGCTCATGTCCAGCTTCTCATCCACCAACACTCCCAAGTCCTTCTCCTCAGGGCTGCTCTCAATCCATTCTCTGCCCAACCTGTATTTTTTCTTGGGATTGCTGTGATGCAGATGCAGGACCTTGCACTTGGCCTTCTTGAACTTCATGAGCTTCACACGGGCCCACTTCTCAAGCCTATCTGGGTCCCTCTAGATGGCATCCATTCCCTCCAGCATGTTGTCTGCACCACATAGTTTGGTATCATCTGCAAAACTTGCTGAGGGTGCACTCAACCCCACTGTCCTGACACTGACAGTGTCACTGACAAAGATGTTAAACAGCACTGGTCCCAGTACTGACCCCCGAGGAGTCCCATGCATCACTAGTTTCCACTTGGGCAGTAGGCTGTTGACTGCAACCCTTTGAGTTCAGCCACCCACAAGTTCCTTATTCACTGAGTGGTCCATCCATCAAATCCATGACTTTCCAATTTAGAGAAAAGGATGTCATATGGGACAGTGTCAAACCCTTTGCATAAGTCAAGGTAAATAATATCTGTAGTCCAGGTAAATGACACCTCTAAGTTGTAACGTAAATGCATCAGTTGTATAATGATGCATTTATATTACCTGTGACAAATTTATTACATTCATACAGATTCAGGAATTTAGACTGTTGCACTAAGGAAAGTTTCATGCTTGGATTTTACAGGTAGGAAGTCATAGATTCTGGTATGGTACTTTTCAGAATTTAGCATGACCTAATTATAATGCAGTATGTCTAACCTTTTCTCTTTCATTCTTACAGTCTGAGGAAGAAGAAAACAAGAGCTATTGGTCTTGAGTTTAGACTCCGGAATTTAAAGAGCAACTCAGTGTGATAGCTATTAATTTTTACCCATAGTCTATTCATGTAATCTTCAGCTCCAGATCTTTCAATCTAACTGAGAAGCTGTTTCCCACTGCTGTGTGAAAGCAGAATGTCGATACACAGGATGTATCCCTCAGCACAGTGCCAATGACAGCCGTGGCTCAGACTGTGTTGCTATCGGTGGCACGCTCACCTTCTCAGAGCACGACCTCTGTTAACTAATAGGTGACAGATGGGAGTACTTCTCAGAAAGTCCCACCCCACACCGAGGCCCTCACGTGTACACAGCTTTTCTTTCCAAGGCAGCAGGGAGGTACTTGACATTAAAGCACTGCTGAAATTCTCACAAGTACTTTCTATTAGGTAACCATTTCCATGACATTGCTTTTCTTCAAGACTTGTGGTGTTGTTCCACAGTGTGTGTTATGCAATGTTTGTTCATACTAGGTAGGTTAACTGCTGCGGTGATTGTTCATTTCAGTGTAGGCTGTACGGATTTTTCAAACAACCAACATGATTTCCCTTTTGTATTTGCATTTTTCAGGTCTCTACATAGTCTCTTTCAAAATTCGATTACATGAATTCTTTTTTTCCTTTCCTGTCAACAACACGGCTCAATTGTAGAATCAATTGCAAATTCTCCCCAACCTTTAGTTCAATGTCAAACTGCAGCTCAGCTCCACCAGATGTTTTTGAGTAATGAAAAGCACATAAAATGCTGATTTATGCCTGTTTCATGTACATAAATAATACAAATGTCTAGATATGTCTATATACACCTGTATATTTGCCTCTGAACCAATTATTCGTGTTGCATTTCATTCTTAAAGAAACAAATGACATCTGAGAGACATGATATGGATCTTTTTCTTTTATTTAGGGTTGGGTGGATGTTTTTTCAGGAAAAAAAAAAGCATTCTCATTTGCCTTTAAATTTTCTGGTAACTTCTATGTATGTATGTTGTCGCGTGGTGATACCTGCATGTGAATGTAGGTGTGCAGTACAAGGACAGCACTGTTCTTCTAGGAACTGAATGTGTTTCCCGCAGGTACTGCACTTGATGGATTTTGTAAGGAAGATTTGTTAAGTAAGTGCCAAAGACAACAAAGAAGAAAAGCAATCTATCACATGAAACAAGTACTTCTTAGAGAATTAAGCAAGTTATTGGTGGCTGTTGTGCTTTAGCTTAAGGCCACCACATAAATTATATTTGACAAATTAGTTATGGAAGGTTATGCACACCTATTTGTATCAGGGCTATGAAATATTCATTTCAATGTAGCTTCTGTTTAACTGAGCATATTATTCCCTTCTCGAAATTGTTTTAGGGTCTTCCTCGGATCTAGGCATACTAATAAAGCTCCATTATCTTCATTTACAATTAATTGAGGCAAACATATTATATTATGTTATCCCTCCCATTAAAATAAACCCAATGATCCCCATTGCGAGCATCTGTTAAACTTTCATAAATTCAGGGGACATTGATACATTGACATTGTATTATTCTACATGAATTACCTTTCATGCTGAGGTTACAGACAGAACACCATTGATTTGTTTATTTAAAATGGAGTGCAATGCACAATGCATTCCTGTTCACTTGATTTTTCAATTAGTTTGGAATATTTTCAGCTGAATCCTATGTGTTGAACTGTCAGTTTTTTAGAAATTTGCTAAAACAAAAACAGTGGTGACCAAATTTGAGCTGAAATACAATACCTGTGATAAAAAAGCTGGTAGAATATATTATAACATAGGCATAAACAAATAAATCTTCCTAAATATAAATTACTCTGGAGCTGTATTGACTAGCCTATCTGTCACAGCATGTCCCAGGAATACTTCTTTTTTTTTTTTTTTAGGTATCTGTACTCCCACAAGGAATGTTAAAAATCTGGAGTTGTAAATATACTAGTGAATTAGAAACAGCAATGATTTATTCTTAAGTCCATAGTAGAAAGCTGTCACTGCAGATTACAGCCGGGATGGATTTGAGCTGTGCCTCTTTCACCCTTTCTATTTGCTGCACATTTCTCTTATACTCTCTGTTGCTTAGCAGGTGTGGTAAGAAGTCTCCCCATCCACCCCACTGCAAGAAACAAAAGGATACTGCAATGAAAATATTTGGTTGGACAAAGTCTGGAATCTGTGATTTAACACATTACCCTAATCTGTGTTCTGGGCAGTGGTGTTGAGAAGATGACACTCAAGACTCCAGGTTCAGGGGGCTGTTTGTCCTTATTAGGTCAAGTACAGCAGTGACTCAGTCCAAAATATGCAGTATTCCTGTGAGGCTTTGCACCATGGAGAAAAAAATATGCTACAGGCTCTTGGAATATCTCTTAACGCACTGCATTTTGCAGCACAGTTTTGGGTCTCTCTGTGTTGCCCACAGCATTTGGGAGCCACACTCAAAGCTCAAGGCACAAGAGGAATTAAGTTCAAACTACTTTTTCTGCTGGCCTTGGCTGCATCTACTTGATGCATGTTATTAATGCATGGCCATTGAGTGACGGCCACGTGAAACTCAGCTGATGAGAGTCTGTTTGTTAGCCTTCTTCCTCTTTCACACAGAGAATTTGAGTAAATGTGATACCAGAATTCAGGAGTCACATGAGAAGAGATCTCAGGAAAGAGAGTTTCTTCCCAATGCTGCTTCTTTGCCCTTCCCTGCTGTTTGGCTTGCTGCTAATCTTCTGTTCTAAGGATGCATTTAAATTCCCCTCACTGGGCATGATCTGAGAGAAGTCTTTTCTGGCCTTTCCTGTTCCTTGGGAAAATGTCCAAATATGACACACTACAGTGTTTTCTTCCTGATCCTGCAGCTGGCCTGAAAAACCAGTAGCAGAAAACAGTGCACACGCTTAACTTTAAATTTTACTGATAACAACTACGTGATGTCAGTTCTGGCAAGCTACATGTTTGCCTTTCCTCCTGTGAGAAGCATGGCCTATGGAAACTAGGAAGATCTTGAAACTTCCTGCCTTGAGCTGGAATTGTACTTAACCAAAAGTATTTTTCTCCTCAGTTTTTAAGTCACTACCTGACTCATGATTACTGAATAAAATTGTATAAGGATTACCAGACTGCACCAAGCTACAAATTGTGGCCTGGCTGATCATTTCATGTGGTAGTCCAAACAAACATTCTTCTCCAATATTGGATATAGTGGTAAAATGACATTGTTATCAGTGATGATGGTCTGTGATTTATTACTACCCCCTGGTGACAGTGAATGGCTGCTGGCCACAGAACTCCTGCAAGCATCTCCAGGTTTTAGGACATGTTGGCAGAGGCTAACTTCTGGTAAGAAACAGAAAGAATAAGGTGAGAAATAACGGGTGTGCTTGGCCTATATCTGATTATGTTACCCTCCAAAACCGAAAATTTCCAGAACTCCATGTAACTGTATTAACTGTATTCATATCATATGTTCATGCTGAATAACTTGGGTGGGATGAAGTGTATTTAAAAGTAGAAAGAAAAGAATCTTAAGCAACTTATTTCTGTGGGGAAAAACAGTTCTGAGTTCTCGCTGTTGCTACAAATGGAGTATAAAATGAGGCTTTCTTCAGTGTGAGAAGAGTGCCAAGCTGTTGCATAAAGTTAACCAGTGGTGATCAGAGTCCTCATTTTTTACTAGGACTTGAAAAAAATGCATCTACACATAGACCCAGTTGACCAGCGATGACTGACTTTTGCATACTGCTCAGTATGCATTCAGTGTGTATTTAGATATTTGCGAGATGGTGAAGGTGGATTATAAAATAGCAGATACGGAACATCCTCCCAGCACTACCTAATACAGAGTGGTATTTTTGTTGTTTCTATTTTGTTTCTTATTTTCCTACTACATATATCTTCCTTGGTGTATTTATCTGTGCAAATCCAGACTGGAGTTTCTATGGTATTGTCATGTAAGGACCTCATCCAGTATAGTTTGTATGTATGAGTAATGTTAGACTATTAATGGTCCTGTTGGCAACAATGATGTGAACAACGCATGTGAACAAATCTTGAAAGGCCAGATCCAGCCTTGTTCTGGTAAAACTGGTAATGTAGGTAAAACTCACTGGGAGACCAGATTTGCCACTTTAGATAAAATATGAGGTGGTGAGAGGAGGGAGAAATAGTGTGAGTTCCCTGTCGCTATCTAGCAGTTCTCAAAACTGCTTATGACCATCTTTCCTCCATCCTGAAGGTAACTATTCTTTTGCTTTAGATCATTTTACTGGAAGGGGCTCAGTGAATGTCACTAGACACAAGTGACACAGCTTGCACATGTACCAGGATATCAGTCTCTGCAGGCATCTGACTTTCTCTAGCTCAGCCTCTTGAAGAAACGACAGAGTCCCTTGGGCATCTGTTTTATAGCACAAAAGCCTTTGTGTAGCAGCTTACAAAAGAATGCAGAAATCTTTGAGCCAAGAGCTGAGATCACCATGTGTATTCAAAATAACAAGAGAAAATGGCCATCTCTAGGGGCAATGGTGACTTAAAAATACTCTTGAGTAGCAGTAGTGTGGAAATCAGCTGGAATCAGCTTTTGGCTGCAAATGTACAACAGCCTTTAAATGTCTTAATTCTTGGGCACTATTCTATAAATACTGATTTTAGGCAGCTACTAATTGGCAACACACAGAGGAATAAAGTAGTAAGGCTGCAAAAGCCCACCTCACTTTAAGAAAGTACCTGCCAGAACTTTTACTGTGCTTTAGACTTGATTGTCAGTGAAAGCAAAATTTTTTAACCCCTTCTATCCCTGGAATGTTATGAAAAAAACATGTTTCATTTGGTTAGTCCCTGCTTGTGCATACTAACACTTCTTTGTTCTCCTTTCTTTAATTTAAAATACCATTGACATTTACGGGGATTTGTCTGGGAGAATGATAGAAACCTTTGGTGCACAGGTGCACAAGAATACTTCGAAAAATCAAAAGTCATGACGTGAAGTACCACAGTCAAGATAAAAGGCAAAAAGAGCAGTAGATAGAGAAACAACTACATTTTCCTTCAACTGGAGCGGTCATACCAGTTCTCATTATTCATAGAACAGTCAGTCTCCTTCAATAATAAGAAAACAAATTTCATAGAATCATAGAATGGTTAGAGTTGGAAGGGATCTTAAGTATCATTGAGTTCCAACCCCCCTGCCGGGGGCAGGGACACCTCCCACTGGAGCAGGTTGCTCAAAGCCCCATCTAGCCCGGCCTTGAAATTTCCAAGTTAATAAGACTTTTTTTTTTCTTTCTTTTGTCTTTCAGAAGTTCTTGATTAGATAGGGACATCAATAAGCAAAAAGCTTGTTTGTCGGTACAGAAATATTTCTATAAGGAGTAAAAGGATTTGTTTTTTACTACCTGTAACCAAAGGGATGTATTGAACAGGTGACCGACTGATGCTTAAGACATTGAGCCAATACTCAGAAACAGCTGATCTAAGTTCCTCATGCCTTTAGACTTCCTGCGTATCCTTGGATACGCAGCTGTTGAATTTCATACCACCTTTAGTTTTCATATTAAATTCAAAGGTGAGGACTACTTCTACACTTTAGCTCTGTGAAGAGAGTGCTATCAATATTTATGTGTATTAAATATACGTGTTCATTTTGGTGCCTTCTGTTTTCCTCTGTTCCAGAGTTCTGCTTTGCATGACATGACAACCTTGGCCTTGTGAGTGAAGTTAGGTCCTGTTACAATAAGAGCCTGTTCAATCACTGAGAATATTGAGAATAGCCTCGCAACAAGCCTTTGTGGATCGGATACTGTGATCTCAGAGATTCTCTGAAATAATCCTGTAAGTGGCTTGTCATTGTGGAAGTGGGCATAGTCATGGTCTGTCTCAGTCATCTTCCAAAATAGGCTGAGAAGACTGTTATGTGGCACTTTCCAAAATCAGTATATCTCCTAAGACCTTCTGTTGGCAAGGTGCAACTCTGTATGTCCTTGTTAGTTGGAAAAGGGCTCCACTGGAGTAGTTTTATCTCCTCTCCATATGATTCATGTATACAGCTTTCACAAACTCATTGAGTGTATTGTATGAGGGAGAAGTATGTAGTTTTCATTCTTGCTTTCAGGAATGCAGGATGTCACTAATAGTAAACACTGCAAAGGGGAGTTTGTATCCACGTGGAGTGCAGCAGTCCAGACTCTCCTGGCACTCCGCACACAATACAGAAAAGGAGCACCTACTGGCTTTTTGGTGCTTGTGAGGAGATACTAGTGCTAGGAAGTGACTTTCAGTGCAAAAATGCACTGGAAGATGTACACACTATATCTATAACACAACTTGCCAGACCCTTTTGATTCAACATCTGCTAACATAAGCATGAGAAAATTAAAGATTTTAATGTGAGGAAAGAAAGGGGCAAATAAGCCCACAGACTTTTATACTAAAAACAGATGTTAGGGAAAATCTGTAAATCAAAGGGGACAATTCTTCTCAAGCAGAAAATAATTCATTGGAAGGCAGCATTGCCTGTGATAAGTTCACACAACTTTGGAAAAGGAAATTTTTTTTTATTCCTTTAGACTATACAGACCAAGTAAGGACAATGAAGGACTCCATGTGTTAGTGTCATCTTCTTAATTTAGAGTGAGTGGTGAAGGGCCATGTTTATGTGTGAAATATACACATGGGACCTGCAAGGCTGCCTGCGTGTTAGGGTAGATGCAAGTTTTGAGTGGAAAACTCATTAATTTTTTCAATACAGCTATTTCTGAAAACAGTCACAATGGCTTAACAATGCTTAAAAATGAGAATGAACTGAGCTTTTATTGCTCTGAGCTATTTCACTCCCCTGTCTCTCACTCTGTTGTATCTTTCCCTCCTGCTTTTTTCACTCACAGGGCATATTAGTTCATGAAAGTAAATTAAATAGGTTAAAAAAATCTATTGGATATTTATCTGAAAATATTCTTGAGGTGAAATATATATATATGTGTGTCTATGTATCTGTGGATACATAGATAGATGGACAGACAGACCATGTGCATCAGACAATGCAGCCTGGTTGGTCATTTAAATACAGCTTAAAATATTTGTGAGTCAGGGCTAGATCAAAAAATAATTCCATGGAAATGAACACAGAAAATCTACATTTCTGCTGGGATGACTCAAATGCAGGAGATTTTTCTGCAGATTATATTGCAACAGCAGTTGCATGTAAATTTTTTTGATCTTAATGAACCTTCTTTTGATTAGTTCTGATTTGGTAATTTTATAGCAAACCTTAAAAAAACCAGTGAACATTGGCAATAGGTACTGCAGGAAGATTTACCAGCTCTCATTGGCACAAATATGACTTGGTGAAGAAAGGAAGCATTTTTCAGGAAAAAAGACTGTTAAGATATGGAAAAGAAGCGGATATATGGATTGAGCTGAAAAATAACAGTTTCTTAAGAACGGTGGTGCATGGGCTTGGTGAATAAATGGGATTGAGGTAAACATTTGGTTTGAATTTCTCATTTCTCGAACATGAGTTTGTTTTGTTCTTTTCATTTCATCCTTGTGTTTGAAGTGTACTTTAGACTACATCAAATTTACTGCAAAAAGCTGACATACATTCCACAAAATGATCTGGTGTCACTCAAACTGAAAACTTTGCTTGTAAACACTCATAAAAAATGCTTCCATGGGAAGTATAGTGTTTAATACTGTGTTTTTATGGCAGGCTTTACTAATTGTGCATCAGGTGATTTGTCACTGGAACGAAAATTTCAAGGGGATGGAACCAAAATGAACAGCAGAGATAAAAACATGGGAGGGATGTTTAAGCAATATGAATGAAAGGAAAACCAGGTAATTTTTAAACATTTGTTTCAATAAAGTTAGTTACTCCATTAAAACCAGATTTGCTACTTAAGGGGAATAGTGTCAGGTCATAATTGGTTTGCTGATAGAGTCCATTTAATCTCTCACATTGCCTATGAAAGAAATGCAATAAGAAAGAAAGTCTTATAGGCTAGGGACTGCCATTAATGTAATCAATTTTATTTCCTTTTCTCTCACACAAAGCAAAATTACAGTGCATCTGACATAAAAAAGAAAGGTGTGTTTTGACTTTAGCTATTTGTATACTCAAAACAGAATAGATGGGTTTCTTAGTTTTGAAAAACTATTTAAAGCCCCAGCTCTGACTTTCATCTTCAGCTGAGCACTGAAGCAAATATTTTTAAACAACAATGGTCTGTTGAATTTACAAGAGTTTAGGACAGCTACTTTTAAGTCTCTACTGAACAGAACTGTCTTTTAATTAGATCAGTGTTGTGGATAGTTTGCATAGGTTGTTTCCATCATAAACATAACAGGCACACCTGGGGCTCCAAGGGACAAAAGCTGTCTAATATCTTTTGATCATGGAGTGTGGAGAGTGATGCTCTGGGGAAGACACATGCATGGGTCAAGTGAGGGTGCAAATGGATGGTTCAAGTGATTGAAATGCACTACATCTGCCCACAAGTGAAAGAGCAGGAAGGCAACTAGGTGGGGTAAGGCCCCATGAAATGGCAAGCAGAAAAACTGCTACCATGCATTAATTTAGCCCCTGAGCAGCTGCGCTCACCAACAGGGTGCGGGTGGGTGTTTCTTCCTCATGCTGTTTGTTCTGCCACCAGATTGATGGCATGCCACCCTGAGGTTTTTTTTTGTTTTGTTTTCGTTTTTCTCTGAAACTGGTGTAAATGCCATTGACCTCACTCATTTTGATGGGTCTGTTTCACACCATAACATTCTCTGAGCTGAGAGGCCAGAATGCTAGAATTTTTCCCATTTGTTTTTATAGGTCCTTTCTATCACTCTGTAATTTTTTTTAAGATGCCTGATAGATAAATTATGCTTTTAAAGTTGCCTGGCCTGAATTTTAAAAATATTTGGATAGGATTACAAGGCAGTAAACAGTCTCCATTACTTAGAACACGCTAAAGATTGGTTTTAAATTTATGAGGTTTTAAATTTTTTAATTTTTTTTTCCCTAGTGCTTTTCTGTATTACTGTTTTGAAACAGACAGTTCAACGACTGCAATAGCAGGAAGATCTGTTGGCTCACATTTTTTAAATAGCAATTGACCATGAAATGTTAGAACAGCAATATTAAAGAGATGAGAAAAAAGAAGAATGAGCAACTTTCAGGTTTTTATTATGTAATTTCAGAACAGTTCACATATACCTACTTCCTCAATACCGTTGCATTTTATGTGCATTTTTTGCATATTAATTGCACAGAATATACTGTTGTGTGCATTTTTCTTCTCAAACTCTGATAATAGAAGCAGCTTCTCACATCTTTGAAAAATTAAATAGCACATGTGAAAGCCTGAAGTGTCTTAATTAGGGTCTTTTTTTGCTGGATGGGAGAACCTTCTTAACAGGAGTCCAGAACTTCTTATGCTCACTAAGTCAGAGACAAAGGTTTAACAAGCAAAGCCTTCTTGTCCACCATATTCTCACTATCATAACTTTTCTAGCTTCCTCTAGTTTTGGTTTTTGAGCCAGGTCACATAGCTTCTTCTGTTTAAATAAAATTTTCTGTAAATTAGTGTCTGGAGTAACTGAAACCTCGTTATTCTTCATAATTTTATAATGACATCTGTGCTAGAGTAAGGCAAGCATTCCAGGACGAACCTTACAAAAGTGCTGAAACAAGCATAAAGTAAAAATAAACTCAAATTTAAATAGTTTGCTTGCAGAAAAGTGACAATTTCAGTGTGACTTTACCAGACAAAATGTAACAGATCATGTGATTAGTTTTAAAAAAACCCAAAACATGCGTGTCAGGTACTGACTGCAAATTCTCTGGTGATCAGCCAGGTAGCAAGGTATACGAGGAAAATTCGGCTTAAACCCTGTCTTCCCCATAAGGTGGATTTATTTCAAACTAGGAAAATTGAAATAATTGGTAATTTAATTGTTAAAAAAAAAAAAAGAAAGAAAATCAGGAAAATTTGAATTCCCAGACATATTTTACACCGGATGAACCATTTTGACTGCAAGACAAACTACTACAGGACTCCATCTCAGCTTCCTTTTCCTCATTATTGCATGCCAAAATCCAAACTAACTCTTGATTGTGCACAGGTTTCATTGCCCTAGCTACCTGCAGCTGTTGATTCTGACGGTGAGGCGCTGAGGCTGCTGGCTGCAGTGATTTGTTTGTTGTGCGGCCGCTGTGAGCAGTGGCTGCTCAGGCTCCTATCTCACCCACAGCGCCCCAATGATAAGACAGCTGCCAAATAACCTCCTGTGTACTTTGGACAGAAATCTCAGTCTGAAAGTGTTTCTCAGCGCCTCGTTTCTGTTTGTCTTGTCACTACAGCAACAGGGAATTGTATTTTTACAGTTCTATTATGTATCATGTCTTTTCCTGCTGATGGCCATGTGTTCTGCTGATGACCTTGAGATTGTAAATTTTTGGTTGCAGACAGGCGTAATGGAACACAGACACCTGTTTCACTGACAATAATCAAATATTTTCTGACATTAAAATATAATTATTTGGCTTAAAAAAATAAAGCTCTATATGGGACAGAAAAAGAGAATGGAGAAGTATGTTTGGATCTGTGTCTCAAGTACGTCATCTTTACCTCTGATACAACATTCTTAGAGACAGGATTTCTCAGGATCTCCAAAATGATCAGGTTTTTAAATATTTTTAACCAGAGCAAATAACTAGTCTGCAAATGATCCCTTTTCTGAAACATTTTTTAGCAGACTGGGTTCACACAAAAGATATTTTACTATTAATGAGTTAAGAAGTTTTTCACTAGCCAGTGTCCCACAAGCCAGGTGAGGGAGTTACTCTCTCTGACTTACAAAAACCTCTATTACTGCAGATCTGTGGAAAATGAGAACCCTCTTATGCTAGGGCCCTGCTCTGTACAAAAGCCCTGATGATAGAAAACCAAGAAAAACTCCAGCTACTCTACTGAACACATTTGTTTACACATGAAAATACAAACAAGCTTCTGAAATACATTCAAAGAAGAATGGACATTTAAGTGCTAGGGTGCAGACTACAGAATCAAAACAAAAGGAAAGAGTAGTCAGGCATTGGAATAGTCTGCCCAGGGAGGTGGTTGAGTCACCATCACCATCCTTGGATGTGTTTAAGAGTCGTTTAGATGTGGTGTAGGGGGACATGGTGTAGGGGAGAACTTTGTAGAGTAGGGTTGGACTCGATGATCCCCAGGGTCTTTTCCAACCTAAATGACTCTATGATTCTATGATAAAATTGGCTAGATGAACTAAACTAAATAAACAACTTCAAAGCTTTCTGCAGGTTGCAATTAAAAACTTTTTATGTGAAATAAACACCTAAAATCAATACAAATTTCATTCTGCTAGGATGAAAATGCTTTGGCAGCATCTCATTTCTTCTGGTCTTCCCAGACAATGTCTGCTGTGTGGGTGAAGAGCTACTAGAGAAAAGAGCACGTGCTCCAGCTGAAAGTGAGGGGGCTGCACAAAGACCAAGGCTGTTTTACTGCTGGTATTTCAGTTGCAATATTGTATGAAGTACAATGCTGCTTTGCACAGCAAGACATGCTGACAAGCTCAGAAATTGCCACTGCATAAGTCTGAATCAGGTCCTCTTCTAATATGTACATATTGCTTTCTGTGAGACAACAATAACCTCTTATTTTCTTCCTTTGTATATGATGCAAATTTTATGGTAATGGAGATTATATAGTGACGATATTTAATGTTGGGTTTCAATGTATCAGTACACCAGCATTGAAGCATATATGCCATTTCATATAAGAACCATACAAATAAGCAAACTGTAGTCAGTAGCCTCTAACTGTGAAGGTTTGGCCTGTGTATTAGAAGCAATTTCACTGCTGTTAAATGTAGAGTGCATGCTACACGTTAGCTAATTTACTCTATTATTTAATTCCTGTGACAGAGCTAAGCCACTAAAAACGTACTGCTGTCCTTGCAAATTAAAAAGAAGGAATTCAGGTGACTAGTATCTGCTGCTGATGCAGTGCTGCTGTGGGAAGACCTGATTTCAAAGTTTTAAGTTAATACATCTGTAATTCAAGTTTTGTTAACAGGCTTAATACAGTGCTATTGCCAATGTGCTATGGTTTAATCTGGAGCTATTGTTAGCTCTACATTTCATACATCATTGTAGCAGCTATTCCACAAATAATAGATTACTAGGGTAAGACTGAACATTGTGTTCAATCTTGTGACTTTATGGTAATTTTTTACTTGTTCTTATGAAACTCTTACGTACAATCCTGTCATGGGCATTTTGGCTTCATGATCTACTTAAAAAAACAAAGCTAGAGTTTTGATGTAATTAACAACAGGTCTAACAAGTGGGTTGTAGAGTACAGCTGTCCTTTTTCAGCAAACCTCTTGACACAGATAGAAGAGCAGCACAGCCTGTGCTGAGCTTATCTTTGGGTTCAGAATATTAACATGACATAAGCACCGTACCATAATATCCCCATGGGAATATCTTCCCACCTACAGAGGAGTAGAGGACAAAAAGCAGCTCCACAGTTTGGAGTGGGTTAATGCCATACATGCTAGGTAGGTAGTCGGTTACTCTTCAAGGGGACAATGTAGAAAAGTTGTACTGAAAGAGATTGAACCTGGAGTGGCTGCTGCCTTGCAGGTTAAAGACGTTTCTCCAGGGAAAGTTTGCCAAGGTTTAGTTCCCACTGGTGAATATGGGTAACCTGTATGAAAAGGGATGAAAATCTTCCTATGCATGAGACTCATTTCCATGCCAAATGAAGGCAGAATTATTAGCATGTGGTTAATAGCTCTTCTCTTTTTATAAATGCTAATGTTGATTTACTGCGAGAAGCAGAATGGCAGAAGAGCATTTTCCCCTTGTTTTTCCCATAGATTTCCCCTGAGTGAAACCTGGTATTTAATAAAAGTGAAATGTATTTTCCAGACTGATTAGACTGTGTGGTGAAGTAAGAGCTTTTCAATTTTTTCAAATGTTATTTCTTTATAACCTTTATCTCCCTTTGTGAAGGCATCAGGGACCTCTTTGAAAAAATAATAGAAGCAAAGTTTGAAAATAATGATCCTTCACAGACACATGGCTTAACCTTTGAATGAAGATGCATTTGAGAAGAGTTGGGATTGGTATTCAGTACAGACTACAGAAAGAGTAGGAAATTTCAACAGTCCCAAAGGCATGGTTTAAAGCCCCCCTGAACAGTAAAAACATAATGTAATATAGAATTATATCTATTTTCTGCCACTGTCTGTTGGACTCGGGAGCTGGACTCGGGATGAACGGATGGATGATCCCGTTA
This sequence comes from Calidris pugnax, assembly GCF_001431845.1. Lineage (NCBI taxonomy): Eukaryota > Metazoa > Chordata > Aves > Charadriiformes > Scolopacidae > Calidris > Calidris pugnax. The sequence goes on along the minus strand of NW_015090986.1, from coordinate 5,751,638 downwards.
CAGCTGTGAGCAGACTCCCTGTGTCCTGTTTTATGTATGATGAACTACAGAATTGGGGCTTATGAAGTACACTCAGCTTTTTGGCATAATGAAATAGGAACTTAAAGACCTCATTCTTAGTGTTTCAAATTTCCGTCTTATTGCTTTGGGCTGACAGCCAATGTAGTGAGAACATTTATACACTGTGTAGCCTGCTCTGTGAAGTACTAAATTGCACACTCCCTCTCCTTTTTCAGTATCTCACAATCTCTAAGAAAGGCACAAACTGATCCACAACATCTCTTAAACATTGGTCTTTGCCAAAGAAGTAAAATACACAGCACCCCTCTTCAATAACTAAAGAACATTGGGTAAAAGTGAATAATTCCTTCTACACTGAGTACAAGGTAAGATAAACACTTGTACATCACACATACGCAAAACAGCTAGATAGAAAGCCCTCTTCTGTGACTGGAGCAGGACTGTTACCAGGAGGACAGCAGCAACAGACTGTGGTGAAATGTACTCCAACAATCTTTTCCCTTCCCAGCCTTCCTTCTACATCCAAGTCATGATAAAAGATAGCAAACAAAGTATGTGCTTTGCATCAGCTGCTATTAGAAAAATAACCTAATTTTCCTGATAGTGGCTAGGTCGGCTGTTTGACCTGGCAGTAATGCTGCAGGGATTTCTAATGGTAGCTGTCTCCCTACAGGGGAGGTGTGGGAAGGATGAGGAATGTTTTCACTAAAAATGGGGAAATTATTTTAAGCAATTGACTATGCTGTGGTATTACTAAACACCTGTGTGCTGCAAGTGACAGCACTCATCACTGGCAGCAGCAGCAGGGAGTTGAGGAGGACTGAAGAATCCTGAATTGCGCCCAGGGTACAAAGTGTGGGTTCTCATCTGTGATGTTTCTACCACCAGCATTTTCTGTTTGTCCTCATCCTCTTTGGCTGCTAGTGCTTTCCTCAGAGAGTAATTTGTTCAGATGCTTGCCCTCATCTTGCTCTCTTGCTCCTCTGAACTTTGTCAAAGCTGCTGTTTCTTCCTCTTCGTTGATCCTTGTGTGTTAATGGGGGTCACAGTAACAATACAGGTAAGTTTAACTACTGATTTAATGCAGAGGAGCTGATCAGAGACTCCACTTTCAGCTGTCAAAGTTGGCCTAGGTATTTACTGCAGTTTCAAGCACTCTGTCCTCTCACCTAGAAAGTAGTGATGTTACTCACATTCTAAGCATTACCAGACAAAGACACTCAATTTTTGCTAACATATGCGAAAGCACCCATCATATCTGAGGATTTTTCATTTTCAGTTCCTCTAGACATAAGAACATGGCTGACTTGAGTAAAGCAGATATTGTTAACAGTAGGGATATTTCTTGCTCTGTTATCAGCGTTGTGTTACTACACCGTTGTTTTTGGAGGGATGTTTCCTTTTGGTGTAGGATCTCACTAGCCATCAGAACTATTGCAAAAGGGAAAGGAAAGTTGCAGCTGCTGGCTGTATTTCTAACTTACACAGGAATTTTCATGGTCTGTCAAAATGTGAATTTTGGTCTTGCCAGTAACACATCAGTACATATTCTTCAAAGATGGCGAGTCAATGTGCTCCTGGAGAAGGAGGGAGAAAGGCTGGGGGGAGGAAAAAAGGGATGTGGTAGCACATATGGCCGCTTCATAAGGTGCTGAGGATTGGCAAAAGTCAGTGAGAATTTTGTTTGTTGTGGGATGGGAAGGGTTTAGGAGCTCTCCTGGGACAGGAAAAAGGATGTTGACCCTGGCTTGTTGCCAGGAGATCACCAAAGCTTCTCTATCACTCACCCTCTTAAGCTGGACAGGTGAGAGAAAATATAATGAAAGGCTTGGGGTTTGAGACAAGGACAGGGAGAGACCACTCACCAATTACCATCATGGACAAAAAAGACTGGACTTGGGAAAATTAGTTTAATTTATTTCAAATCAAAAATCAGAGTAGGATAGTAGAAATAAAAACTAAATCTTAAAACACTTTCCACACACCCCTCCATTCTTCCCAGGCTCAATTTTGCTCCTGATTTCTCTACCTCCTCCCCTCGAGCAGCGCAGGGCGATGGGGAATGGGGATTGTGGTCAGTTCATCATATGTTGTATCTTCCTCCTCAGGGGAAGGACTCCTCACACTCTTGCCCTACTCCAAAATAGGACCCCTCTCATGGGAGTTAGTCTTCCATGAAATTCTCCAATGTGAATCCTTCCCGTAGGCTACAATTCTTCACAAACTGCTCCAGTTTGTGTACCTTCCATGGAGCGCATTCCTTCAGAAACAGACTGCTCCAGCGCTGTCTCCTCTCTCCATGAGGTCACAGGTCTTGCCAGGAGCCTACTCCAGCATAGGCTTCCCATGGGGTCACAGCATCCTTCAGGCATCCACCTGCTCCAGTGTGGGGTCATCCGCAAGCTGCAGGTGGATATCTGCTATGCCATTTACTCCATGAGCTGCAGAACAACCTGCCTCCCCATAGTCTTCTCCACAGGCTGCAAGGGAATCTCTGCTACGATGGCTGGAGCACCTGCTCCCCCTCCTTCTTCGCCAACCTTGGCATCTTTGGAGTTACCTCACATGCTCTCACTCTTCTCTTTGGCTGCAGTTTCTGTTGTGCAGCAACACTTTCCGCTTCTTAAATATGTTATTTTCCACTTCTTAAATATGTTATCACAGTGGCACTACCATTGTCACTGATGGGCTTTGCTGTGGCCAGTGGTGGTTTCACCTTGGAGCTGGCTGGCACTGGCTCTATGGGACCTGGGGGAAGCGTCTAGCAGCTTCTCACAGAAGCCAACACTGTTGCCCTTCCCTACCAAAAAACGTGTCACGTAACCTCAACACAGGATGATAGTTCCCTCTTCCACCACCTCTAGTAGGTCTTATTAGGCTATCTGTTCCATGAGTCAGGAGATACAGGGGAGGCTGCTCCTGCTATGGGAGAGTCAGAAAAAGCCAAAGCAGGATCAGTGAGCTGCAGAGGACCCGCACCATCCCCTAGACTTGCTACTTCTGTCAATGGTGGAGAGATGGAGACTTCTGCTGCTGGAAAAGCTTTCTGTCTCCAACCTCACTGCCAGCCTCCACAGCCAGGTCTAGGTCAGAGAGTGTCAACCACTTGGGAAGCTGGGATTTCTCAACTGGTGGCTCTATCTGTCTCCAGTCCCCATTTCTGTTCCAAGACAGGCAACAGCAGGGTCAATACTAGATCTCTTCTCTCACTAATTTGTCACCAAGACTAATCATCCAGCTTTTATAAACCACAGACTTTCCTGATTAGCTTTTGAGCTTTTCCTTAGTCTAGATGGCTACTATACAGAAGTTAGGGATGTAGGGGGATGTTTGACTTCAGATACAGTCCTGTGGCTCAACCTGATGACCAAAGGAGGTCAGTATGCAACATGTTTAGGAGCATTTGATGAATGTGGCTTTCCATAGCAAGATGAAGAAACTCTGCAAGGAACTGTGGTTGTTCACAAGGCTCAGGTATGAGGACTGCATTGCAAGCCATGGGATGAAGGGTGTCTGAATTCAAATGCAGCTACAACTGCAACATGTTGCTCACATCTCTTCACCAGTTTCTTGTTCTGGTTCACTTCAGAAGAGTCTCACTGAAAGAGCAGTGCTGTTGACTTCGTAGGACTTCTGATGAAAATGAAGGCTTGTGTTTGATTTCAGCTCACTCTTCCATCAGCTTGTAGTAAATCAGGTTTAATTCATTAAATCAGATGTGCAGTTTAAAAGTTGCCTTCAAGTGATTATCTTCAGATTACCCCTGAGCACACAACTGAGTTTGCAGTTGTCCTAAAGTGGCCCTGAGTTGGGAACTAGGGCTTTGCTTTGCAGATCATTTTTTTGCAAGAAATTATGACTTTGATCACAGTCTTTGAAATCCTGTGCAGTAAACTCTGCCTGTGTGTGATGCCACAGATCCTTGGACAGCAAAGCTGGAACACTGTTAGCACTCAGATAACCCCTATAACACTGGTGAAGAAAGAAAGAGCTATAACATGTTTTTCAGAAGTGGGTGGTGTTTTTTTTCCCTCAATTTTGCTCCTGATTTCTCTACCTCCTCCCCTCGAGCAGCGCAGGGGGATGGGGAATGGGGATTGTGGTCAGTTCATCATATGTTGTATCTTCCTCCTCAGGGGAAGGACTCCTCACACTCTTGCCCTACTCCAAAATAGGACCCCTCTCATGGGAGTTAGTCTTCCATGAAATTCTCCAATGTGAATCCTTCCCGTAGGCTACAATTCTTCACAAACTGCTCCAGTTTGTGTACCTTCCATGGAGCGCATTCCTTCAGAAACAGACTGCTCCAGCGCTGTCTCCTCTCTCCATGAGGTCACAGGTCTTGCCAGGAGCCTACTCCAGCATAGGCTTCCCATGGGGTCACAGCATCCTTCAGGCATCCACCTGCTCCAGTGTGGGGTCATCCGCAAGCTGCAGGTGGATATCTGCTATGCCATTTACTCCATGAGCTGCAGAACAACCTGCCTCCCCATAGTCTTCTCCACAGGCTGCAAGGGAATCTCTGCTATGATGGCTGGAGCACCTGCTCCCCCTCCTTCTTCGCCAACCTTGGCATCTTTGGAGTTACCTCATATGCTCTCACTCTTCTCTTTGGCTGCAGTTTCTGTTGTGCAGCAACACTTTCCGCTTCTTAAATATGTTATTTTCCACTTCTTAAATATGTTATCACAGTGGCACTACCATTGTCACTGATGGGCTTTGCTGTGGCCAGTGGTGGTTTCACCTTGGAGCTGGCTGGCACAGGATGATAGTTCCCTCTTCCACCACCTCTAGTAGGTCTTATTAGGCTATCTGTTCCATGAGTCAGGAGATACAGGGGAGGCTGCTCCTGCTATGGGAGAGTCAGAAAAAGCCAAAGCAGGATCAGTGAGCTGCAGAGGACCCGCACCATCCCCTAGACTTGCTACTTCTGTCAATGGTGGAGAGATGGAGACTTCTGCTGCTGGAAAAGCTTTCTGTCTCCAACCTCACTGCCAGCCTCCACAGCCAGGTCTAGGTCAGAGAGTGTCAACCACTTGGGAAGCTGGGATTTCTCAACTGGTGGCTCTATCTGTCTCCAGTCCCCATTTCTGTTCCAAGACAGGCAACAGCAGGGTCAATACTAGATCTCTTCTCTCACTAATTTGTCACCAAGACTAATCATCCAGCTTTTATAAACCACAGACTTTCCTGATTAGCTTTTGAGCTTTTCCTTAGTCTAGATGGCTACTATACAGAAGTTAGGGATGTAGGGGGATGTTTGACTTCAGATACAGTCCTGTGGCTCAACCTGATGACCAAAGGAGGTCAGTATGCAACATGTTTAGGAGCATTTGATGAATGTGGCTTTCCATAGCAAGATGAAGAAACTCTGCAAGGAACTGTGGTTGTTCACAAGGCTCAGGTATGAGGACTGCATTGCAAGCCATGGGATGAAGGGTGTCTGAATTCAAATGCAGCTACAACTGCAACATGTTGCTCACATCTCTTCACCAGTTTCTTGTTCTGGTTCACTTCAGAAGAGTCTCACTGAAAGAGCAGTGCTGTTGACTTCGTAGGACTTCTGATGAAAATGAAGGCTTGTGTTTGATTTCAGCTCACTCTTCCATCAGCTTGTAGTAAATCAGGTTTAATTCATTAAATCAGATGTGCAGTTTAAAAGTTGCCTTCAAGTGATTATCTTCAGATTACCCCTGAGCACACAACTGAGTTTGCAGTTGTCCTAAAGTGGCCCTGAGTTGGGAACTAGGGCTTTGCTTTGCAGATCATTTTTTTGCAATAAATTATGACTTTGATCACAGTCTTTGAAATCCTGTGCAGTAAACTCTGCCTGTGTGTGATGCCACAGATCCTTGGACAGCAAAGCTGGAACACTGTTAGCACTCAGATAACCCCTATAACACTGGTGAAGAAAGAAAGAGCTATAACATGTTTTTCAGAAGTGGGTGGTGTTTTTTTTCCCCCTATTAGTACCCTGTGTCCTGCTACTTATGACTCCAGATGAATCCTTTGAGCTCTGAGCATGCTGCCTCCAAGCATAGGGAAAATAACAGTTTCACTCCACTATTACCTAAATAGCAAATTGATCGTGGCTTTTACCTTATATGACCTGACTTCTGTAAATTTTGCCTGTATGACTTGTGTTCACTAGTAAATATCTACCTGGTGTTGTTTTTGAGCTCAAATCCCAGAGAGCATATTTATTTAATAATAGATGATCTGTGCAGCAACATATGGGCAGGTCATTAAAAGGGGTTCTCATTATCTAATTATGACTAGTAATCTGTTTGCCTTTCCGCACAGTGAATTAAGGCTTGGCTCACAGCTCTGCTTCTGATCTCCTCTGGGAGCTTCAGTTCAAAACCAGGCTAAAACTTAAAACTGACCCAAGATGACCCATTTCCAGCAAATTCTGCCTCTCAGCCATCAAATGACTGCCTCTTCCCAAGTGGCCTTGAACTTTGGCCAGCTGCCTCAGGAATGCACAGTGTCTGTTTCACCTCTGAGGGTCCTCCAGAGCATCCTGCTGGGTGTCTATTCAACTGCAGACAAGCCCATTGTCTGCAGGAGCAGGGAAGGAAGGAAAGGAGGACATGGCAGATAGCTGCCTCCAGGAGCACGCAAGGCCACCCCGTGGTGTTGATACATACTATATAGTGCCGTACTTGCTTTCTGCAAAATATTCTGTAAACTGTTTCTTCCTAGTGGTCTTGGTGGCATTGTTCTGGACAAACATGCCTCAGAAACATCTCATTGTGCCACTGCCAAACAGTATTTTGATTTTATTTTGCACAAATTGTCAGTCTTCCACTAGCAAAGAAAGCAGCTAGAATGAGGTGAAAAAGTGGATAAATACAACTTTAGATGTGGACCTAAATTCAATGTGGAATCAAGCTGATAAAGGATTCAAACCTAAAATTTAAAGCTCTTTCTAACATTCATGCTTTTTCACTTGCTTCTGGAAAAGCTTGTCTTATGTTTTTCATTTTTCATAACCTTCAATTTATTGCGGTTTGTTTGAATACCTGTTATACAGAACAGCAGTCTTATAATTTAAAACTTGGAAATACTGGTTTAATGTCTGTATCCAACAGAATTGAATATGACCAAAGCTACAGTAATTAAAGCCGAATCATTCAAGAGAATAAAGTTTATACTACAGAACTACTCTACGTAAAACTCCCTTTCATGTCTTAGTCATGGAAAATTTGTGTCAAATTCTCCTTACAGTTGGAATGCAAATCTCATCTAGAAAAATGAGGAATTCTAAAGCTTTAAAATATTTTTGCAGAATTTCCTGCTAATGTTACTTAAAGAATTTAAAAAAACCAAAACCACCCAAGATTCTTTTTCCCCCCAAACACTAAATTAAAATAATGTCATCTGCCATATAAATGTTGAATTGATATTCCTCCTGGCTTTTGAAGAAAATATAAAAGGATGTATAAAATGCTTGGCAATTTCTCACAGTTAAAGCATCTACTTGCTCTTAATTTTTCAACATGGAGGTTCCTTTTTTCCAGTGATGTATATAAAACCTATAATTTGTTAAACCTAAAGTCAGTATCTTGTCTTTTTTGAACAATTAAGAAAGAGATTATTGCAGGATCCTCAGATTTATGTACACTGCCATGAGTGAGCAGTTATTTCACTCCATAAACACATTACAGACTCATTTATCTCTCAGTGATGGGAGACAGCAACACGCAATATAGAGAATATGATTATGTGAGTTTATGTGAACCCACTTTATACATTAATTTTCAGGTATTCAATTTTGGTACGGTTCTCTTTGTCTGTATTTAAGGAACTACAGAGGAGCAAGTCCTTTGAGCTTGCTGCTCATATCCAGGGATGGTACCTTAATGGTGTCCCAGGAGGAGAACTGCTATGTGGAACAACGATGAGAGCATTCTCCAAAACAGTTGGCATCTGGGAGTTGGAGGCTTCAGTAGCATACCTTGCTCCTGTTTCTCGATGCCATGGACACACGATAGTTCCCAGGCCTAACCTCTGTCAAAAGGTTTGTTTTAATGTTCTCAGACACAGTTGATTAGTGGTTTGTGTAATGATTAGTTTTTTCAGCTCACCAACCACCACTATGTCTCTTTCATCTCATGTTTAAATGAGGTGTGGGGTTATTTTTGTTTTGCTCACGCTGAAGCCAGTACTGCCCTTCTTTGTCCTAAATGCTATGGGGCAGCTGAAATCTGTACGAGGTCTGTCTGGGATGGCATTAACCTTCTTCATAGCAGTATGTTATTATTTTTTTGATCTGTGACTAAAACAATGTTGATAATGCACCAGTGTTTTGGCTGTAGCGGACAAGTGCATGCACAGCTCTGAGGCTTTCTCTTTCTCCCACTCTGCCAAATGAGTGCGTAGGCTGAGGGTGAGCAAGATATTGGGAGAGGGCACAGCCAGAAGAGTTGATGCAAATCGACCAAAGCGACATCTCATACCATATAATGCTGTGCTCACCAATAAAAGTTGGTGGAAACAGGCAGAAGGGGGAACATTCATGGTTATGGCATTTTTCTTCCCAAGACATCGTCAAACGTGATGAAGCCCTGCTTTCCAGGAAGTGGCTAAATGTTCGCCTGTCACCGGAAAATAATGAATTAATTCCTTATTGTGCTTTGCTTACAAGCATAGCTTTTCTTCATCTATTTACCTGCCTTGATCTTGATTCACAAGTTTTCTTGCCCTCTTTCTGTGAGGTGCTGTGTGTGTGCTTGGCCATTAACCAGGGTAAACCCCCAAGAAAATTATAGCTTTATATCTTTCATAGATAAGTGACAGAAGCAAAGTTTTTTTGGTATGACTCTGCTTTGTGGCTTACTGCTCCCAAGGAATAGCATGAGCATGCTGTTCCTAGTCCTAGTTATTGGTGATTGCCCAGTGATCAGATTTGTCACGAGATAAGGAGTAACGAAAAGACCTACAACATTACCCTGTTCTGCTAGAGTAAAAGTTCGGTAACTTATTTTTCCTACCTAAAACCAAAATTACAAAAGAATAGCACATGTGGTTTCTACACATAACAGTTTCTGAATAGTATCTTGTGGTTCAGAACTTGCTTCCCATCAAGTTATACTAATGCAGACAATGGGGACAGTTCCTTTCCCCTACAGAACACCATATTTCTGCAAGGGGGTTCCTAGATGATGGTTGATATACTGTCATTTTTCTTTAGTATATAGCCTCAATATGACATACAGTTAGGTGAATCAGGGATAGAAGAACCCAGAATACAGCAAACAGATGGCAAACTGCTTAGCTTTTGGGATCTCCTGGCCCAGGGGCTGCCAGAAGTCTATGTTCTCTGGTGTCTTAATTCAGGCTGATGGACTCTAATAAACTGCTCATGTATTTCTATTTTATCTCCTTAGTCATACTGAAAAAAATGTAAAAGCACTCACCAGTTTCAGAACTACTCTTCTAGGTTATTATTGCAATTCTTAACTAAACCTGTAGGTCTGAGATTTCATTTCTAGACAGTGACTTTTATTTTATCTTTCTAGATAACACATTCTGGGGTGGATAAGCATGGCAAAACTCATAAACAAAAACTTTTTCTGACACATTTTATAATAGTATATTAGCATGCTAAGTTATGTAAATACATTGTAAAAACACACCAAGGATTCATGCTTAAACTGGTTCAGTAGACATCTGAATCCTGAAAAGTTGTTCCACAGTCTGTGAACAAGTTGGTACAGCTTTACTCAAAACACATTGCAACTTGCTCATTACTTTGTCTCAGTTTCTCAAAGCGGTAGCTTCTGGAAAGGCTGAATGGCACTGGCAATATAGATTGACTCATATAGTAATCAGGGACAACCTAAACAGCTCCAGGCTATCTGTGCATGAATGGACTTTCCCAGGTTTGGGCAGAATCGCTTTGCCAATTGACCCAGTCAATAATGAAATGATCTTCTGTTGCCCATTAAAAGAATCTGGGAGATGTTTTCCACTTCCTCTAGGACAGAAGAAATGCTAGGCATGCTCCTAAGACAGGGCAGAGCTGAGACAACCCCAGAGAGTCCACAACAAAACTCCAAAGGGTCGAGATAGGAGAGTTTTGCTCTAAAGAACTGACTTTGGAAGCTCAGTGGCTTTCAGTTAGATAAGGGAGGTGCCATGTATGTACCCTGGAGCTATTTAATCTGAATACATATGTATATCAAAAGTGAAAAAAATACAACTCATCAGGACACTAATATTTAGCTTGAACTGACTTGAAATAACTTGTATATGTTTTTAATGCACTTTTTCTATGTCTAGAATGCTAAGCTGTCAGGCGACTCATTAAACTACAAAGCCAGATGTTTCTTCTGGGTTTGTTGTGGGTGGGATAATTAGACTGGAAGATCAAACAAAGAGACAGATATTTAAATATGAACTTTTCATATATTGCCTTGTATCAATGGATGTCTCCATTAATGGTCCTATGTATTTTTCATCCTGCACACATCAAAATTAATTTTTTTTGGGGTGTGTAATCAAGCTAACATTATAATTTAGGTAGAGTTAAGAGTAACGGTATGCATACTCCTTAGCTAGCATATGATGAAATATAGCTACCATATACTGGAGGTAATCCAAGAAGGCATTAAATATGCAAGTAGTTATACTTGTTTCAGTGGAGTTAGTTACGTGCCTAAAGACAGAAGCTGATATGAATATATTATTGGCCTAGGGTTACTGTTATTACACACCTGAGGCTGCAGGGAATGCAGAATGTGGGTTTTTTTCAGGTTGACAATATTTATTTTCCAGTGTTTACAATGAAGTGGAACATTTTTAATATAACTGGGATGGGATAAAGAGTATGTGCAAAAAGAAAGCTAAGTTTGCCAGAGATTTATATTTGTTCTTTTGTATCTCCATTTTCTTCATTTGTTCTCAAGTGTGAACATCTTATGGTTCATTTACTCTGATGAGATTGAAAAAAGCTTGCACTGAACTACAAACAGTGACTGATGTAACAAATTGAAAGTGTATGGTTTGTTCAAATTTCTTCTAAATCCATTCATCACCCAACTTTATGGAATAAAGATTCTAATTCTTCCTCTCCTTCAGCACAGGAGATAAATGACATTGAAGTAGTCAGCATACAGGTCAATGAAGAAAGTAGTATTTAATTCTGTCACTGGGACATAATAAATAGGCCCTGTTTAAGATGAATTTGTTTTCTTCTTTGTGTGCTTAAGAGTGAAACACTACAGTTTAAAACTAATCTCTGTGTTTGGATTCTGCAAGTTAATTCTGAAAAGTAGGTTAAAGAACCATCTGTAGGAGAGGCAATAAACTAAGTTCATAAACTATCTCGAGTAAAGAGAGCTGTACAAGAAAGAACTGCACTTCTGTTTTCCAAGCTAGCCAGAGCATTCTTTAATTTTAATTCCTGGTTCCTACAGGAAAACAGATGAACAGCAGGTAAACTGTAATGAGAAATAAAACCCTGAAGGCTGGGAAATATGGTAAGTCTTTAAATTATCCAAGATACTTCAGGCGGTTATGTAGTAATTGATATTTAAATTCCAACTTTTACAAAGTTACTTCAATGACTTTAATATTTCTTTACCTGAACACAGCAATAACATTCCTACCACATACTCGACAGTTTGGTATTTCTTATGTTAAAATGAGTACATCCCTTCTTAGGAAAGTATCTTGCTGCTCATGGACACTACCCTAAAGTAAAAAAGAAACAAAAGAAAACACGAAGTCAGAAGTATCTTGTAAGATATTTCAGCACTAGGTTTATTGTCTTCTGGCAGGATTGGCAGCAGGAGACTGAAGGGAGGTCCAGCTCAGTATGGTGATATGCTTCCTGGGGGGAGAAGCACTGGTGCAAAGGAAGACAGCACACCCATGAAGTAGGTTGACAGCTGTTATAGACGCATTCTTTGTTCAATGTGCCTATACTTACCAATGTCACTAATGGTATTTGGTGATACGGACTGATGGATTTAGTGATACGGTGGAGAGAGTCTTAGTTTAAAACCCTAGAAGAGAAATAGAACTGCATTAAGCTGTTTTCCAAGAGACCTAGTTGCAACTAAGGCTAGTTGCCTTAGCTAAGGCTATTGCTGAGAAAATTAGAGACTCATTTTTTTCACATAAATACCTTATGCATTCCCTTCCTGCAAGGACAGGGGAAGAGTAGAAGGTACAGTAAGCCCTGAACTTACTGATTTTTTTTCTTGAAATATTCTCTAAGCAGATGAATTGCTTTCCCCAGCCTTTTTTTCTGAGCTGAAGTCAAATTTCTAGGTTAAGAAGGTTCTTCTAGAGTTGAGTTGATCTTATAAGAGCACAGAAAAAATATACTACATGCTTTTACATGGAAATCACTATGATGAATTGATGTATTTGGGGAGGAACACATTTTGCCACTGGAAGCCAAACTTCAAGATATTAGGCTTAACTCCAAATTGGATGATAACCCAGGATATTGGCAGGTATAACCATTTAAGAAGTCATCACTTCCACATTTATATTCTTGACAGCCTTTAAATGGAATTTTGCCAGTCAGATCACACCTAGTGAAGGATCTGGGGAAACAGCCAGAATTCAGAGGCTGAACAAATCTGTTTGGCCAGGTAAACTTCAGGCATTTTTGTGAATTTGTATTAACTGCACTCATATGGGATTTAGTTTAAATTTATGTTGGCGTAACCCATAGCAGAAATTGGGTCAAATGCCCAACATAAGTAAACAAAGTCATTTCCTTTTGATGGAGAAGGTATTGTCCAATATTTACCATGAGCAAATAGTGAATATTATATTGCCTTACATTGGTTACTTGTCCCTTTTTTGGGTGCTTATTGTCAGTGCAGGAGTTAATATAATTATTTAAATACCTGGAACTTCCATGGAACTTCCAGTGACTGTACTTCCTACTGCAGAGGGGAATTTGAAATCTGTTGCTGGCTATGAGATCAGAGAAAATCTTAAAGTTTGAGAATGTTCTGAGTTTTTATTAAACATATCTGAGGCCTAGAACAAGAAAAACTTGAGAGTTCTAATTCCATTCCACTATAGAGGCTTAATTCGTGTCATGATGACATTAGTAATGCATCAGTAATGGTGTAGAGCAGTCCTGTTTACAGGCAGAACCACAGGTTCAGCATTTGGACACTACTTGCCCTTAGGTTTGTGAGCAGATATCTCACTGTGGTTTACTTCTCTATAAAACAAGCATGATACATATTTCTTATGAGGAAAACAAAAATGTGTGCAAAGTCAGAAAGACTGAAATCCATTTCTTGTTAATGGCCTTACTGATAGAAAATGGCTACTTAGGCTGCAATCCTCAACTGCTCATGACTGTGTGATCCTCCTCTTATTTTGAGTAGGCTTAACTGAGCTCTGGCTGTTTCAGATTTAATCTTCCATTGGGAGCAGCCGATGACATTTCTTCCTTCTTTTTAGAGAATTTCAAGTCCAGAGTCTTTTGTCTCTCTAGATGGTTAGTTGAATTCTTTCTTCCTTCCTTTTCTGGCCCAGCTTTTTTAAGGGGGTGGTAAGGAAATGACTGTCACCTGCTGAAGCAGCACTAAACAAACAAATTCATGCTAATGCAATCACAACCTGGTTATATGAGACTCAAAAAGGAAAGTAAGAGTTTTACTCACGTTGGACCAGCAGTTTATTCCACGTGTCCTTCAGACTCATCTTTTAGCATAAGCTTTCTTTTCCATAGTTACAATGAACTTGAGTAAAAATTATGTAAGCAAGCAGTTTCTGCCTAGAAAAACATGAATTCCTCTTTCTCCTATGCTCTCCAACAATTCTCCCCTCCTTGCCATACCATGCCTTCAAGAAGTAAATTAATACTGGTTAATAGCCACTCATTACTAAAATACTGGAAGTAGAATAGCATCATAACTCTTTTGTGCAGGACTAAATGTATATGTCTTCACTCTATACATAGCCTTTGGAAGGCTTGTGTTCAAGCAACTTCCCACAGATTAGGGTTCTTTCCTCCCCACCCCACAATCAAAATTTGAAAGGGGAAGGGTGAGCTATTTCCTCTATCATTTACTGCTCTATTATTTTAAAAGGGATCTAGTGTAATGATTAGAGAGTGAATGACTCAGATTCATTAAAACTGCTGAGGATGATGTTCAGAGAACACATCTCTGTTTCAAAACTGAGGCCCTAACTAGGTGTTTTATGTAAATTCATTATATATTGATAGATAAACAACAGATAAACAGATAGACTGAGAGACAGTCTGTCTGATGTCACAGATGCTGCACATAAGTAAATATATGTGGCGTAGATATGTAGGTATGTGTCTGTTTAACTGTTTTTAGATATCTAGAGATACACGCGTAGGTAAAGAGATAGATAAATAGATAGACAGATAGATAGATAGACAGGCTAGATAATGACATACATTCATAGGGCCAAAACATAAATCAGGTCAGCTAGCTCATTTTTCATCACAAACTCTCAGAAGTAGAAGCAACATTTTCACTAATGTAGATTTTCACACATTCATGCAACTGTCAGAGAAGCATGTGAAGTTTTAACCTTTCCATTTGCCAAAATGAACCTACGATGGCAAAGGTGATGCTGCCTTGGAAGTCCAGCATATGCTTTGCCCCTAGATTGGTCTACCAACTTACAAGTTATATCCCGAGAATTGTGTACAATTAATGTTAGCAGTCTAGCCACAGATCAGCCTTACAGTGAGACAATTACCCAAGAGTGTAGCTATATGGCCTGAAAAACAAGGACAATGACTCATTTTATGCTGAATGAAAATTGTGTACCCTGCAATGAAGAAGTACTTTACATAGTTTCAGATCAGGGCATCAATAAACACTGTGAAGCTTCCCATCTTCTAAAAAGTTGACCTTTTTTTGAGCTATGTATATGCACCTTGCTGGCTTTCACACATCCCTGAAAGAAAAGGAGAGCTGTAATTAATATTTAGTATAAATTTTACTGCAGAGGCATTCAGTCACTTTGAAGGCTTGAAAAAAGGCTTTACATTTTGAAGGTCAGGAGAACTACCAAAATCTATCCTCCAGTGACCTTTCTCTTTTATATAATGTAATTTGAGAAACAAAATGAAGTATCTTGTTGTCTGTTTGTCTTTCTGTGTGATAGCTTCTCTTCGGTGCATGTTCACTGTTCTTGGTAATACGGTGCCAGCACATTAGGCTTCTGAAGAGTGGGAAGGCAGTCAGCAGGTGGTTCGGGAGGGAGGAGATTGATTACACCCTGATAATGACACAAATGATTCAGAGGTCTGAAGTAATGAGAGCTTGAGGGCTGACGCTAGGAATGCATGTTGGGGAAATCCTCAAGAAAAGCTTATATTTCACAACTTTCTCACCCACTGACAAAATAAAGAGAATCTCTCTTTTAATCTGGTAGAACAACTTGCCCACTTTTTCCACCTAGAGTTTGCTGTAGTTCCAAAGAATGTCACAGGACAGTTTTATTTTTAAGGCCCAAAACAGGGCAGATCTTAATCTAGAGACTGTTGGCTAACTCTTTCAACAAAATTACCTGGGAAGTGACCTAGCCCTCAAGTGACATACCTCAATAAGATACAGGGAAGAAAATCAAAAAGAGCTTGACCATTAATTCTGTGGGGTTTGATAATTCTGTTGCCAGAACTTGTCTTCCATCTCAGTCAATGGGTTATAGTAAGAGTTATGAGGAAGATGATTGTTGAAAAGGCCCATGAATTAATTTCTTACAACCTCTGAAAAGTTACATATTAGGAATTTTCACACCCTGACTCCTAAAAATGTTTTCTGGGTTATGACAGTGAAGATTAAAGAGTTACTGGAATGTCTGTTTGTCTATCTGACAGGAGTGACAGGATTGGTCTCAGTGCCTCCACAGTGCATGTGGTCAGTTTGGTATCTTCATACTCATTCTAAACACAAAATACACCAAGATGAAAGGAACATCATCAGATTGTCTTGAAAGATAATTAAAATTACTGAGATATTATTCTAGATAATAATTTATGAGTCTCTGTACAGACATCAGTAAATGAGACCATATTCATTGTAAGAAAGTGGTTAATGGAAGGGGATACTTCAATAAATAATTTTATATTCCTCCCCCAAACCCATTATGCAGGTTTACCTTTTGAAGTAAATCCTTGTAAAATCTAAAGAAAAACACCTATGAGTGACAGCAGATGATGGACAGTGTCACAGTTGTGACAGTGGATCGCAAGTGAGTTCATAGGAAGGAAGACGGGAAATTCCAGAAACATTAAAAATTCATCTAATTACCAGAAAATTAATTTTTATTTGAAATGTCTGTTGTTACAGTTGGCTTGTGGTCTACCCTATGGGTTTTCTTTTCCAATAACTTGTTGTGTACTACATTATCTGTCAGTATCAAAGGAAAAGTCAGCTAAGAGGGTAATTTATGTTACAAGAGTTCTTGCAAGAGCCAGTGACCTCCTGTCTGCTGATCTCATAGTCAGCATTTGTTTTCTAAAGCACTTCCAACAGTAAAAGAGCTCAACAGTAAATACCAAGAAAGACCTTACTGAAAGTGTGTGTTCCTAAAAAAGTCAAAGTACTGCAAAACACAGATGTGTGGTGCCCTGTCCTGTTAGGGTCTTTGTTGTGTGTTCAAGACTGATGTTGCTGGCCAGGCACCTCAGTGCTCGAGTACATTATCTGAAGATATAAGGATCATATCTTCCACCTTGATTATGGCTTTCCAATATTTCTAGTGTATGCCTTTTTAAGGCAGCCATGAAAAGACTCTCATACCTTTAGTAAATTCCAAAACTGTTTGTCAAGCACTTGTGTGTAAACTAGTATATTCAAGTCTTGGTACAGAAATAACTGTTTTCCTAGGTTTTTTTCATTAAGGTTTTTTCATGTGTTTCGGTGTTAGAAGACATTGGCTTTAAAAATTGAACCTTTCCAGAACACAGGGAGTTTCAGCAGGGAAGTTAGTCAACATTTTGAGAGCACAAGCCTAGATAAATAAACCGTTTTTCTTCCTACTGAGTCAATCAAAGGCGTCCTCTATATATTATGACTATCAGCTACTTACAATTTGTATTTCTTGCTTTGCTTCTTGTGTTCCAAAGTCCATATGTAAGACTCTAATTGTTGACATGTTTTTCTTGTCTGCAGCTGAAATATCCTCAGGGCATTGGGTTATTTTTTTCCTTTTAATTTTCTGGAAAATATGTTTGCTAATCTGAAAATGTTTTAGCTGGCAATTGTCACTAGTCTTTTCAAATAAAATCTTATAAAAATGGAATAACTTTCAAAACATTTTCCCTACATCATGCTGGAAGTGTTTATATGTTTATGTTAATACAGCCCTTCAATATAATGACAGAAAAAGAGGATCTCCCACTCAGTCTGTTTTCTATCTGTCAATATGGTTTTATAAATTGACTGGAGCTGTTCTGCCTTATGTTGGGAGTAGTATATTAAACCTTTGCGTTTCATTGGATCTTTGCCACTCTATTTTATTTCTTGACACCAAACAATCACTTTTGTTATGGAAATGAGATCATAACTGGGCAAAACTTATTTCACACTCATCCGAAGTTCAGAGGAAAAATAATTTTAGCCCCTATGTCTAGGTGTTTTTAACTGTTGAAAAACTGGAAGCTGAATGTTACTTAAGCTATTGTAGGTTACTTTAAGGATAAGTGCATCAGGACGAGAAACTGTCGGACACAAACCTTCCAGTAGAGCACAACTTCTGTGTATTGAGACCTATGTTTCAAAGCTGACCTGCAAAGGGACTTTAGACCTGTGTTTGCTGCTATTTTGAAATATTTCCAGGATGACAAGATACTCTCAGTGATACCAAACCTTGAGATCTTGCTGTTGTTAGGCCATAATCACCAAGATTAGCACTTCCCGTGACTGATTTATCTCAGGCTGGATGACCAGGAACCTGAATATGACATTTCCCAATGACTAAACTGGGAATCTATCCAGGTAGTTACCTTCCTTTTAGACAGCTGAAGTTGGGTGGGATCAACTCCACCCCTAGTGCAAAGTGCTGGGTCTAAGAAAACCAACCACAGGTAATTGGGATGCCACTGAGGAGAATGCAATACTAACCCCTAGGGTATGAGCTGTAAATTATTAGGGTGCTTAAGTCCCATATTAATATATGGTTGTGTTGCCATACAGCCAGTGCTAAGCTAAGGGGGAATAAATATGGTATTAATGCAGAGAAAAGACAGACTGGGCAGTAAAAAGTAAGTGTTAAAATAGAAAACTGGCATCCTCCCTGAATACCTTGGTGCCTACTCCTTCATTTATCTTTGCTGTTATGTACAAACTGAATCTGGAAGAGAGAGTGACATCAATGAAGGTATCATAGATCAACCTGCAGCCTGCACTTAGCTTTGTGAAAAATAAACTATTTGCTGTAATTTGAGAAAACTGGGTTTGACAGTCCTAAAAGATTGATAAGCATCTTACATTATTCTGGGGCTTTATATGTTGCCAGTTTAAGCCAAAGAAAGATGGGATTTGGTGCTATGGATGCAGGTTCTGCTATTTGAGTCAACACAGGGGTCTGTTTGAATGTAGATAGTCAGATTCAAAATGTCCAGTATTTTCAGTAACAAATGTTAGTCTGGTGATGAGCTCATTGTGGGTATCCAAAGGAAAGCCTCTTCATTCATTCTGCTAGGTAATCATGGAATTAAAGAAATGGCGAGATAATTTTGGACAGTCATAGTGTTTTAATTGGGACTGCATGTCATAAACAATCCAGTGACTGTGGCCTTCACTGTCTGATACAAAATTATAGAGCTTCTTTTTATTGGTGCTGTAAGAAACATTTTTGTTCATAAAGGGTGAAAGCGAGTTGTAGTGTTGACTTCAAGGATTCTGTTTGACCCCATATTTTTTCTGCGCAAAGGTCATCCGACTCTTGTTACTTTTACAGTTGTTGACATCATTCAGCCTTTGACTTGTTCAGAAAGTTCAGCCTTAACTGGACAGCATCAAGAGGTGTTTCTGCTGCTGCAGTGCCTGCTTGCAGGCACAGATGTGGTGTCCGTCATGCTAGCAGGGACGGTGCCGAAAAGATTTTAGTAGCAGCTGTCATCCCCTCTGCAAAGGGTTGAACACTGTTCCCACACCACAAAGAGCTGTAGGTCAGACTTGCAGAATGGCAGAGCTGCTTACTTTCATAGGCCAGTCTTCACGAATTTTGTCATCAAAAAATATCAACCCTTGCCCCTAGCTACATGGAGGGTTGCAAATGTCAGAGAGACCTACTTAAGAGGAAAACTAGTAAGCAAGTTGCTTGCTTGTACTTTGTGAGCTTCAAGAAACTCCCAGAGAAGCAATTAAGCACGAATTTCCTGGGGAGTTTGAGGATATGTCCATGAGAGGTATACCTTGATGTCTAAGGGATATATCCATGCAACTGACAGCAATTCTACTCTGCTGTAGCAAGGCTGATATCTGTTAAAGTTACCATAGGAGTTTCTACACTGAACAGCACAGTTCTCAGGAGAAGTACATCAAAGAGATTCAGCATGTTGCTCTGTTTCACCTTGCACATTTAATGACTTAGCTAGAAAAGCTGATGGGCTTGTTTGAGCAAAAAGGCCTTTCCAACATAGTGGTAAGTGAGAGAAGCAAAAGAAAGTAGGTAACAGCATGTGTTCAGGCTGCAATATGAATCAGAGTTTCTCCTTTACAGCTTTAACTCATTATGTGTCGTATATCAAAACATATATATAAATAAAAACAAATTAAAAAGTTTTTTTCTTTGTGTATCTACATATGTATATATATGCATACTATAAAAAAGGAAAGGGACTTCAAATGAACCTGCTCCTTCCACCATTCTGGAGAAAATACATTTCCAAACATATAAAGAAATTCTTAGTAGAGCCAATGAGACTCTTAAGAAACATATTGAACCAAGCATATAGATAATTTGAAAAAGCAAGACCTTGACATATTATATATACACTCTGCTCATTTAAGGAAATCTGATTTCATTTCACCATAGGACACTGGCACTAGGAAGTAAATCACAGATAATATAACTCAGCCTTCTTAATTCCAGAATTGTAAACACAAAACACGGTCAAAATGTACTTATTTCTTCTAAAGCTGAGGAAATCAGCAAGGACAATAAAGAGGGAGCAAAAGACATGGTTTTTGGTGAGCCATCTAAACATATGACTCCAGCCTATGCCAAAAAACATTATCAAAACACTGACTACAATTATCTCAGGTCCAGGTAAACTGCTAGATCACCAGCCCATCTCTCCCCACTGCCAAATCTACAGCATTTCCTTATTCATATTTACAAGATTTTTAGTCTTAATAGTATTCAACTGTCATTTTAAGCAAGTCTTCCCTTCATGTTTAAACCTGGTTTCTTTAAGTATAAGATTGTTGTAGTATCATAAATGAACATTAAATTCTTAAATATCGGGTCAAGTGGTATTTTAAATCATCCCATGAATGATCTTCAAGGTTTCATAGATAAAGGACCCAAAAATTTTCAGCCTCAAGCTGAAATGCCTTAACTCTTCAGTAAAGAATCACTGCCGATCTGTGCTGGCACACTGCACAATTATGGGACCATTTTCCTACAAAGCTGGCTTGTAAAGTACTATACATTGAATAGCAGGTGGAGAACACCACAGGCTATTTCATGTGGACAGAACAAATTTAGCTGGCATGGAAAGTAAAGCACTTTAATAATCATTACTTTTAACAACTTGCTAATCATATCTAGAAAGAGTAAATAATTCAGGAGGAAGCCATTAGGAAATATTCACCCTTGGTCATATTTTACAAAGGAGCAGCTTACCAAGAGGGAAACAGAAAAAGGACTGAAGGTTAGACAACATCACCCATCTCCCAGCCTGATCAGAAAAATCTGACGTATGCTGAACTCAAACCAAGTTAGGTTTCTGGGTGAGCATGAATAGAGTAAACAAAGGGAGGGTTGAAGGAGGAGGGAGCCAGACTCTTTTCAGTGGTTCCCACCGAGAGGACGAGGGGCAACGGGCACAAGTTGGAACATAAGAGGTTCCACTCAAATATGAGGAGAAACTTCTTCACGGTGAGGGTGACGGAGCCCTGGAACAGGCTGCCCAGGGAGGGTGTGGAGTCCCCTTCCTTGGAGATTTTCAAGACCCGCCTGGATGCAGTCCTGAGTAACATGCTCTAGCTCTAGGCAATCCTGCTTCAGCAGGGGAGTTGGACTAGATGATCTCTATGGTCCCTTCCAACTCTAGAAATTCAGTGAAATTCAGTGAAAGACTTCCTCCACTTCCATGAGAAAATTAATTTGACTATCAGTTGCTACTTCAGCCATAATGTTGAAAGTCACAGAGATAAAGTAACTGGAAGGAAGAACAAAAGGAATGTAATGGGAAGTACAAATGTTCACACCTAGGTATGTGGGCCACCGAACCATGAGTCACTGAAAAAATATTTTAAAAGATACCTATTGCTTCAATTTTCAACTGAACCAACAATTCAAGCCTTTAACAAATTCACAGTATCAGTTTCTGCATTAAATCCCTTCAAACTTCTTCCAGCACTGGCTTTGGAGGAAATTTGGTGTTAGTCTTCACCTCCGTATTGTTTCCTACTGCCAGCCTTCCTGAGGAACATAGTGGGCAGCTGAGAGGAAAAGGAATACAAGGATACAGTCCCACTTATACACTGTAAGTGTATAAATATATAAATAACCATATGTAATTAAAATATAATGTATTATGTACATCTATCTATCTATCTATCTGCCTGCATGTCTGTCTGTCCTATCTATAAAGTCCTTTAAGGAAAAAAAAAAGAGGAATGTGGCTGCTCCAAATAAAATCAGCTCTGAGGAAAGATGTAGCTCATTGTCTTCTTTGTGAAGCAGTTCCTTCTATACTGAGCTCAACATTTTCAACGGAACAGAGGTACTATTAATCAGAATATTCCACAACAGATCACCTTCAGATGTTAAATGAACTGTTGGGAGAAAAAAAAAGAAAAGGATATAAACTACCGTTGCTTAAATGTTTATTGATCATGCACAGACTTTCCACTTCGTCTAGAAGAGATCTAATAAATAGAGCTCCAAGACAGCTGAAAAACACTGATAAATGCTAACATTAGCTCTCCTATTTCACGAAACTGAAATCCATATAAATGAGACCAAACCAGAAAGCAAGGTTGTGTCACTACTGCCAAGGGTTTAGGTATAAATAACACTGCAGAAGATAGAAATACAGAAACATGAGGAATAGAATAACTGTTCTGCATGTACAGAACTCTTACTCCTATATGAACTCCTGCAAAAGTTGCATAATTTGGCACTGAATGTGAAACTGTAAGCTGGATAACATCCATTACTCTGAGGATCTTAAAACCAGAATTCTGTATAAAGGGTTAAATGATAAAACTGCAAAACTGCAGTTCAATGTAGACATACATCCACTGCTTTTTCTTACTATACCTAGCAAACAAATATAACTAGCATACACCTGTGTTACACACTTCTAAAGCAGATTGAATTCAAGGAATGGATTGTGTTTTTAATCTTTCTCCAACATGGTCAGCATTGCTATCATGCGGTCATGAATATCTCAATGAACATCAATGTTAATTTTGGTTCCAGATGCTTCATTGTGAAAAAGATGCTAGCAGACTGAAAGGCGACAGTGAAGAGAAACACTGGCAAAACTCATTTGAAAGCAAAGGTGGACAGTTTCGTGTGAATGCATCTTATTGAAGAATAAAAAGAATGTAAAAGTAGATACAGATTAAAGTCTCCAGTTTGGACTACCTTTTAATTGCCAGAAAATGTAGATAACCTTTTCTTTCCCCCATGGAACCTTTGCTCCTTCCTGTGCACATCTTCCTGGCAAAATCAGATCCTTAGAGACAATTACATTCCATGCTGCTATGACTTAGAAAATGAAGGAAAGGAGAAAAGATTTTAATTTATAGTATTTTCTTCTCCATAACTACATGAAAACCCACTTATATTCAGGAGATTTTCTCTGACTAAATTGCACTTCACATAACTTTTATACTCATCACTTACACTCTGTTTGGTTTTGGCTGTCAAGAATAGCTATCAATGATAATTTTACATACATTCTGTTAATGCTCTAAGAAATGGTATTAGAAAGGGATTTTTTTGTTTGTTTTTGAAAGTGAAAGCCCTCATGTTGAAAGTAATATGATTTTCCTAGTTTTCATGTATTTCAATACTTATTTTTTCTTCCTGGATCTGAAATATTTTCAAGGTCATTATGGAAACTCTGTTAGCAGAACTCTAAACTGTAGTTAAAAACACTTTTCAATGAAGTCAAGGTATCGGTAAAACCAAACAGAAACAAACTGATGATTCTGATGAATATCTGATCACAGAAATTCTGTTTCTGCAATGAGAAGGGAATATTATTTCATTAGGTATATTTGTTAAATGTAAAAAACTGAGAAAGCAAAAGAAAACCATTTTTAATAGATTCCCTGGGAAAAATTAAACTTTAGTAAGTTTAATAATGACAGCTGTAAATATCAGTATGAAAAGTTAGTAAGAGCAATCATTAAAGTCCACTTAAAGCTCTAAATCCCTTCTAATACAAAATTGCTGGTGTTCATGTAGCAAATATGTTTTGGGCATCCACCAAGATGCCCAGCTAGCTTCATCTTTCATATTTTTCAAGGGACTGGTAATTGTCCAAAAGTCTGAAGCCCCATCAGATCCTCCTCCTCCCTCTCCTAACCCCCAATATAGGACACCTATCCACAAATACAAAGGATAGGGTGATCTGACCTTGTTATGATCTTCCCAGTGTGCCAAGAACTAAAATGATTTATGAATCACCAGCTTGTAGGCAAGTTAATAAGGCAGTGTCTAGCTCTCAAAAGTTACTGACATCTCTTTAAGCAGAAAAAATATTTTTCACAGATTTGATACTGCCTGCCATTCTCCCCATTGTCATATGTAGATACCATAGGGACTGTGGCAAGCTGAGGAAAACTGCAGGCACTTCACAGCTGCATGTCAGCAAAGTATGCTGGTTTTGTGCAATATGGTGTAGTCATCGACTAAAGAAGAAAATCTCTGAGGAAAAAGGGAATGCATTTTTTCGGGCTGAAAGGCTCCCCTGCAATACTGCAATTTGCTGTCTGTGTAACTAGCCAGTTCTGTAATCTTCACAGTGTATTGACGTGTTTGTATTTCATCTCTGTAATGCAGATATGCACGTGCATGTATAGCATAGTATCAGATCCCCTATTTATGAATCTGAAGCAAAATACTAAGCCAGTCCAATTTGTGTGCCCTCATAGTACCTAACACAAGATACCTTCAAAGAATATCTCTTGCTTTGATTATATACTCCACTTATCTCTTTGCTCCGCTGCACATCCTTTCTGCTGTTTATAGCTTAAGTGATGCACGCTAACCTGGAAAGCATCAACTGTCAAAATACGAAACACAGAAAAGGTCAAATATATTGTAGAAGGCCATCAGTATTTGCAGATTCATTGTCATGGAGAACTCTGTAATGAGACAAAATGTTAAGAGGAGCTAATCTGTGATGAACTTGCTGACAAATAAAACTCTATTTCATAAAAGAAGAAGTACTGACAAATTTAGGTAAATACTCAAAAAAGTTTTTTTATGTGCAGAAATCAGTGTAGTTGAAGGAATTGAATATAATAGTTTGTTGCAACCCAAAATAAATACAATACACCAGTATCAATTATCATTTGCTAACTGCATGGTTCCTGACTTCATACATGGTGGTTTTAGCATGTACATGCTGGGCAAATATCGCTATATCATAATCTCTTTATGTTCACTCTTAACAATAAAATCAGAGGTATCCTAACAGGATGACCTATTAAGACTGATTTTTTTTTAGTGCTAAAGATCCTTGTATTAGGCCAAGACAGCCCAGAGTGCTATATTAGTTAGTGCGCTTGGACTTGGTGATTCTGTGGATGAGAAAGAGAAATGGAAACTTTTCCACAGATTTTTTTTTTTTTTTTAAATCACAGAAATCTCTCTGGTTCACTGGGATCTACTGCCCTTTATCCAACATTGATGTTTCATTCTACAAGAAGAACGCATGGTAGAAAATGGAGAGAAACATCTACGTTCAGAAGCATTAAAATTAATTGGTTTCATGAACAAAGGATCAAGATTTCTTTGAGCATGTTTATTGCGGAGAACCTTTAGAGCTTATTTAGACCTTGCCTCTACCCAGACATTTGAGTCTATGTTTGTCCCTCACTACTGACTCACACAGAGGCAAAGCATTTCATCCACATCAGTGCTCTTTCAGCACAGTAATTGCTGCGTCCTAGATTCTGGTTCTGCTACTTTCAATGAATGCCCCACTTTTTTTTTTAAGAATGTTAGAAGAAAAGCTCTTTCATAATAGATGTAAAACTTTGTCTTTTGCCTTCAGTTTTCCAGCTGTGACAGTTGAATATTCTAATCACCCAAAAGTGGAAACAGGACTCATGGACGTTGTCCTTTTTATCCCTTTAAGTCATTTTTATCCTGACCTTGGTGATTAGTTTCATGCCACCGAACAGTGAATGGTATGCAGATGAATTGTATATGTAGATATAATTTTAACTACAAAAATTAAAAGTTCACTTAATGGTGTTTGATTCCTTAAGCCCAGAACTGACAACAACACAAGAAAAGTTAGAGAAGATATTTCTGCGTGTGACTATTAATACAAAAGTGTTTATTAATGTGTATTACTTGTGGAAATTAGAAAGAAACAGAGAAAATGAAGGTTGTATTTTCAAACTGCTGTACAAAGTATGTGGTACAATGCATGGGTCTTCCTCAATATACTTATTAGAGGATTAGATGCTTCCCACAGATCTTCACCTGTGTTCACCCTAAAATCTTTCGCTCACCAGCTGTAAGGCAGAAGAGCATGATTATTGTGCTCTTTGCTGCAGCACAGAAAGCCAGGCCATCTATGGCAGCTGCCCAACTATGTTGCTAGTGCCTCTTCTGCTTCATGCTCTTCAAATCTGAATAAACCATCCTACAGTTTCCCACAACATCATGGTCACTTATCAGCTCTCTGAAGCCCTCGCGTTTCAGCTCCTTTTGCTTTGTTTCTTAAATCAAAGGGTATTTTACTGTTTCGTGAGGCCCAGACAACTCTTACAGCTCTAGTTTCAGCTCAGTGCAATAACAAAATACCCCGCTGTGTGCAACCACAGACTAAGCTAATTTTTTCAGACTGACAATCCTGAGTGACAAAAATGAAAGTTTCCTTAGTTTACTCCTTTATTTCCTCCTAATGCTTTCCCCTTTCTCAGACACTGGCGAGATTTCCTTCCCAGATTTAGACTAGTTTCTGAGCTGTCTTCAAAGTTTGCCTCTCCTTTCCAGATTTTCAATAATTAGTGAAACTTGAGACCTCTGGCACATGCTACATTATAAAAAATACTCATAAAATTCAGGCTTCTCTCAAAGTTACAGTGATGGAGAAACCAACTATGTCACATACACATAATTTGCAGACTGCAAAAATGTCTTTCTATGTGGAAAATTACAGATTTTCCTTTCATGTAAACTGAGGAATCTGAAATTTAATCTGCTCAGGAGACACAGATGTGCCAAAGAACTGGAAAAGAAAAGGGGAAAAAGTGAAAAGTTAGGAACCTTCCATGGTCTGATTTATTTCACATACATTCCTACAGCTTTGACTGCTGTTTTGAGAAACCTGGCATCAAAATGGTTCTGTTTCCCTTCTATCTGCAAATCTCTTTGACAAAGCAGTCAGACAGACACTGTAAAACTCATGATGGATAAACTTCTTCAACAGTGGCATTTCTGATATTTCAGTGTTTATATAGTGAGGAGTTTCAGTCCATGTGATTCAACAGAAAGAATACTGAGGCTGTGTGCTTTTCAGACTTCCAGTTTCCTGCAATGAACTGTGAGTGTTAGGTATCCAAAGGCAAAGTATGAAGGGAAAAACAACACATTTATCCTAATGACACAAGTTTTTTTCCTGTTATGTTGTCAAGCCATGAGGCTGGTGCACCTCCAAACAACTAAACACAGCAGTGCTTTGAAAGAGTCTAAGAGACACTTGGTGAAGATTTACCTTCCTAACACTTGCTCAGTCCTTCTGAATACCATCTGCATTGCCACATTTTGTGGAATGGTGTATGGCTGTGGGACTACCACCAGCAAGGGAGAAAAAGAGAAGTAAATTTGTAAAAAGTGTATGTGAGACCTCCTTGAAGTAACTGTTTTTGGAACACTTCATGGTGCAGAGGTAGGAAAATGGGCTTCATGGGGCTGCAAAGGGAAGCTACTAAGTAGCTTTGTCTTGGGGAAGGGCTTTTTCATTCATAAATTTAAAAGTAGTTTCAAAACAAAAGGAAACTTTGGATGCTTTACTTTTTTTCAATTATTAGTCAGTAATTGAAGGCCATGCCTACCAGGCACTTAAATACTCAAAGATGTATCTAGTGGACAGTGACATTTTTTAAAGTGTGCAGCCTAGCTTCATGAAGGTATTCAAGATTAATTTGATCTTAACGTGGTCCTTAATTTCACTGAAATCTCTTCGAAATGCATACCAAGATACTTCTCAAATTCTGGCTGGGGACCTGTTAGAATTTTCAAATACCTACATCAATTTTAAACATGTAAATAAATCTACTTGTCTGAATATTACCTTTCTTTCTTTCATATTTTTGAAGGTACCAACCGTGTGTCAACAGACTAATCTACCACTAGTATTCCATCTGGATTCCCTGTGCAATGACAACAGAATCTTCTAAGAGAGCCTTCAACCACAAGAATGCCATAATCTTTTCCACTGCCTTCTGAAATCAGGGTGGCCAAACCTGAAGAAAACCAGAGAAACATAAAAGATTGAAAAAAATTAATATTATACTAAAAAAATTTCATGAAGTTTAAAGACTCAGTTTGAATCATAATATGGAAAATAAAACCATGTCATTCTCATGTACAGAACTACATCTACATAGACAATACTGACTTCTGAAGAAATAACTGTTTTAATGGAAGCTTATCTGTTTTTCCTGATTATATATTTGTTTCTGAAGGGAATACTTCATTTATTCTTGTCTAGAGGTTTTCTGGGTGGGCTGATGTGGGGCATTAGCAGTGGCAACTGCAAAAGCCACTTAGAAGTTCACAAGTTACTGAGGAAACAAATTAAATTCTGGAGGATTTTAAAGCTAGACTTTTTGCTGGAGTTTACAGATAAAGGGTAGTTTGCATTCCACAGGTATTGTATTCATTAAAATAGAAAAACACAGTATGCATATAAGGTAATACTTGGCAGGACTAGAAGGCAGTAATACTGTGTCTGAAACTCAGCTAGTGCTTTATAGCATTTGTAGTTAGGGCAGTCATCAATTTTCAGTTGCTTTGGTCAGTTTCTTTTCTTCTAGCTCTCCTCCTACTCTTTACTTTCAGAATCACAATTACATTCTTCAGTCTCACTTCTAATTCATCAGAGTAAGTTTTATAATATCTAAACCAGCAGGTGAGAACTGTTACAAGCAAGTTCAAGGTGTCATAATTTTAAACAAGTACGCTGATCAACTATTTCAAAAATTGACTTACTCCCATATTCACTAATCATGAGTGACTATCCAGATGAGAAAAAGCTTAGAAAGTGCTGTACTAACTTCTGCTACCTCAGAGCTGCAGTAATTTACATTACTTATGTCCTGCAGAAAATGCAGATAACTGGTAACAGGATCTCCCTTGCTGAAGGCAGAGACTCTCTTTTTGAAAAGCAACAAAATCATCCTCATGCATACTATTAGCCATTTTAGATGGAGAAAAAATTGAAGTGATGTTTGACAAAAAAAGTAGATAGGAATACAACTTGCTGCTTACAAGTCTGAATTCACAAAACTGGTATTGCTACAAAAACAAAATAGACATCTTTTGCAGGAAAAAACAGCCCAACGATGTTTCCTTGAGACTGAAATTACGTTTACAAAAAGGATCCCTGTCCTAAACCAGGATTTTTTTATCACAGCCGAAACATAGTCTGTGGTTTTTTTTTTAAAGACACTTGACTCAGATCATGGAATCATCAGAATTGGAAGGGACCTCTAGAGATCATCTAGTCCAACTCCCCTACTAAACCAGGATTGCCCAGAGCACATTATTCAGGACTGCATCCAGGCGGGTCTTGAAGATCTCCAGAGAGGGGGACTCCACGACCTCCCTGGGCAGCCTGTTCCAGTGCTCTGTCACCCTCACTGTAAAGAAGTTCTTCCTCATATTTGAATGGAACTTCCTAACTTCCAGCTTGAAAGAAGTGCCTCTTGTCCTGTCACTGGGAACCACTGAAAAGAGTCTGCCTCCATCCTCCTTCAACCTATCCTTTAGATACTTGTAAGCATTAATAAGGTCTCCCCTCAGCGTTCTCTTCTCCAGGCTAAAGAATCCCAGCTCTCTCAGCCTTTCCTCATAAAGGAGATGCTCCAATCTCTTAATCATCTTTGTTGCCCTAAGATGGACTCTCTCCAGTAGTTCTCTGTCTCTCTTGAACTAGGTGAGTCCAGAACTGGACGCAGTATTCCAGTTGTTGCCTCACCAGTGCAGAGTAGAGAGGGAGAATGACCTCCCTCGACCTACTGGCCACACTCTTTCCAGTATTCCATCGGGTCTCTTGGCAACAAGGGCACATTGCTGGCTCATGGATAGTTTACTGTCCACCAGGATCCTTCTCAGAACTGCTTTCCAGCAGGTCCACCCCTAACCTATATTGGTGCCTGGGGTTCTTCCTCCCCAGGTGCAGGACCCTACAGTTTCCCTTATTGAACCTCATTACATTCTCTCTGCCCAGCTCTCCAACCTATCCAGGTCATGCTGGATGGCAACACAAGGTACGTTGTATTGCTGTATTGCTGATGTATTGCTAAGGTACAGGTGAAGGTATCTTATTCATTCCATAGCGGACAACTGTGAGGCCACATCTTCATACTACCATTGTATTCATTTGATTTCTGAGTCTAGTGACCCAGGACTCATGATTTAAGAAACTGCAAACAGCAGAAACTGGTAAGAAAGAAGGTTATATAAAAGCTTGGTAAACAGGAAAACAATCCTGGTTTTCCTTGAGATGGCTTTCCTACTTTTAAAGTAAAACTTCTAATTTTCTCTTAAAGAGAGAAAATAGTTACTGGCAGATAATGGAGAAAAATTCAGGGCTCTTCATGTTATCACATGCATGAATTTCAGAAATGAGGATTAACACACAGGTGGGCATCCAAGATTCTGTTTCTACCTGTAATAAAGTAACCTCAAAGCACAAGGGTTCTGTCTGGATTTAAATAGCCAGAACAAACCAGTACAGGGGAGAAAGGTGGGGTGGCAGGCACTGTTTATGAAACTATGGCTGCTTCCTTTCTTCTCTTCTTAAGCTGTTGTTGAAAGAAGCATTGTAATAACTAATAAATGGTATAAGAAATGGAATTTCCCTTGTTCCTTTATTAGATGGATATCAAGGAAAAGCTTTTGTATCGGTGAATAACTTCTGATTCTCCACAGAGTTAAGATGAATGGCTTCCATAAAATATCCTCTAAAAAAATTCTTTATCTGATCCTCAGTAAGTTGATTAAACTCAGAACAAATTGGCAGCAAAATTTTTGTTGTTACTTGCCAATGTGTTGGCAGGAAACAGAAACATTTGTCAATATGGAAGCCAAAGGAGCTGCTAAAATGAAGAATTATTTCTATATTGTTTATCATCTCACTCTGCATAAGACCTTTTTTTTTTAATGGAGGGAAAGAAAAAGTAAATGTGATATCAAACCAATTAAGAGAAACACAGAGAAAAGATAAACCTTGAAAAAAGAAACAGAACTGCATTAAGTACCTTTGTGTCCCTTCCCTGATCGAATGTAACCTTGCTTAAAATCATGACTTTCATAAGATTGAAAAACCTCTGGCTAGGAACCTGGAATGCAATACACCTGGTTTATTTAGCTCCTTCACCAGCCACTAGGATGTCAACTTTTGGTAATTATACTTTATTAATTGGAGGAAAGGTCTTCTTTATTGTCCCTGATAAACAGCTGTGATAGCAGCTTCATGAGGCCACTGTTATCTATCAGTCCTTCCTTTCTGTTGTCTATGTTCATGTTTGTAGGTAAAGATCTGGTCTACTGACTTGGATAATTGTGCCTTCAGTTGCACATGTCAAAGAAATTCACAAGCAAGCATTCAGTCTAATTAATCAATAGGAATTTATTAGTAGGAAATTGTTTATTAATAGGAAATTAAGTATTTCAGTTTACTATATTTTAACGTTCTTATTACCAATTCAGAATACTAAGCCAACACCAAACACACCTGAAGCCACCGTCAAATAGAAATACAGTGTTCATTCACTGTAAATGAATTCATTCATGAATTCATTCATTAATTTTCCACCACACAATTTAAATTATCTACGGACTCAAAACCAACACATTTTAACAGCAATTCAGTAATTATTATTTTACTGTCTGCTAGTCCAGACTGTTACAAAGACTAAATCTTGCAACATAAACATACAAAAAAGGATTAGGAACACAAATTTTTAGATAAAGGAGGAGATATATTTTTTTATATGTGCCTTGGATATAGACTATTTTTTTCAGAACATTCTTATTTCTCTTTCAATTAAGTAATTTAGAAAGATCATCTGAAAACAGAAACAAAAAAGAATTCTATGAAAAATTGATTTATCAAGATTAGTTGTCTAAATGATGTGTATTTGTACAGAACATCCTCAACACCAGTAGCTGAAGAAAGCTATTACAGAGTAGCATCTTAGTTTTCCCAGCACTCAAGATCTTTATGGTTTCTAGGCTTTCTATTGATAAACAGGAAGTCTCTAACAGGTGATATAGGAGCTATTCTTGTCACAACAATGGAGGGTTCTTTAATATCAGAAATGTCTTAATTGTGAAGGAAGGACTTACAATAAATCCTCCTGAAACCTCAAAAGGTTAAGATATAACAAGAAACTATCTATTGCTGGAGAAATGAATAGCAGTTTGGGAAGGACACAAACCCTGGGATACAACACTACTGCTACTACAAAAATCATGTTTGTCAAAGTTCAGAGCAGCTTTTCCACAATTTCACCTCCATTATCTTTGCTTTGGGGAATACAAGATTGAATGACTTCAGAGCTAATTCTTAAGGTTGCTCTCCAGTTCAAGAGAGCAAAGCCCATGGAATGCCTTAGTACCTATAATAATTTCATATTACTTGACCAGTCTCTTCTAAAATTAGGATATGCCTACTAGGTAACATGCAATAAGCAAAGCACCCAGCGCCTATGTCATACCTTCAGTTTTAGCTTGTAGACATCACAAACAGCACTGTGCATGGCAAAAATGTGTAGGACTTCCTGCCTGTCACATTCCGTTTTCTAAGTAATCTCACACCAAAAGTAAAGAAAACTCAGCCACAGGCACTGAACAGCTTAAGCTCTGAAGAACAATCTGAAACTTTCCCAGTCCACATAGGAGAAATTAAGTTCTGAACAACTGCATAACACTGGTGGTTTTTGCACTTAAAGCATCATTTCTGTTTGAATCATAGTGTATCTTTTGAAAAGACAGCTTGTATCGATTTAGTAGTTTCAGGTGGCACAGAAACCACTCCACTGTTAATACAGTGCTTTATTTTTAGTTTGCATTCATCTCCACCAGCTTCCTTCTCTTGATTTCTTTATGCTTTTTTTTTTTTTTTCCCCTGTTAAAATCTATAAATCTCTCCTATATAGATATTTTGAAAATGAGATCAAGTCACAGGCTAACCTCCTGTTAGATTATTTGATGGATTAATACCTTAAATCTTCTGGGTAGAAGGGTCTTAAATCTCACCCTATATACTCCATTATTCAGACTTCAGGCCATCTCAGTAGACCTTTTCCAATTTTATATATTACTTTTAAATATGTCTGTCAGACACTTTAATAGCCTCACTGATGCTATAAAGGGTAAGAGCATTTTTCTCATCCTCCTAATATTTTCTGACTGCTCTGTTCTTGTGCCATATTTGAGACGTGTTTCTTAAGCTTCTTTTTAAACCAAAGGACACCTTTTTCAAAAAAGGTGGAGATTCTAAGAGAGCATGCCATCCTTGGGTGAAAATTTCCCATTTTTCTGTTCATCTGAGTTTGTCCATTCAATAGAGGCTATACTGATTTTATGGTATGTTTTTAAAATCAGAACATGTGCACTGAGCCAAAAATGTTCTTGGTCTGACTCCTTGTACAGTGAAGATATCATCCTACTCTACAGCACAGTTTTATGTATTAAAAAAGAAGTTCTTTATCCTATAAAGGACCAGAGTGTTAGTCAGTAGCACTTTCCTATCAAGTGGGCTATAAATATTTACACCTGGAGTACTGTGTCCAGCTCTGTAGTCCTCACGACAGGAAGGACATGGACCTGTTGGAATGCGTCCAGCAGAGGGCCACGAAGGTGATCAGAGGGCTGGAGCGCCTTTCCTACGAAGACAGACTGAGAGAGTTGGGATTGTTCAGCCTGGAGAAGAGATGGCTCCTGGGAGACCTTATAGCAGCCTTCCAGCATCTAAAGGGAGCCTACAGGAGAGATGGGTAAGATGAGGAGTAATGGTTTTAAACTGAACAAGGGAAGATTTAGATTAGGTATCAGGAAGAAATTCTTTACTGTGAGGGTGGTGAGACACTGGAACAGGTTGCCCAGAGAAGTTGTGGATGCCCCATACCTGGAGGTGTTTAAGGCCAGGCTGAATGGAAGCCAAATTTGAGCAACCTGGTCTAGTAGCAGGTGTCTCTGCTTATGGCAGTGGGGTTGGAACTTGATGATCTTTAGGTCCCTTTCAACTCTAGCCATTCTATGATTCTGTGATTCTATGATTTCTGCAACTCCAGACTCATGTGAGCCACAGAAAGGGAGATGCAATAATGTTCATACTAGAGCTTTACTGCATACGTAGGGGTTGCTCCATCGAGGTAGAAATGAAAACTGTCCAATCAGGCCTCACATTGCTATTCAACCAACCAGGAAAAGCAAAACACTGCATGTCAGTAAACGTACCTGATGTACCTGTTCCCTCAAACATCTTTTCTCTCAGTGTGCTAAGAGAAACACAGGAGTTGAAACCACAAAGCACCGGGCCTGAAATTTTGCACACTGCACTACCATAGTTGAGTGTGACGGAGCCGTGGAACAGACTACCAGGGAGGTCATGGAGTCCCCTTCTCTGGAGATCTTCAAGACCTGCCTGGATGCAGTCCTGAGTAATGTGCTCTGGGCAATCCTGCTTTAGCAGGGGAGTTGGACTAGGTGATCCCTAGAGGACTCTTCCAACTCTGACAATTCCATGATTCCGTGATTCCATGATAGTTGAAACACCATGGAAACCAGTTTGCGCTTCCCTTTGCTCTGAAAACGAAAGCAGAACAAAACAAACCCCATCTTGCTTCATGGGTGGGAAGTGGGGGGGTGTAGAACAATAAGACGTGGTTGTGCTTGCACTGTGGTGCTGTATGGGACTCAGTAAGAGCTTGTTCCCTCTGCCTATCAGACAAAAACCTTCCCTGAATGCACTGGTACGTTGCGTCCTCCAAGAGGCATTGCCTCACTGCACACCTAGAACAATGCTGAAACAGGTACAGGGTGTTTTTTTGAGGCCAAGAAGAGATAAAGCAATGAGAAAATCTGTACAGAAATAGAACAAAAAGTGCATACTGAGTTTTACCTACCAGTGCTTTAAAGATACACACTCTTATACATAGATCACCATGCTGAAGCTCTGGAAATGGGAATACTTGTCCAAAATCTGACAAAAAGTTAAGGATAGAGCTAGTTATGCAAGCATTCAAGCTTCGGGACCTTCCTTTAGGAGCTATCAGCAGGACTAAATTACTCAGATTTAATTCCTTGGGAAACAGACTTTTGCTCTGGGATATTTGAAAAAGCATCTAACACATTTTGACAAAATAATCATTACGATTAGATTCTACAGTAAACACTCTAAAGTCTATGACATGCAGCACAGCATGCCAACCATTTCTCAATAACTGTGGGGAACTCAGTAAAATAATTTTGAATTATATAGCTGTGATTTAAAGAAGAGTAGGTGTGAATCTTTCACAGCAGAATTCCTGAACTGAAGTCTACATCTCTTGAGATTTTCCTGCACAATGACTGAACTTCCCCTAGTTTGCCTCATTTTAGAATCAAATGGACAAAAGTGTGTTTTAATGTTGTCTATTATTAGGTCTGGTGAAATATTTATCTGCTGTTGGAAAACACTCATTTTTTGAACCGGAAGTGTTTTGGTTCTGTGATTCTTGCTGAGCAAACGGCAGGGCTTCATTTGCCTGTTTTCTGCAGCAGACTTTAAAGTCACCATGTTCCCAGCTACATGCCACAGTTGCAGCCCAAACCACTTGGGTATTTCAAAGGAACCAAACAAGATGCCACGGACCTTTTGGGATGTTTTTGTGTCTCCATTAGGTTTTGCAGGATTGGTGGATTTTGAAAAACTCTGCTTCCAGACTGTCTTGAAAAAAGACAGTCTCTCTTGAAAAAAGAGAACATGTGAGATGATAGGATGAAATAACATACAGCAGTTTGTTGCTCCATAAGGGAGAACTCAGACTTTTCCACTAAATATGAAGGCATGGAATACTTTCAACAATGTATGTATGTTGTGTGTATGTACTAATAACATCGTAAAATGTAACTGGCTATGAGTAATGTCTTTCCAGGAAACAAATCTTCACTTTCCTGAAGTCCTTTTTGACACATTATAGGTTTTGGGTAATATCCATGGCACCTTAGATCAAATGCCGTGGTAGCAGTTAAGGAGATACTTCAGAACTACAGTTTTTAAAAGTATCACTTTTTGTTTCCAAGGCTTATCTTTTTTCTTTCCTTAAAATCAAAACCAAAACAAAACACAAAAACCAAGCCTCTGTGTTCAATAAATCTACACTTCAAAAACGTAACTTTAAAGGATCACCCTTTCCTTTTATTTTCTGATGAGAACCATTTGGTGTGTTCTTTGCTGATTAAGTAAGCCTCTATAACATTTAGGGCCACATTTCTCCACCCTATTTGTAATACAGTGTCAAATAAAATATTATTTCCTCTTCAGAATTTAGACACCCATCTGATCAGGGGTCTTCCATTGACAAGAAAGTGAAATCCAAACTTGTACTTAATAAACCTGACGCCTTCCCACATTTCAAGTATAGCCATATAAATCATCTCTCATTCCTTAAGAAATAACAAGTCTTTCCACAGTTATTAATCTAGAAAGTCTTTGCAAGTACTGTTATTAAACTCCTTTGATGCTTGCTCAGAATAGCTCAGAGAGTGGTGATTTTGCATTGCTCCAGCCTCCTTTTTCACCAACACAATGATTACAGAGTAAATACTTTGAAGCAAGCCTTGGAATGAATGTTCCTATAGGCAAATTAAACCTTTTTGTAACATTACTGTTCTTTCTACATATGAACAATTCCCATCGGGAGCAATCCTCTATAATAGAAATTGAAGCTTCATTCTTGCGTTTTCCAGGACATGTTTTTCATCTGTTTCATAATTTTATTTTAATGAAATCATATTATCCATTCACTCCAATGATTTAAATTTCTATGAGAGTTACTTGGGACAAGGACTCCCAGATCATTAATACGATGTAGTGGTTAGGGTCCAAGCACGGCAAACCCAGATTTTCTGTTAGTCATAGATTCAGCCTTTTGTGCCCTAGTCCTGTATTTGCATTAGGACAGTAATAATGACAAGTTAATTAAATTTGAAGCTCTGACGTTCTCATATGCAAAAATAATATCTACATATAAATTGTCAAGGTAGAGTGCTTTGACTCAGTTATGCCTCTAAGTTCCAAAGTCATTTTACTAATCTGAATTCTCTTTTTACCAGCTATCACAGGAAGGAACTGGGGCAGAAAAAGATATCTGTTAGTACATACTCAGAGTCCTCTAGCAGTTATAGTAAAAATTTTCATATAAAAATAATGTTTTAAGTGGCAAGATAGTCAGTAATAGGGAAAGGGGTGGTGGACACAAAAAAGATCCACCTTAAATTTTGTCTCATTTAACTTCCTCATGGATGAAGCAAAAACAATGAGAAAGGAATGCAAATGAGATTTACATATTATAAAGTTTGGTGTGGTAAAAGAAGAACGCTAAAGCCAGAAGGGACACGAGAAAGGTTAGACCTGGGCAGGAAATAAGAAAATGAAGTCCAATCTGGAAAATATGCACACTTTTGCATCTAGGGGAAAAATAACTGGAGACATAGATATTTATACACGGCAGAAGGATTCAGCTAAAATCCCTCAGGGTGACACCAGACAGAATATTACAAGGGAGCTTGCAAAGGAATGCAGCAACAAAATTCCAGTGTAAATTTAGGCTGTACATGTAGAGGCATAATACTGTGGACTAGGGAGAAGATAGCTCCAGTTTGTGTAGTATAAAGGAGACCACACCATAGACACTGCTTATGGTAACAAGCATCTCTGTGCCAAAAAATTTCTGCAAGCTGGAGGGAGTTCAGAGAATCCAACAGAAATAAACATGTGGTTGTAGGGATTAATTTATGAGGAAAGCTCAAATGAAATAAATACCTTGGTTTGGCTAAATAGTTAATAGGAGGGGATATGATTCCATTCTTCAAACACTTCAGGACTGTTATTATCAAGGAAGAAGATAAATAGGATGCATAGAAGATCTGACTCTATGTCTACTTTCATAATGTCCATGTGCTTGAAAAAAACCTTCTGTGTTTTCTTCCAGATGACTTTTTTCATCTTACTTCAAATCCCTTGCAAAAATGGATGTGTTAGTATAGAGGTCAAACTAAAAAAACAAACAAACAAACAAAAAAGATTTAGGTCAAATTAAACATTTTATCTAGCTTGAAATATTGTTTTAATTTTACTTCCTTTTCAGCTTAGTTTAGAGAAGAGCGCCCTTAGAAGAAGGTGAGGAGGTCCTCTGTATGAGGAGGTGAGGAGGACTGTGTATGAGTCCTTCAGTTTCTCCTGATGATGTGGTGCCATTTTGTACAAAATACACATACATGTATTAGCAGCAGGACCAAAATTCAGATGTGTCAGTTACCCAGGGATTGGTTTAACCTATAAACCATGTCACTCAACAGAAGGTATCTAGAGGCGAAGGAATTTAAATCAGGGGTAGAATGGATTTGAATCAATATTTCACATCTGAATGGTAGGCTGAATAATGGGCTTCAAGAAGAAAAAAAATGTTGGAAGAACTTCCTTCTTACTCATTCAGAAGGTAGGGTTTTGATCCCCTTTCTGAGGCTGGCTTGGAAACTTGAAACAGTATGTTCACAAAAAGTCAAAATGAACATTCTTGAGATCTCCACAACAATTCTCCTTTTAGTTCAACCTAAACCTTTAACTGAATTAGGGCTAGATTTATAAATAGCTTTAATGTGGCGAAGTTGGCATTTCTCAGCAAAGATGACTATAAAACAAGCCAGAAAATAAAAAAGAGATCTCTACCATAGAATTCATTTAGGCTGTAAATATTTCCTGTGCAGATCTATTTATCTGAGTCATACCCACAGCTTAACTGATGCTCTTAAAGTCCAAGTCAATTTTGAATTTGATGGAGTTAAATCATTAATGAAGCTGTTCAGTCATGTGCGTGATTAATCGATTAATATGAAGTTAATGGACATACAGAACTTAGTTTCACCAGTGGGGACTTAGGGTTGGTAAAATTAATCTTTCTTAATGGAAAGATCTTCAATCTGGGTATTAATCATGCAACTAGCCAGAGTTAAATAAGTAGCCATAGTCATATTGGTGGGACTCCCAATGAACACAGTTGAGCCAAAATCTTCAAGTTAAATGGGAAGAACAGTACTTTTGGCCTAGAATTCAAGGACTTTACTACATGCAC
Source organism: Calidris pugnax (assembly GCF_001431845.1). Lineage (NCBI taxonomy): Eukaryota > Metazoa > Chordata > Aves > Charadriiformes > Scolopacidae > Calidris > Calidris pugnax. Next base: position 5,712,645 of record NW_015090986.1, on the reverse strand, counting down.
CTCATTTGTGCACTTGATACACGTTTCTGGACACAGGGAATTTAAAATGTTAGTACCTTTCTTCTCCAATGATGGCAATACTTTCTGCTAAGTAAAAAGTGTAACTATGATGACCATGTAGTTTCACATTGCTGCTCAGTGCTTTGGGAAGCTGGACCAATTTGTTGCATTTCTAAATGAGGATTTATTTGCTGGGGTTTAGACAATACAGTTTTAAGCTGTATTTTTGGACAATTTATTCAAGTTAAAGGTAAACTCTCACTCAATTCAATAAAAGTAGTTAAACTCTATCTCATAATATTGGAAAGAACATCAATAGTCATCTATTTCTGTTGACAGAGGAAGTCAATCAACCATATAAGAGATTCACATTGAAAAATAATTGACTGTCGCTGCATACTCTTTTGAAAGCATCAGGCTACATACTTCCTGCAGGGAAAACATAAATATGAACCTCACACATAGAAATATCTCCAAAAAGCAGTAAAAAAATGTCAAGGATATTACTATGCCAGATTTTTTGAGAAGATGGTATGATTTTTTTTTTTTTTTTACTTTTTGTATTGCCAATCAAATTATGTTTTGTCCATCTATGTTGATACTGTTTATGATTTAGTCCTACACTTCTGTGAGATGCAGGCCCAAAATATTTCTCTGTTCTTCCTCAATGATCTGGAAGTGTTTCCTGTGTAATCAACATGGAATCCCCTGGAGCCATTTTACTACATAGCTTTTCAGAGTGAAGTAAGTCTAGATTGACAGTTTTGTCCTAACGCAATTACAGACATTCCCACTCTTGTTGGACTAGATCAGGCCCTTGTAAATATTTAGACAATTCTGAATGAAATTATGCCACCTGTATTTTTTGCCACAAAGATATTATCATATTTTGACAAGAATAACTGTCCCTGTACTGCTTCTCCCTCTCTGTGAAAGCAACAATCAGATCAGACAATAATTCCAAAGATGGTCCAGTGCCTAGCAATACTTCAAATGCTTAAACACTTGCATGTGCTTATATGCTTATACCCTGAGGATGCAATCTACTGTAATAATTCTTTTTTCAGCCACCATCGATTCTTTCTGCACTGGTCAATATTTATTTAATTCCACAGTCTATTATAAGGTTTTCTTAGTTCTTGCATTGTATTTGGTATAATCCATTAAATGTCATCCAGCTGATCATTTGTCTAAATGTCCTTGAGCTTCACAGTGAATCAAACAAGGATTCCTTAAATAATCTTGCATTTCCATGGAAAACATTATAGATGCAGATCCTGGTAAGCATGAATCACCTTTTTAATTAAAATGTAAATTATAATAAAGAAATTAGGATTACATATCCTTGCAAGGTAGTTTTCCATTTGAAGTAAATCAACCAAGGCATAATAGAAATTGTTTTTATCTGTAAAATGAGAGATTTGGTCTCCTTTCTCTTTTGTAAGAAGGCCGGCAGCCCCAAGTCTACCAGCACCTTCTGGATTTACAGTAACTAAGTGATTACGTTCTCAGATTAAGGTTTGATTTCCCTTATTAGATCCATGATTTTTAGAGGACATAGCACATACATGTGAGGAGAAGATAGCGTAACAGATAGGAAACAATAAATTACACTGGTCACACTGTGTGGGACTAAGCTTTGGTATACTGTGTGCTGTTTACAGTCACACACCAGCCATTTTATCGACATCCCCAGGACTATTTGGTTAAATAATTCTAAGCAAGTGTGTAGCTGTTGGCAGAAAGAGAGTTAGTCCTCAAGCATTTTTGAAGGATGTAGTTCACCCTAAGACCTTATTCTCATACTTTATTTTAAATGCCAGCTATTTTTATACATTTCTGCTTCCCCATCCCTAGAACTACCAAGTCTATCTATTTTCTGCTTATGGGCTCTGTGAGAAAGCATGAACATAGTTAAAACACATATGACTTTTTCTTCTCATTTTAAGAGAAAAAAGGGATCTCCTTTTGTTAATCCATACCTGGAACTAGTCACACTGTGTGAATAGTCCGACAATATGTCTGAAATTCATGATCACAAGACAGATATAGACCTCCACAGTGATACTGCTTCTCTTGTATATCTCTAACTAGAAGGATACCTTCTGCTGCATTTCTCTCCCTTTGTCTTTGACAGTCTTACAAATTTAAGTCTTTCTCCTATGGCTCCTTAGGAGACACAAAAAAAAAAAAAAAAAAAAAAAAAAAGAGGCTTTTGTTGCTTGTTTTGTGCAACAATGGAACTCCAGCAGTAAAAGAAACATTAGCCAAAAAAACCCCAAACCAACAAAATCCCCACGATTGTCTACAGTCCAACCTAAGTCACTACCAGTTGACAATTCATGGAATGAATGTATCAGTGAAAGTATAATAGGGACCAAGCAACAATATCCATACAGATACACATGTAGCCTTCCTTCCGTTCTCATTTTTCTGGAGCTTAATAACACATGCAATGTCTTCAGGAACAACCCTACAGTATGTTAGCACACAATTTACAGGAGTACATACTAGCACTGCTTTTTGATGAAAGAACTGAGAAGTGCAGTTTTACTTAGTATGATGACAGTTTCCTTAATTCTTTAAAAAAAGAGAAAAAGAAAGCCATTGAGTGTTCGTTTTTTTTCATTGAGTAATTTGAAGATATCTGGCAAGCTTACAAAGAAATTAGAAATTTTAAACATCTTAAGCAGGTGCCATGACATAAAGCAGTACTGGTTTAGCTATGGTTGAATGATTAGCATTTTCCCCTACTCCCGGCCTGATGCATATTTTCCATTTTTTTTAGAAAGACTGACTGAAGAGTTGGCCTACACTTTCACACCCCTTAAAACAGGTACTGGCTCTTAAAAAATAAATCTAACTTATACTCTGACTAATAAGGCCCATACTTTTTGACTGAACCCTGGTATGGTCACAATTTCAATGACAGTTTTACCAGAGAATATTGCTACAAGATGATCTATGTAAAGATTAAGAAGGAAGCAACTGAAAGTTGAACTGTCTTTCAGTAACGTGATTACAGAGGCGTTTCAGAGGCAGTGAGAACAATAAACTGTGGATACCAAGTGAAGGCCTGCTTGGCAAAGTTTCATTTGGAAAGATTCAGTGTCTGCACAGAGTCGGCTCTGTGAAGGCTGAAAGGATAACCAGGAAGATTGAGTTCCTGATTCAGCCAGGCATTTGAGGACATGAATAGTCCCATTGAAGTCAACGAGATTACCCACTTACTTGAAGTTAACCACATACTTAAGTATCTTTCTGAAATGGACGCCTACACTCGCAGAACCGTAGTAGGAAACTGGTTTGCCAGGGACTGGGTATGAATCAGCTTTACAGTGTTTGTTTGGAAAGTTTGTCAGAGCTTTCCCATGAAAAGGTATGTTTCTCCACCCCATTGAACTGCCAGGGTAGCTGGAGGCAAGTAGGTAAAACAGATAAAATAGTCCTTTACCTTGTTCTTTAAGAAGATTATGCTGGGGCATAGAGTAAGCTTTTTCCACTTTGCCTTGTGTGTCAAGAGAGCCAGTTTTTCTCTGGACTTGATTTTCTCATATTTGAATCTTAATGAGTGTGCTTATTACTGTAGCAAATCCTCCTCCTGGGAAGCACTTCTAAAATGAAATTAAAGAACAAGTGGTGATTGATTTGCAAGATTTGCAAAATGTTATTCATGTTTTTTGTTTTTCAAAAAGTCCAAAATATCCCAACAGAATTATTACAGCAGTTTGGAAGGAAGTTCCCCATCTCTGTCGATGATCAGCATTCTCAGCTGAAACGAAATTGAAGCTGAAAGGGCAGATGGTACTACTATTCCTTTTTAACTTCAATTAGAGCAACAAAAGAAAGAAACCAATGTCCATGCTTTAGCTTTATGAAAACTAGATGCTCTAAAAAGGTAGACAAGTCATTCATTTAAAATAATTTTAAACACCAAAAAGACAATGAGCCTGTACACAGAATAAAAACCTGCCTGATTTCCAAAATTAGGCTAACTGTCCAAGAAATTACTATGACTTGTTTATCTGAAAAAAAAAAAAAAAATTCAACACGTAAAGTATAAATACTTGCAAAACATGAAGATTTATACAGTACATCACTTTTTCTCCCTTAGAGATCGAAGCCATAGCCCCTGTTAGAGAATGAGATTCCTGTAGCAGAGAACAGTGTTTTGTCAATAGGAAAAGGTAGTCTTGATAAAGTTATGTGGCTTCAGGTACTCTGGGCTTTGTTCCAAACTGTACCTTGAACTTTCCTCAGTATCAGGGAAAAGTGACAAACCTTTGTACCTTATTGCCCCATATCAAACCCATAGCTAATTATTTTCTTTTTTTTTCTTCCTTTTTTTTTTTTAAATTTCTTCATGGCAAAGCCAAACCTTTCTTACCTGCTCTTGTGATGTTTTGTCACAATAAAGCCCTATTTTCTGTACAAGCTGCTGACACATAAACAGAATATAGACTGTCGCTGAATTAAGGAATTACCAAACCTACAAGTTTTGTTCCCTCACCACTACTTTTTGGCTAATAAAGCTCTGTTTACTGTACTGGTTAACAGCAGCTGTCAAAACCTGCAGCGCAATCCTGAGAGGGGAAGGTGGGCTGAGTAGTGGCCACTTCTCTCTCTGCTAGGATTCCTTCCCTGTGTGTTAAAATGTACAGGTTGGGGTTTCTTCCAGACTCCCCCCAGGGTGAAAAAGGCAAATGGTTTGGGACAAGAGGTAGCATTTTAAGGCGTTCATGAAATTATCCCCTATATGTGTAGAAACAGCCAGTGAAAAGGAATGATGGCTTGTGAGTGCCTTACAAGTCCATAGCCATGAGATCTGCAATGGTGGAAAGGAGACTGGACAAACGAGATGCTTTTGCTGGTTCCTTTCTTTCATGACTGATCCTGTGGTGTGCTCTTGGTTCTCAACCAATGTCTGGAACCCACACAACACCAGCATCTTTTGCCTTTGCCTTTGGCTGAGTTATAACCCTTTTCCTCCCTCTCTCCTATTCCTAATCTTTCTCCCTAAACAGTTCTCTTCAGTATCATATGCATGCCAACAGCCTCTGAATTTTGCATCAAGTAATCTGGCACTGAGGGAAAAGCGTATTTCTTTTCCAGGCCTGTTTATGAGAAAACGCAGCAAAGCAAGCTGTTGAGTTTATATCTGACAACATGGCTTCCGTCCAATAACATGCCAAGTTTGTCAAAAGTGTCTGACTGAAGCCCTTTATTATCACACACTGGTGAAGTGATTTGCCTGAAGGGGAAACAGAGCATTAATAAATTGAATGAATTGCACATTGTTCATGACAGACTGTAACGGTATAGTCTTCTGTGTACTGTACATTCCAGATACCACCCCAGGTCATATCTGATTAATATTCATCTCTATAAAAGCATAAGAATCAACTTGGGAAGAGTAGCACAAATCAGCCATTCCTAGGATGACTCACTGAAAGAATTTCCCAGGCTAGATCATATGCCACTTAGTCTTAAACCATGGCAATATATCATATTTACACTGTCAATGGTTCATCAGCCTGATGACACGGCAAAACCTGCAATTCAGGCTTTAAATATTCCTGTCATAATATCAAGATTAACATTCACTTAGAAATGTGGAGTAAACTAAACTTGTACTTTCTATTGACCTAATTGCCGTGGTAAAGGATCTGAGGACATGGATGTTGCCTTGTAAGTCCTATACAATTTTTGAACGCCTTGAGAAAAAACACAGTAAATTTCTCCGTCTTTCTAAATTATTCTTGCATCTTTATGAAATAACAATAGCTTAACAGTCTTGCTAGAATTTTCTTGGCCCAAATGGCAAAGGCAAGGAGAAAAAAGCTCTATAATTTCTTGTGTTATGGATTTATTATAATTCAGAAAAGAGAGCTACAAAAATCCAAGTATACACAATGTGCAGAAATTTATGGAAACCTTGGTACAAGAATGACTTCCTCAGTTAATCTGCTTTAAGATTATTTTCTTCTGAGGAAATTCAAATAGATACTAAATTGTTTCATATATACTTACTTAAAGGTATGGACATGTCAGCATTTTAACAGAAAATCCAAAAATCGAACTCCAGTCATTGTATTGTAGATTAGCATTATTCAGTAAATGCCTTATTGGCTCTGATAGCCAAACACTTGAAAATCCAGACAGAAGAAGGGAAGGTATTGGATTTCCTAAACCAGTGATTAGTAGCAATGTAACCTCACCATTCAGTATGGAAAAAAACCCAAAATACCACAACAACATAAACCAAAAAAAAACCACCCCAAGCCTAATCCTTAAACCCACAGTCACCAAACCTTTACCCAGAAGGGAGTCACCACAAATTCCCTGTCCTTTCTAAGGTTCACCTCTGGAAATCTATTCAGATTTTAATTAGCTTTCCAAACCATTGCTAGTGAGTACTTCACTAGGATCAGTGGCCTACTCTGTTTATTCAAATTATTCTCTCCATATTCACACACTCCCTCATCTGTGTGTTTGAGTTCACCAAGAAAATACATTGCCTAGAGAGCTTATGTTCTCTCTCTTGCTAAAAAAAAAAATAAATAGTAAGTAGTAAGTATATTGCCCTTTAGCAAATCCAAATTTGAATTAATTTCAGAGGAAAAAGTATCATAATAGTATTTTCTTAACATTTTTGGTGCTATCTTACTTTTTTACTTATGCTTCTGCATAAAGGGTCACCAATAAATCACAGTTTTCCTGTTACAACCTGAAACTCCCCCTTCAGCTTCCTTCAGTTGCCAGAGTAATTTAAACTACAGTATCACAAGTGAAATGATAAGACTGATAGGATTAGATTTTTTTTTAATATTATCTAAAATTATTTTTAAAATATTATGTAAAAGCCTTTCTTAACTCTGTCTTTCCTGATGATAGTATTCTGAAGAAGCAATGTGTTCTATGTGAAATTTAAAACAAGTTGGTAGCTTCCCATGCAGCACTATGACTCATTTTGGAAATCTCTGCACTGACAGGGACATGTTGAATACCAGAAAGAAAGTGACCCAGCAATGACTTTGGATAGCTTCATGGACCGAAGCAAATATTTACATTACTTCAGGCAATGGGGAAGTGGGGTGGCACAATGAAAGCCATATTTGTCCTAAGGATTATGTCACTGTTCCAAACACAGCCTCTCTGTGCAAAAAGCAAGGAGCATTTTAACTACTCTTCTCCTCCCTCATCATCAAAATATTTTTAGGATTACTTGACTGTACAAACTATGTGATAGCCAGTTGTCAGGAAACAAAGGGCTTTGTATTCTAGAGGGAAAGAGATGGTTTTCTGAGCAATCAAAATTCTCAGAGATGCACAAAAGTTGAATGGATTCTCCCTAATTTGATCATTTTTTTATATCAACCAGGCAGTTAATAATTTTGCGTGAAGAATTTAATTGCAAAACATACAAATATTGGGGAAGTCCTCTCACATTCACAGGAAAAACCTGCATTTTAGAAAAAATGGTGCTAATGAAGAGTAAGATATGGCTCTCAAAAAATGGACAGGGGAAAAGAAATACCAGTTACACCTGTTAAATAGATTTTTTTGAATTCATATACTGCTTTAGGACAACTGTAGCACTTTGTCTTCAAACAAAGCAGTCCCCTGGAAATCAGTATGTTTTAGGGCTAGAACGAGCAATCTAGGAAGCCAGACTACCAAATGCTAGAGTTACATTTTTTTTTCCCCTTGGTTTAACAAGCATTTTTTTTTGTAGAGTTCAGAAAATTATTTGGAATGGAAAATGCAGAGGAGGCATTCAGACTTATTTTCCATGTGTAAAACATTCATGCTGCCTCCTGCAAGCTTGGTCATAGGGTCAGCTCTGTCCTTAACGTACTGAGATCCACTATCACTTGGGTGCACACAGGACTGGGTGCATTGGTAACTACTCTCTTATTGTCTCTCTTCCTTCACTTCCTAGAGAAATGTTTTTGTTTGTTTATTGGTTGGGGTTTTTTTGGTTGTTTTGGTTTTTTTTCCTAAAAAGGCAGCACAATCACTTTATTACAAGTACCACTTTAGGCTGTATAGTTTAATTCTGATTTGCCTGATAAGTCATACCGTATCGTTTAGACATTCATCCGGTGTAATGATGGGAACATTTCTGGCAGTAAAACTTGAACAAAGAATTAACAAAGTAATTTTCCACAAATATTCTCACATATAGCATTTGATGTTCTCTTTCTGTAGTGTTGGTCCTTGGAATTTGACTTGGAAAGCAAATAAAAATGAACTTGGGAGTCAAAAATTAGATAATTTTCTTTAAAATAAAAGTAGTAGCTATAGCCATATAGCCCAAAAATAAGTAGTTAGTTTTCAATTAAAATTTTTAAAGTTTTAACACAGTACTTTAGTGCATTCTTTTTAATAAGAGATTACAACTGTTTACTCTTATAACTTTTAACAGTTGTGACAAAACTTCACATAATGCCAACTAAAAAAAAGGAAAGTGCTTTTTATATCCAACATGGAAGAGAAACACAGTCTACTACAAGACAGATGTAACAAAAAAGATTTTTAATTTTTCCTTTTAGTTCATAATTCATAGGCCAAAATTTACGTTGTTCTAACAACAACATTTTCCTTCACCAAATCAAAGCAGTCTCCTTTATCGTAGTATTAAAAAGGTTTCAGAGGTCTTGCAGATTTCCAGAAGATGATTGATACAATGATCATATTAAAGAGTTTTAATGTATTGTAATATTATTGCTGTTACTATAAAATATTGCACCCAGCAATGCTGAAAAGTTTACACTGAGGATTAGTGTGCTCTATGTCCACAGGGAAAAGCTTGATTTCAGACATTGGGCTCTGCTGCTTTCTTGCCGTATGGATGACAAAAATGGGGTTAAAAAAAAAAAAAATATGTTCAGGAATACCAACGTAGTTTCCACAGCCATTTTTTTGAAAAAAAAAAAAAAAAAAGAAAAAAAAGAGAGATATAAATTGTGTTACTGACAATTATTTTCACACATTTGTATGATGTGGTCCCCTAACAGTTAACTAAAAGACATATCTTTTCAAACATGTTTCTTTCGGGCCCAAGCCAACAAAACCGAACAAGACTAATGGGAAGAGCACACCTTTAAAAAGATTTCATGAAGATTGTTCGTCTTCTCAGCAGTATGCCATAGCATAGAAAATGCTAGCATTTCTATAGCATAGCATAGAAAAGAAACTGTTTTACTGTCATGCTAGATATACTTACTGCGGAAATGTAATTGCTCACCAATTGAAAGGTCAAGTGCAGGCAGCATTAATCTCTTTTAAATTTATGTATGGGAAAAGCTTCCAGTTGTTTTAGGACAGGATACTCTTGTACTGCTTCTATAGTAAATTCATAGCTATTCTGGGAAAGACAAACTTGCTGTAACAGGGCACATTTCAAGTGAAACAAAGCGTCCTTTGCTGTAAGGTGATGGATGCTTTCTACTGATCTCATGTTTCTGTGGTGTATGTTAATTCTTTGTATCAGAAACACATCTTTTAGGGGTTGGTTCAGAAGAAGTGTTGACAACATGAAAAATACTAGCAGTCTTTTTAGACAGCTTACTAACTGCTTAGGATTACTGAACAGACACACACACCCCCAGTTTCTCAGTGGATTATATAGGCTTATATGACATACAGGTACATCATGTAATCATACATTATTTCAGACTGCACTTCACCCACCTTGTCTAAACAGTTCTCTTTTTTAAAGGAAAATGTGGGAAAAAAAATTTGAAACTTAAAGCTTTCAAACATTTTGACAGTACTTCTAGCATTTTAGCACCCCCTTCAAAAATCAGGGCTCATTTTAACAAGATACACCAGATTTCTACCTTTTTTTATCATCCTATTTCCATTTTGAGGATAATGGCAGAGTGCCTTCCAAAGACAGAGGTGCTGTCCTGTCTTCAGTGTATTAGTAGAAGATTTCTGGTCTAGTGATGGATCTAAGAGCTCCTGCTTGGTTCTTCATCCTCTCGTACCACTTGCAGAGACACACACAGTCATACAACCTTGAGATCAATACTAGACCTGGCAGCAGGCAGAGAGATTTCAAAGAATTTTAATTGCTTTTTTGAAAGTGCAACAAAACTTCACAGCTAGACTGTCTGGGCAGAATCTTCAAAGCACTAGGGTTTTCCAATGTGAAAGTTTGAGCTTTCTGCCCCCTGCCCCTCCCCAGCTCCCCCCTCCCCCCCTCCAACCTTCAATAGCTTATTTGTGAACCAGAGCACAACCATTTACTAGCTGGTTCCTATTATTAGCAGGAAACAGTTATTTTAAAACAGAAAGCATAATGAAACTTTTTTTGAGTGTCCCTTACTGTCTCTCAATTACACAGCTTACATAGTGGAACATCTTTCAAAGACATTGAGGTGCTCGAGCCGGTTCAGAGAAGGAAAACAGAGCTGGTGAGGAGTCTGAAGAATAAGTCTTATGAGGAGCAGCTGAGGGAGCTGGGGTTATTCAGCCTGGAGAAAAGGAGGCTGAGGGGAGACCTTTTCACTCTCTACAACTACCTGAAAGGACGTTGTCGAGACATGGGGGTCTGTCTCTTCTCCCAAGTCACAGGCAATAGGACAAGAGGAAACGGCCACAAGTTCCACCAGGGGAGGTTCAGATCAGATATCAGGAAAAATTTTTATATTGAAAGGGTTATTAAGCACTGGAAAGGGCTGCCCAGGGAAGTGGTTGAGGCACCATCCCTGGAGGTATTTAAAAGACACGTAGACATAGTGCTCAGAAACATTGTTTAGTGATTGTTTTTATCATTTAGGTTGATAGTCAGACTAGATGATCTGAAATGTCCCTTCAGACCTAGACAATTCTATGATTCTATGACAAAACATCAGCAATATGGAAATAAGAATTGAGTGGGTGTTGCTTATTGTCTGTGATTTCATGAATTGTCTTGAAATTGTTTGTCATGCCTGGAAGCAAGTTAAGTGACAGAAGAACCAAGATGATAGAAAATGACAGAGAATAAATGAATTATATTTCCTATTTTTTTCTTTAATTCTGTTGCTTTTATCCATTTGAAACTGACATAGTTTTGTAAAGTGCTTTCAGGTACTCAGCACTGAATATTGTTTTTTAGTTCTGTAAATCAGAAAAAAATTTACAAGGAAACTCAAGGGAAAGAAGAACCCAGCTCTGCAAAATGTTAGATGAGGGCATCCAGCTCTCCTTTTAGTGGACGAAGATTTTGCAAGACAAGGTCAACCAAGTCAAGAGGAAGCTGGAAGAGATATGTAAACTGTTTAAGAGAAAATTAATTACTCAACAGAAATATTTTTTTAAGAGCACTGAACATTTTCCATTGTTGAAATAGTGAAGCTGCTGTTCAATTTTAAGTTATTGGATTCATTTTAAGAGATAATAAAATTTCATGGTCTGTCTTAAGTGGGAAGTCAGAGTAAATTACTATGTTTTGGCTATGAAGTCGTATTAATGCAATTAAGGAATCTAAGTCAAACCTAAATCTTTGAAGTTTTTATGTTTCAAAAATAAAAGCCAAGGTGTTTGTGCACCTGGATATGAGAAAAAAAAAACCACTTGGAAATTCTTGTTTCCCTCTACCAGTCTCCTGGCATCTCTATTTTGTCATTTGTACTCTTTCTCCACTTCCAGTCAAGAGAATAAAAAATAGGAATAAAACCTTCTGATCACATACTGTTTTTATTTCACCTCTTCTAGTAGTAGGCTTTTTTTCTGTGAGCTTTAATTCCTATTTAAATGAACTTTTAAATCATAATACGATAGATCTATCACTAATGTAATTATGTTTTATCCACTATTACTGTGGGTGGGTGGGTGGATGACAGGTACAGACTGTACTTTCCTTCAAGCAATTTCAGCATAACTCCAGGGGATATTTGAGAAGGTATGTTAACAATATTTTTGAATTTCCTTCCTAGTTGAAAAGTTTTATGCACGTGTTGACCTACTGCCCCAAATCTAAATTGGAGAAGAAAAAGCTGTATATATTGCACATTCATTACATTCAGAGTTAATATACATCCTGATGTTTAACTTCCACACCAAAGGCAGAAAAATTTTCAAGAGAGTCATAGCTTTAGACCATGAAGATAGTCCTATTCTCTAGATGCAAATAATTTAAAGTACAAAAACTATTTTGAATTCACAGTTGATTTACTCTGAGAAATAACATTTTCCAAGATTCTTTCTTTAAACTATGTCCAGCAGTCATAAACTGGGGAAGAAATTAAAAAGTCTAAAAATGTGAAGTCAGCACAGTCATTTGAGGGCTTGCCTCTGTTTTCCTTTAAGCTATCTGCAATACTGTGGTTGATCTCAGAAGTTGAACTGAGAAAACTCATTCTTGGCAATCACACATTTCTTCACTCCCATTCTATTTGAACAGATCAAGTCCAAAGCAGAATATACGTATCTTGTTTTTTAATTTTGAGGACACAGACATCTACTGTATTGACAAAAAATGGAGCTAACCACAAAACATGGACTGCCATTTTCAGTTTCTTACTACTTTTTCTCCACATTTATTGTTGATCAGGGCTGGACAAGACAGATCCATGGAAACATGGCCTGGAAGAGCAGAACCTTATTGGACTATTACTTTATCTCAAAATGAACCAAACCAAGATGTATCGACTGCTGCATATAGTAGCTTTAATCCTTCAGAATGTGCAAAATAAATAAGGAACCTGTACTACGCCTGGCAAACATTGGTTTCTTTGGTAAGGGAATTTCATGCTTTACTGGCAGTAGGAACACAGACATGACAAAATGGGACACTTCTATATGATGTGCAAGTATCAATACGCCTTTCACTATCTGCAAACTGGAATTACGTGTTCATTAATCTGTTAAAGTGTCCAGTTCAATTCCATTTCTTTTATTCTTATTTGTTCTTTACTGCAGAGGTATATAATTTTGCTTCTTTATATTACTGAAGTAATTAAAAGGAAAATCTCTCTCCTAATCTCATGCACAAAAGCATGGGCCAGGGGACTCACAAAGCCAGAAGCGTTCCACACAGCAGTTTTTTCTTGTTTTTTTTTCTTAGATGCTTCCAATATGAATGACCAGTTGTAGCTCTCAACTGTACCAGTAGGTACAAAAATGTTAAAGCATCCTCTCATTTGTACAGCAAGAAACAAACAGACAGCAGAACACCACTTTCTCTTAGTAATAATATTCCATAAAACTAAAGTAAATGTTAAGGATGAGGTTGTGCATACAAAAGCAAGCAGGGCATGCCTTTTAGCACGTTGTTTCCCGTAAAATGTTCCACCAGTGCCCTCTAAATCCCTCAAAATCTCAAGATAAAGATTGTAAAGACTTTAAATTACATTTTTTAAATAATTGCTGTGGAATTTTGGCTCAATATGTGAATTATTAGAATTGGATATTTTTAATGTGGGATGCCTCTTTCATTTTTTTACAGATACAGACTGTGCCTTTAAAGCATCAGGTTCAATGAAAATTAATGGAATGAAGCACAAAAATTAAATACTCTTATGCAGAGCTTCCAGTATTGGAATGTATCACTGAAAGACAGCAATGAAGCCTAGAATTTAAAATCATAATTAGACATGAAGGATGAGACCATTCAAGAAGAAAGAAACCTCACACAGAAAAGTTTACAATACTTTATATTCCAAGTGAAGATAGCTTTACAGAATCAAGTATCATTGCTTACAAAGGGAAAATTATTTTGAGGTATTCTCAAGATTCAGATTTAAGGCTCAATAAGAACAGTGTCTTTGGAAAGGCCGAACCTGGTAGTCAAGAAAATTTACCACAACATATATTTATCAGAAGGAATTTTATTGCCAACAAACCACAATTGTTGCTCTCGTTCCCTGATGTCTTATTATAAAGATAAAGCTTTTCCTTCACCACTTCTAAAGACCTGTAAATACAGCATTGTAAAAAATTAAAACAACAACAAAAAAGAATTGCAACAATAAATTAACAAAAAAAAAGAAAAGGTAAGGAGGAGGAAAGCCCAACCCACCAAGGAGAAAATGTATTAGAAGCAAAAGAACAGTTATGAAGTGGAATCAAAGTATCATATTATGTTTTTCTTCCAAGAGAAGTTTGAGGGGTTTGCACACGAAATAAAATAGCAGCAAAGAAAAAGGATAAATACAAGTGCATTTGTGTCCCATTGGAACTTGTTTTTATTAACCAAAACAGTAGTACTCATCAGAATCAATTTTGGGATGCTTATGCAGAGGCTGTGAGTCCTCCAAAATAGAAGAATCACTGAACTGGTCCATATCTGAAGGGGTTTGGTGACCAGGGACATCATCTACTAAGGTGTCCAAGTAACTCCCCACTGATATTCCATCCAGTCCATCACTACAGTCTTGTAAACTGTTGCAGCTGCCGTGGAGCGAGGTCTCCTGACTTTCCAGCAAGCTGCACAGGCTGCCACTCAAACTGCTGCCTCTGCTTGCAATGCCCTTCTCTTCAATCATCCACTTGATTGATTCAATACTTTCATTGATGATGAGTAGCTGACGCATAAGCTTCACATCAGTGGCTCGGAGATTAACCTAGAAGGCAAAAGTGATTAAAAACATTACTAATTTTCTTCAAAATCAAACTCTAAATAGCAGCTGGAAGCAATGAGTGGATTAAAAAACCCACACAAAACCCCCACCTTTCACATCTAAGACAAATCTATTTAAATAATTAGTAACAACAAAAAAAGTTAAAGTATTGTTATACTAATACTTTCAATGAAGTTCAAGTGAGAACCTGATCAGGTTACATAAGGGTGCATTAAAAGGGTCCATGCTAGTCAATGACAACACTTGTACACCCACTAGTACAATGCTATTTAGACAAGAAACATAGCTGCTGTGACAATTCTTGGGGATAGCTTTCATTATTCAGAGAAGCAAGACACAAACCCCTTTTTATTTACAACTACTGTAAGCAGATCCAGGCAGTTAAGCATTCACTCCAAATTATCCTTATTATGGCTACTTGGGTAACCTAAAATTTTCAGATGTGCACCATTTGGAAAAACTCTTGTGGACTTCTTACTTTTATTTACACTACTTCTGAGTTTTTGTTGCTGTATAAATGTCTGAGTTCAATATTGAACTTTCAAATTATTTCACCCCATATTAGATGAAGATGGGGAGTTTACAGTCAACCACTTATTGCAGATTAACACAAAGAATGACAATTTGCAAAAAATAACTGAATAAAAATACACATTCAGCACAAAGACTTACTTTCCAACTTAGTTGTGGAAGTCGGCGCCTACACACAAGAGCGCTAGTGGTAAAGCAGAGTGGAATATTACAGTGCCGCATTTCACAGATGTATTTAACTGATTTCATCTTTTCGTTAACAGACAAACTTTATAAGCCACTGTTTTACTCAAAATTTCCACAATGAAATGACACACAAATGTGAAACATAAAGGTTTTATTTGTTGCTTCTTTCTTTTCATCTGAAACATCACAAATGTGGGCAAAAACTTTGCGTGACCTTCTATTCATCACATTAAACAAGTGAAAATACTGAAAAGGCAGTCTGACAAATGAGTTGACCATAGTATCAAGTCTGGAGAGCAAGAAGCTACTTCTATCCATCGTGTGAGAAGATAATGCTATTTTATGACCTAATCAACTCTCCAGCCCTTTCCAACAGCACCTCACCACTACTAAATGTTTGACATCACAACAGACGCACTTCCAGTCTCATCACTCCCACAGTAAGACCTCTGCCTAGATGAACCTTTGCCATAGTGCCAACATAGGGCATGCATATTAAAACCATTGGAAAAAAAAAGGATGCCAGTCATTTCAGATTAACTCAGAGAAATACCATGTCTAGCATGTAATTTGTGTCACATGTTCTTACATCCTTTAATTGTACTAAACAAGGGTACTACATGCAGATATGTCACTGCTTTAATACATGCATTTGGAAAATACTTTGTATAATTATTTGAGTGTACTTCTCTACAAAAATATGTGTGCCATAATGTTTGATGTATACACATATATTATGTGCTTTTCTTTCAGGGGGTACTAAAATCTTAACTTTCAGGTTATTAATTCAAAAAAGGTAGTACAGTATATTGAAAATCTGAATGTCTTCACTCAACTGAAAAATAAGAAAGAAAACATGTAAGATGCCAGACAAGTGACATTTTATGCTATTCTACAAGTCCACAATTATTATACAGAAATATAGTACCTGTATTGTTTATTTACAGTGTTCTGGAATGGTACTACTATTATCAGGAAGCAAAGACTGTATCTTGTTTTGCCAAGAGTACAATCTGGACATGATTCTTTCCATACTCAGATGCCATCCTCTCAACATCCTAAATTACACTTGCCTGGTACATTTGTTCAAAAACTTATTTTAATGTATTTTTATTCTGTCAGTTACTGCAGAAGATTTTACTGGCTCTGGCTGGGATACTTCACAGCAATCAGTATGGTGCTGTGCTCTGTATCTGTGACTAAAACAGAGTCGATAGCACACCGATGTTTCAGCTGCTGCTGAACAGTGATTACACAGCATCAACGCCTTTTCTGTCTTTCACTCTGCACCCTCAGCGAACAGGCTGGGGCTGCGGAAGATGTTTGGAGAGGACAGAGCTGGGACAGTTGATTAGAACTGACCAAAGGGATATCCCCTGTCATGTTGCGCTCAGCAATAATGTTGTGCTCAGCAATAAAAGCCGTGGGTTTGCTTTGCTAGTAGCAGACTGTCTGTATA
Organism: Calidris pugnax; assembly: GCF_001431845.1. Taxonomy (NCBI): domain Eukaryota; kingdom Metazoa; phylum Chordata; class Aves; order Charadriiformes; family Scolopacidae; genus Calidris; species Calidris pugnax. Next base: position 5,695,893 of record NW_015090986.1, on the reverse strand, counting down.
ACTCTCATATGTATTCCCAGTCTCTCCCCCCAGTTCCCAGAATGACTTTGTGAATTATCCTCAGTCACATATCACAGGATTTAACACAGCTAACCTGGGACTGTGCAAAATAGCTTTACTATTCACAGTTTTAACAATACTGCCTATCTATCATTGTTCAGATGTGAGGTTCTGAAAACAGATTGACCATTTCGTAGCCCTCCTGCTCAAGCCAGTTCCTCTAGTCCTACCCATAAATCACTATAAACTATTTGCTCAGCAACTAGGCTGTCGTGAAAGCAGTAAATTACCCGACTTCTGAAATGCAACTACAGACTTCAGCAACTTGCTGAATATAAACAAGCTTGGAGACAGCAAATTTCCCAAGAGGCTGATTAAGGAAATGTTTCGCAGAGCTAGCACCAATACACTTCTAATGAAACAGTCCCTTTTAGATAAAGTAGAGATCTCATATATTTCGGATTCAGCTCACAGGAAATAATTTTTATTTGCTCTAAATACACCCACAGCTTCAGCGTTTCTGTGGAACAGCCTTACTGGGAGTAATTCTTCGCATTCCTGCGTAGTTGAGTCCTCCTCCTCCAAGCTACCATGTATTCCCAATTCTCCCATATCAAAATTGTGCTTCTCCTAAAGCAAACATTAAAAAGTAGTCCACCAAGTGTCATCTTCCTTTAACATGGGTTCATCATCTGCTTGATAACACAAAAATGTCACTATGACGTTTCTTCCCTCTTACCCCAATTAGTTCATACTCACACAGCTGTAACCCCTGTAAGTGTTGGAGTAAAGAAGTCAGTTCTGAGACAGTTCAACTAAAAGGACTAAACACTTTAAGATCTCACCGTGTTTGACAGCTCCGATCCTTATATACAGTAACAGGTGCATTTCAGATATACTCTGGACAGAGTGTATCATAGCTGATGTAGGTGTATCAGAACAGTTTCTACAGCTGCTCTTGGAGTTAAAGGTAGAGCACAGCACCACCATATCTATCAGTCCTCAGGAAAAACTTGTGGTGTACAGAGGAAAAGGATTGTGACAAGAGAGCAAAAAACGAAATTCTGGTCACAAGCTAGCTTTTATACCTTTTTGCGTAGTTTGTATAATCACAATAGTGCAGATCGCCAGGAAGGATCAAAAAAGTTTAACATTAAGCAGCTAGTCACAGCAACAGAAAATAATGAAATTAAAGTTACAATATCTTTCAAGTAACGCAGCCTGGTAGCATAGGTGGACAGAACAGCCTGATCTGTCACAACCTGGACACAACCAGATCTTCAGTCTGAAAGGGTTAAACGGCCTAAGCACCTCTCTGTGCCTCCCTCCCTCTCATACTGGTTCTTCCAACAAGGTATTTTTTTCCTTACACAACTAGCCTTGCCTGTGGTCTTCCATAATAGCATGTGCTACATTGTCATAACTTATTCAAGAGATTGTACACAAACATACCTCTGAAGTGGGATATCAAAATGCAAGGTAGGGTCTTTTTCTTTCCCAATAAAATACCAAACTATCAAGAGGAAATGGCCTCGAGCTGCACCAGGGGAGGTTTAGATTAGATATTAGGAAAAATTTTTACGCTGGAAGGATTACCAAGCATTGGAACAGGCCGCCCAGGGAAGTGGTTGAATCACCATCCCTGGAGGTATTCAAAAGTTGGGCAGCCATGGTGCTGAGGGACATGGTTTAGTGGTGGTTTTGGCAGTGCTGGGTTGATGGTTGGAGTTGATGATCTGAAAGGTCCTTTCCACCCTAACAATTCTATGATTCTTTGAACATCTGTGTACATATATGCATACACAGTTACATCCAAATATGCATGTTATTTTTATATATACTGTGTTTTTAAAAGAAGACTTGACTAGGTTATTGATTTTAGAATGGAACTCTTAATGATCAGGGCTGTTAACAAAGACAATTATTGCTTCCTGGCAGTCACCCAAGATAGTGCGTTAGCTGTCCCCAGCCTGGTCACTTTGCTTTTGGATCAAAGTTGCACTCTGCCTACGGGCAGAATGGACTTGTGTTTTGCTGCTCCATGTTCTGCAGACTTTGCTTCCAGTCACCTCCAAACACAGTGGATTCCCTTCCCCTCCAAAAATGACAATGCTAGACATTCTGTTCAAGATATCATTTTAATCAGCCAAAGTTGTATGCAACTCTAGTTTCTTTCTACTAATCTAAAAGAAAGTAATCTCTTTCTTTTAGATTTCTGGAGTCATATGCTGCTGCTGCTGCTTCTTTAAATTACACGAAATCTGCAGGGATATTAATGGTAACCACAAAATGTGGTCTGAGGAAAAGATAATCTTAAGTTTATTTAAAATATATTAGTTTCATTTTTCCTAAACACCTTTATGTTGTGTGCTGTAAAGAGCCCACTAGTAAAAGGAAAGGAAATAAGTAAGCACGAATAACAAGATATTTCTGTCAAGAGCCACTACAAGATCCAAAATCTTAAACTTTCAAGTTAATGGATTTGGGGAGCTATTTAGGTCACTCAGCTCAAAAGCTCTGCTCTGTACAGGATCTCAAGCAGGATTCAAACACTGTTCTAGGGTTGCTACTATGGAATCTGTGTTTCTAAAGGAGCATCATTTTGGACAGATATTCCACAACAAATAGATGTTGGTTGGAAACAGCAGCAAAACACAGGACCTGACTGAAAGCTGCTCAGAAGTTCAGTGTGTGAGCAGTGCTGCAGAAGAGAATTAGTACATGAAGAAGTTAGATCAAATGGGCACTGGACCCAACTCAGTGTGTTGTTAAACACTGCCATGCCCATCTCTATCACCCATTTTAGAAACAGATTTTCAAACCAGTAGAATCTTTCTATGCCAAACAGGTATGTGTGACCACTACAGTTTAGAAATACTAATGCGACTTCTGTTTTCCTGTTTCTAGGGTGTGTCAGACACAGCTTTCCACTTTTCCATTCAGTTTCTCCTGTTTCCCATGTCATTCAGGATAAATAGCTTTATGGCTACTTGGTTATGCCTACCTTCCCTTTCTTTTTTTACAGGCAGATTACATCAGTTTTCCATGGAATACTGAATCCATTAATTCATTTGAGATTCCACAAAGAAACAACAACAACGAAAGTAAAAAATCTATCAATCAATGCCCAAATAATAATTTGTTTTGAATACCAAAAAGTCTCTTTCTTCACAAAAGCTAAGCTTACTCCACTTTCTTCTGGTGTTACTTTTGCTATTGCAAACACTGAGTAACATTTTTTAAAGTAACTAAGAAAATTAATTCCCTAGGAGAAAAGTGAGAGTGTGAAAAATAAAATAAACATTGGTTGGCGATGTTGAATTGAGCCTTATGAAGATACAAATTTAGTAAGCACATAAAAAAGGCATAAAACTCATCAATAAAACCCGATCAACCAATTCTGTGAGACAATATACATAATGAGCTAAAAAGATCATGAGCAACCTATTCAAAGTCCAAAACTTGAGTCACTGAGACAAGACATTTATAACAGGGTTGAGTGTGGTTACACACACAGGCTTTGTTTATTAAGCAACCACCATAAAGCACGAAGCATGCCACTTGAAGGTCAGCAAGCTCAGAATGATATTACAATAGCTTCTCAACACCAGTGAGTAAAAGAAATGCTTTTTTCCATTTAACGTGTCTGAAATAAAACCACAAATGACAGATAAGGGACAAATGTCTGCTTCTTAAAAACACAGGATGATTAATAGGCTTTGCATGAGCCTTGTCCTACTTTAATTAGTACATATACATGTGCATGGCTTTAAACCTCTTGTCTACTTCAAAACTGTTTCACTGATTCAGGATGTTTGCATAGGTTTCTTGATATAATTAAGCCACATTGGGCAATGGTATTTTAGGATCAAGATGAAAAATCAGAATGCCTAGAGTGATATCTGAATTTGAACGCGATCTTCAGCGTCACCTCTCAAAAAGCCAGGGAGCTTTTATGTGACAGAGCATAAGAACACAGGTTTACTATCCTTAGCCGGAGGGGATCATCTACGAACAGGTGGAACCGCAACTGCTTGTGGGAATGCTCCACATCCACTCCACCACACAGTCAACTAGCTTGGATTAATTCAGGCACTACAATAATTCAAGCTAACACAATCAACCCCACACTGTATGTGAATTCTCTCATTTCTTCAATTTCTTCATATGCACAGACCATGGAGGTGGTAACCAAAGCCTGGCGGAGATGAGACCGTCAGTGAGTCGAGGTAGGTGCTGCAGTGTTCATCATTATGCCACGTGTCTGACTGTGATTTATCACACTGATATAGGCAAATTAAATTTCTGTCAACAGTGATATATGTAGATCAATAGCTTTTTGCACATCTTGTTTCTTTCACCATGGACTTGTGTTACAATGTATTACTGAAACACTTCCCCATTTCTTTACACGTTTTTTAGGCTTGTGGTAACTTTCAGACAGTGAGGGAGCACATACAAAAGCTACATATAGAAAAGTGAAATTTGTGTGATCCCCCACGCTGATTTGTAGTTTGTTGTAGTTTGCTGATCTAGTTTATTTCTACTAATTGAGCAAGTTACACTGACCCTTCTCAGCACCACTTCCATAATGAGTCAGAATAAAAGCACTGTGGCAGGATACAGAAGCAGTCTTAATGGCTTTTTTGCCTTCTTTCACAAAAGAGATTATTTATACTCGTTTCTCTTGGAGACTCCAAAATTGTTAAAATCCTCATAGCAGATTTTTAGGCTGAATTCATTACAATCTTTGAAGTCCCAGATGTTCAGGAGTTGAGCAGTCATTAAGTCTTCAGTTTCTGTTTGCACCCTTGACCTTGCTAGCTTAAAAAGAAGCCCTCGCCTAATCGTGCCATTGTTTCAATCTGCTGCAGTTCCAGTATTTTTGTGCACCCCATGCTTACGATAAATATTTCTACAGGTCCTTCTGTAAAATTTGGCAGTAACATAACATAGCTTTGCGAACAGTGTTTTTTAACTAGGAAGGAGAGACAGTGTGATTCGACATCACCCAGAAAAGGACTCTCCTTCTATAAGCAGAGCTTACCAACCACCCATTGGCTCCAGCAAGGAAGTGGGCAGGTCAGCTCTCAACCACCACAGGGATAATCAGGAGGCAGAGCAACTTCATCAGGGAGCCAGTTAGCTCGGTAAGCAATGAGTATAAATAACTTAATGAACAGGTTTCAAGGACATTCCTTCCAAATATATGATCAAAATATTATGCTATTATGGTTATCAGCTGGTATAGGAAATTACAGTATTGGTGATTTACATTTCTCTTACATTTTAATATGTTAATTTTATACATACTAATTGAAGTCCTTCAGACTTGACAGAAAAATACATACCACCAAGTTGTGCAATTGTTTAATTAAATGAATGTTTTGTTAACATTATACTATTAGAGGTATCTTGTATGCTTATGTGTAATAAAATTCTCAAGCAAAAAATCTTTTTGTTTGTTTTAGTTTTATGGCCATGTTTTTATTTTACTGTGAAAAAGAAGAAACAATTTAAGTACCTACTAAGTAGGTATGATGATTATCAGAGAGAAACATGCTATACACCAGAGAGCAAAATATAGAAGGAAGGTCCTGGTTATTTTAAAACTTAGTTGAACAAACATGAAAGGGACCAGCGAAGAAAAGCAGGGGTCTGAGAAGAGTAAAAAGCTTCTAATACTATGGAAAGTTTTAACTGGACGTTTCAAAATATCCCACACTGATGTCATAAAAGCAGCATCTGTTTGCTATGACAGAGGTGAAAATATCCAGAAAAATCCATACTATGGACCCACATGTGTGTACAGACGAGAGAATACCACTGCAAACATTCAGGTCAATATGCAGCAGTAACAATCAGCTGTGTGTGTCAGAAAGTGTTACAACAGATGGATGATCACAGCATCATTATAATGTGTTCTGGACACCAGCCACCACACAGGAGTGGATGTGTCTTCACCATAAACATGAGACAGCACCAGGACTCAACTGTATTTCTAGTTTTGTTTTTGTTTTTTTTTGTCAATGGATTTCACTCTGTCTTATTTATGCTTGTCTTGACCAAAACATACTCTTAAAAAAAAAAAAAAAAAAGAAAACTGAAGAAAACTGGATAAAATATATGTTCGTTTCTGAATTAGGTTTGGTTAATAAGCACTCCAAACGTGCTCATCCCTTGAAAATTAATCAGTTTTATTACTGGCAATGTGTAAGTATGCTCAAAATCATAGAAATAACATAGAGGTGAAAGAAGATAATGTGTTTTGCTTACAGGTATATCCAAAGTTTGAAAATCTTGTCTTTACTGAGCCAGCAGTGATCCTCACCTCATTATTATTTTAAAAGGAAAAAAAAAGCAACAAAAAACCTTAACTTGTTTCATGAAGTCAGAACCGAGACATGACAATGTTACTACTGGATGCAAATCTGCACTTACTTGAAATTCAAGTCTGCTTTTGCAATACCACTGGAGAGACATACAAGATCAAAAACAAAAACAAAAACAAAAACAAAACCAAAAACAAATCTTTGTCTGAATCCTTCCAGAATTCAAAATGGGATTCTATTTGTAGTAGTTTTGTGGCACTGGAGATGGGCCAGATGGTTGTGTTAAAAGCGTATTTTTAATCTAACAACCAAATCTTTACTAATGGCAAACTCCCATTCTATTGACTGAAGGTTTATCTGAGTAAGAACAAAAAGGAACTTCAAGACAATCATTATAAGTGGCCACATGTCCTCTTAGAACAACATTACTAGAGTTAGAAAGTGATATGCAGGTTGCTGGGGTTTTTTTCCCTATGAAAAAATTACAAACATCATAATGCTTTGTGCTAAATCTTTCCAAAGTTTTTGAATAAAAATGAGTCAATATATACACTGGAGGTGTTCAAGGCCAGGCTGGATGGCTATTTGAGCAACCTGGTCTAGTAGGAGGTGTCCCTGCCCATGGCAGGGGGGTTGGAACTAGATGATCTTTAAGGTCCCTTCCAACCCAAACCATTCTATGATTCTATGATTCTGTATTATTAAATAAGGTTTGGGGTTTTTTTTTTTCCTTAATCTGTGTACTTTTTGAAGTGTCTTTCAGATTCAGCCTTATTTTTAAGTGAAAAACTTCATTCAAATCTCCCCATTAGTGTAATCATCATACACAGGCTTTGTGCCCATCTGAATATACTAGCTAATTTGAGATCTTTCAGAAAAAATGAAGAAAAGTTGACTATTTTGAGTTTTTAACTCGAAAATACCCTTCCAAGCTTCCAGATATCTATAAATCGTAACTACTTTTGTTCTTTCTCGCCCACTAAGAAAGTATCAAACAGTTAGCAGCCAACCTGCATCTGGGGTCTCTAGATATAAAAAGCCAGAAGCAAACAAGAAGCCAGAACCATTTTTAGTAAGCTGAAAGGCTGAATTTGGCCAACACAACTAGCTAAGCATGCTGCTGCAGGCTATACTAGCTATAGCTTTTGAGCCCCTTTGGCTCCTACAGAACACACTGCAGTAATCCATTCCGGAGGTCACAAGGCACAATTAGTGTGCACTACCTGTGCACAAAGCACAGGTAATAAAGTGAATGTCTGTATTAAAAATTAAATAAACAGAAATCTTACGGTTCCAGACCTATAAAGCTTAGGGCAAAACCAGGCACTGTAGGTACCAGTCTTTCCATATTATTTGATCTCTCCTTTGACCCAGAACCATCATCCACACCATGTGCTGCAGACATCAGCTTCACCATGTGGTGCAGACATCAGCTTCTCCTACACCACTCTAGCTCATGTCCTATTGCTCTTTCATATCTAAACCTGCTCTTACTAAAGATTTCCACATAGCAGGCTACCAGGGCAGCGTGGCTTGATCCTAGTTGAGCAAAGAATATTAATCATAACTATTAATGCAGTTATCAGAAAGGGAAGGCATCAAGGTCATTGGTTACATTTGCCATTTCTCCTTCTACTGGGGAAATACTAGCTACTAAGGCAGTTGGGGAGCAGAAATAAGGTGCAAGACTTACAACAGATGTCTAGGAAAAGACAAGTATGGCCTTTGCCAATAATCAAGTGTGACTTGGGAAACAGCAGAACTAGACAAGGAAATCTGGGACACAGCAGAGTTCACTGAGTTTGAAAAGTGCTGGTTAGGGCTCTTCTGAAGTAATTTTGTCATTAAATTTCAACAGAGTACAAATTAATAAAAAATAAGAAGAGAAATGATAGAAGCTCAAGCATCATGTTGTTGTTTGGGTTGCATCTCTTTTTCCTCTGAAATGCAAGGAGTGCCAATCTGCACTTGTGAATGCATAACCAGCTAAGCAAATTTGATGGTCACTGTGAGCTCCCTCCACTCCATTGCTCCAGTCACAGCAACTACAGCTAGGTGCTAACAAAGGAAAAAGTAAATTTCACGGGCATTTCAAGTTGAAGAAGATTACTGTTGCTTTGGCATGCTAGTAGTACTGCCCTTCTCTTGCAAAGAGGCTTTCTCCTCTACTGTTCCAAGATTTACAGTTTTTCCTACAAACCCTGTAACACTAGGAACCTGCGACAGGCCACCACTTGAGAATAAACTATTTCAGTGTATGGGCACAATTCTTCCATGACATATGCATAGCCCATTAGAAGGTACAGTGGTTGAAATGGCCCTATGAAGGCAAAATGCACTTGCAGTCACAGATTGGGAAAAGTAATCTAAAAATTACTGCTCTGGCTTCATGTTTGCTCCTCTGATAACTATATAGTTTTGAGAAGACTAGAACAATAGTCTAAAATCAGAGTTTACAAAGACTCCCTGAATGACTTAAAATCATAGAATCACAGAATCATAGAATGGTTTAGGTTGGAAGGGACCTAAAAAATCATCTAGTTCCAACCCCCCCTGCCATGGGTAGGGACACCTCTTACTAGACCAGGTTGCTCAAAGCCCCATCCAACCTGGTCTTGAACACTGCCAGGGATGGGGCATCCACAGCTTCTCTTGACAACCTGTTCCAGTGCCTCGCCACCCTCACAGTAAAGTATTTCTTCCTAGTATCTAATCTAAATCTCCCCTTGTTCAGTTTAAAACTGTTACCCCTTGTCCTATCACTGCACTACCTACTGAAGAGTCCCTCCTTGTCTCTCCTGTAGGCTCCCTTTAGGTACTGGAAGGCCGCTATAAGGTATCTCTAGAGCCTTCTCTTCTCCAGTCAGAACAATCCCAACTCTCTCAGCCTGTCTTCATAGGAAACGTGCTCCAGCCAGGTCCCTGTCCTCCTTATGCTGGAGGGACCAGAGCTGGACGCAGTACTGCAGGTGGGGTCTCATGAGAGTGCTGTAAAGGGGTAGAATTATCTCCCTTGACCTCCTGTCCAATTCCTTGAAGTTGTCATGTTTTTGCACAGACCCATCCAAAATCTGTTAGTCAGAAAAACCTTCCTACCTAAGCAAAGGATTCTTCAATAACAAACTACACAGAAACACTAAATTTCCACTGTTGATCCTGTAATTTGTTCTAAACACACATAGTTTGGCTTTGCTCAACAGAGAAAATGGTCTGTATTAGCAGCCAAACTTAGAGAACAAATTCAGGGTTTTGATGGGGCTGGAACAAGCCTTCTCCAGGCACCCTTCCAAACTTACATGTTAGTCTCATCCCAGGAAGGACACTAGATATTCACTAGTTTTCTGAAAAGGTGGCAAACCAACGCAGATCTTATTTCTGCTTGCATAGAAATACTTCACAATTTCCCACTTGCTGTCAGGGCTGTTTTTCCTAATCATTTATAATTATTGGAAGAGTCAAGGTCAGAATCTGAAGCTTTGTAAACACTTAATACTAAGAATTGTGTCCAATGTTTACTATGTTTCATAAGCACTTATCAGAGTTACATAAAGCAGTGCAACCATTTCAAATAGAACAGTTCTTTCAACCAGTGCAGATTCTGTTTGAAGACAGAAAAAAATAAAACTCAGATAAATATAAAGCAACAGAGCTGCTCTACCTTTGTTTCTACCTTGAAGTAAAAATGTGGAAGCCTGGAACACTCAAAACTTTTGTCAAATTATAATTCTTGGATACGTGCTTCCTTCTGTATTTAGAGAGAGGTAGGTTTCACGGCCAAAGCAGCAATGCAGTAAAATGACTCTTCTTCTGGAAGCATTTTAGTCATGAATGCAGCTGGTACCTAACAACAGTGAACAAAATTACAAATTAAGCCAGTGAAGTGTTTATAAAATCTGAAACTCCCAGTAGTTAAATAGCAATTTAGCATTGCTTTACAGGCACTAAATGCTTTCACTTCACCTGGCACGACACCCAGCAGAGCCATACAGTACTGCAAGTAGTTTATTTTACAGCATGGCAAATGAAACGTTCAGATAACTTCTCCTAGCAGCAGTTTGTGTTTCCTGTTAATTAACAAATGTGCCATACCATTCCCTTGACAAAACTTAACTATTAAGAAATGTCAGGTTGGTGGGGAGGGAGGAGAACGATTAGATTGCGGACAGCCAGGGTGGCATAGCTGTGCCAGTATTGCTCTTCTCTGTGTTTATGGAAGATCTGGGAGAGTTTGCATATTCTGACAAAACAGAGTAGCTAATTTTAACACTTGAGATATATATACTGTCTTTTGTTCTCTCCTTATCTTCTCTTACGGAAGGAGGGAAACCTCCCTTGGAGCAACTTCAAGGGGGGAAATCCTCAGACACATTTTATTCCATATGCTCATCTGCAGGTAGGCAGAAGGACTCACCATTGGAAGACAGCACAGGATATTTCTGAAATAACTGACCATCTGAATATGTTTCTAGATTTGAAAAATCTTGAGCAGTGCTGTTTATACCTTTCAAAGCTATAACACAAGATGGCTTACATACTCTCTGGATGTATTTTGGTCACTTGCTTTGGTCACTCTCCAGACCAGGGTTCCTTCCATCTGGTTATTATGAACACTTCCCCGACAATAAAGCATTTCTGGAAGCTTGCAAACTGCTCAGGTACATGGCTGAACAGCTTTTCATAACCTGTTGAAGAGAATGCCTCAGGATGTACCTACTTGGGCCCACTGGTCACTTTGGACACAACCCAGCTGTCTCTAGAGACACAAACAGATGAGGAAAGATATCCATTGATACCTAATTTGTAAAACTGACGACAAAGAGAAAGCATGTTAAAAGCTGCGAAAAAGAAGGACGATTACTTCAGTGTAGCTAAAAATCTTTCTCCAAACCACATCCTCCAATAATGGTTACTTTACAAAAGAGAGTCTAGACATGTTACAAGCACAGTCCTTAGCGATGTTTTAATTTGACAGAAGTCACTACATCGGTGTGATACTGAATTAAGTATCCTAGTCAGACACCTATCTACAGGAAAACAGATGGTAATACCATGTGGATTACAGTTCAACTGTTTCAATGGACTTAAATGAAAAAAGATACCGTCTTTGGCACTAGAGGTTTTACTCCTAGCACAGCTTACTGTAGACTGAAAATAAGAACGTACTTGGCTCTAAGGATATGAACACCATTTGTATACTTCCATGGCTCCATGCATCATGGTACAAAGTACAATCATGCTCAGAAAGCAACTTGCCCTCGGGGCAAGACTTACTACTTCATAATCAGCATTACTATGGTGAGCGCAAGCACAAAGTTTCCCAGCTAGATCTGTTTGTAGCCATTCAGCTGATAAAGGAAGAGCCCTCACAGTCATATCCATAACTGCAAAGTACAGATGCGCAGGAATTTTTTATCATCTACATTAAAGAAACATCATTATTTTAATTATTAATCTCCTTCTTGGCTTTTATTGCAGCCATATATTTCAGAAGAAACATTTCAACCTCTTCCTCAAACTCTGTAGCTGTCAGTCCTATCCATTTCTCTCTCTAATCCTTCTCTAGTCCTTGAAAAACTTACCCTGTCTGCCACAAAAAAAAGTTAGAATTTTCCTTAATTGGCTGAAAAGACCAAGATTCACAGGTATAAAATTCTTAGTACTATGATTCTCTTTTGGAATTAACTGACGTTGTCTAATGACAAGGATGATACTTCAAAACTGTGCTTCAAAAAAACGACAGTACTTACAAGTCCACAGGACAGCAAACTACAATAGCTTAAGTGATCAAAATACATCCAGACCTCCCTAACAAGAAAACTAAATATATGAAAGTCTTACAGAGTTTGGGGTAGGGTTTTTTTGGTTTTGGTCCCTTCCATACCCCAAGCATCCAGCAAACCAGTTGTTCAAAACCGGGCAATCTTGCTTTTCAGAATCACTGTTGATGGACACCCTCATGCTTCAGTACAAACTCAAGCTTCTCCTGCTTCCTTCTTTACTTGCTTTGAACAGCTGCAATTAAAAGTTTCTTCACCATTGTAAATAATATAATAGCTTTCAGACAAGCCTGCAAAAAGCCATCTTTGTTGCTGTTATTTTGGAGCTATATTTGGTCAAACTACTTCTGAGTCATCACAGCTTATAAAGTCAGCACTTTCCTATATATCTCCAGTACACAAGGTTTGCATTCACAAAAACAAAATCTAAAATTTCAAGCACTGCCTGTTACCTGCGTTTTCAAAAGAATTTAAAACTATCTATACAGAAAATTATAGACAGTGTAGGGGACAGATTCTCTGACTCAGGGGGCCTTAGTGGTTGCTATTTGCTATCCAAATAGTTACAGACTTCTCAAATTAAGAAACTAAATGATGCACTGATGCCACCTCAGGCCCCACTAGATACCAACTCCCATTCCACACCAATAAGGGTAAGTGGATGATCGAAGCCACAATTCAACACAGAGAACAACTGGCATGAAGGCAAAAATTAATTCATCATTGGTAAATGCTCTAACTAGCATTCCCACTTCTGAGAGTGAAGGCTAGAAAACAAAAGCTACAAGTCTGCCTTCTTATCAAAAGTTCCTCTACTGCCCATAATTTTCTGTTCAGAGCTCTTCATCTTTACAAACAGCAATCAAAGAACCATTTTTTTTTGCTTACATGTAAGATTCCCAAATTCCATGGTTATAAATGCAGGTGGAAAAACCAAGAGAAAAAATGCACTCAGTTTAATTAAATTCCAAGTGCTTTTCAAGATCTCAGATCCTCTGTCTTTTTACTCCTGTAACTTCATCCTCATTTGCTCAAGATTTCAGTTTCCAGCCTCTCTTCCAGGACACAGACAGAAATGAAACATGTAGGAAATGAGCATGTCCACTGTGGAAAGTTTACTAGGTTTACAGCTTGAAGGCAGAGAACAAAGGGTCTTACAACCTTTAAAAAAAAATAAATTGAAAATGTATTCTTTAACAATCTACTGTTAAGAAAAAAAATAGTATTGAAGAGTAGAAATGCAGCTCTTGGCCATCACCTTTGCTCAATATATGTATTTGATATTATGCATTTCAAGTTTTTCCTGCTCACACAAAAAAGGTACTTTATAATTACTGTTAGCCATAAGTACACACAAAAAACCAAAGTATCCACACAAAATGTTGATGATAAAAGGGCTGGAGAACCCGCCTTATGAGGAAGAACTGAAGGAGTCAGGTCTTTTCTCCCTGGAGAAGTCTTGTGAGTCTATCACAGTATTCCAGCATTTAAAAGGTTACTGCAAAGAGGACAGAGGCTATCTCTTCATGAGGAGCCACGTGGAGAAGACAAGGGACAACAGGTACAAGTTGCACCAGGAGAGGTTTCATCTTGATATAAGAAATACTTTTTTATAGTAAGGGCAATCAATCACTGGAACAACCTCCCTATGGAGGTGGAGTCCCCACCACTGGAGGTTTTCAAGCTCTGATTGGATAGAGTGCTCAATAATCTCATCCAGGCTCCATGAAAGGTTGAACCAGATGATCTTTTGATGTCCTTTCCAGCCTAGCCTATTCTATGAAAATCATACTATTCTTCTGATTTCATCGAAGAGTTTGTAATTTGTTTGCTAAAAGCTATTACAAGTCATTTAAGCTGTAGAGCTCTGCGCAGAAAGGGTTTAGTCTTCCTGTCTTTTATTACAAATTGTCCGCAATCAGACTTCAAAAAGCAAATGCAAAACCAAAATGTTTTCTCTACTCTTGCAACAAAGCAACCAGGAAAGAAACATAATTAAATGATAATATATATTCTTTGAAATAAAGAATGGCAAAAGTGTCACTATACATGGGCAGTCTAACTGGAAGTCTTGAGTGAAGTATTCCTGACACTGCCGTGATGATCCATACATGAGACAGAAGCCCTTGCACTGAAGTATTTCACATGGATGCTGCTAGGTGAGGCATCAGCAATGTATCACAGGCTCTTGGTCAAGCAGTAGCTATGTAAGCAATGTAAGCACACACTCACACATACTTCCTGGGGACTTAAACCCTTCAGTGGCTGCTAAATGAGAATGGCCATAAGCATTAAGTGCAACATGCAGATGTTTCACAATTCAAATCCTTTGACAGGTACTAGGTCAGATTTGCCAGTCAAAAGATATGTTTAAATATGCACTAATTTAAAGAACCTTGCTCATCTTATCCTTCCAAAGATGGTCTGAAAAGATGGAAAACTTGGCAAAGTTCTGGTACTCTAATTAGGCTGCAAATTCTTCTTGCTAGATTTCATCATTTTCCCTAAGGATCAATCTACAAATCCCTTTTAACCCAAGTATCCTGATATCACTGCCCAATCTGCACATTACAAACTCCCCTACCACATCATGCAAATCAGAAGGTATGAAGGAGAGAACTTGTTAACAAGATCCAAGATCACCAGCTTTTTCAATGAACTTCAGGAGGTTTTACAGAAATAGGTTCACTTCTATTTCTGTATGCCTTCTACATCTAAGAAGAGCCTCACTTTAGGAATTCACTGAATAACTGCTCACTAAGAAACCAAGGTTAATCAAACCCTCCTACACAGGCTTGAGGCTTAGCCACTAGTAATTTTATATTTAAGATTTTATCTTCAATCGAGATTTTAAGCAAAAAATCAAATTAATCAAATAGAAAACAGCATCTGACACACAGCTTTGCGCTGCTGACTAGACACACTGAACCAGATCTTGGCTTCAATTAAGTCAATTGATGTTATCATACAAAACAGTGAATGTAGCAGCCTGTACCTACAGCATGTGTTAAAGAGATGTTTCAAGTCACAGTTGTTGACTTCTTAAAAAAGGTCCTTTAAAGAAACTAATAAAGGCAGACCCCCCACAACTACAGATCTAATAAATCTAAGCAAATCTGAAGTTGTTTAAACTCTTAAGAGCCAGCAGAGTACAGTTGCAGCAGCTCTGCCCTCCAACCTGCACCTTCATTTACATGCTAACTGTATGTTAAAAAACAAACAAACAAATGAATAGAATAATAGACAGACTGGCACCATAATTATCATATTTGTCTTAATTCCAATCAGTATAAAGTACTTAAATTCTGCTTAATTTTGTCAGGGCTCCATATTAATTAGCCTTTTAAAAATTGTTACACTAAAATAGAACTAGGAGAGCAAAAGGGGAGAAAACTCAACTAATGAGAGAGCACAAGAATATGCCTCTTTCTCAAATAGCTTTAGCCTAAATTTGACACAGTCAGCTTCTTGGAAATAGGATCATTTCCGTTTCTTTATCCCTTCACCCTAAAAACTGCTGCACTCAGAATACCCAGTTTGGCCTTCAGAGTCATTAACAATATTTGATCCTCAACAGTGTTCACTGGAAGGAATCTCATCTACAAGTCCCAGCGCTGCCATTTACCCCATTACTTCCAACACACAGTTTACCTTTTTTGCCTGAGATATTTTTATGCAAAGCATGCAATTTTTTTATTGCATGTAATGCAGACTATACTCTGTTTAACTTTTTTAGCTTTCAAAGAGGCAACAAAAAGTTTATTTGGGGAACTTTTGAAGCAAAAGAAAGAAAAACGCCCCATACTCTCTTTCTTCAGGTGTCTAGGAAAATCTCGCTTTGAGTAAGCCCAGAACTTGTGAAGGAGAAAAAAGACTTCTGAAGCAGTATGATTTCAGGCTGCAGAATGGACCTTTCTGATTACTTACTACAGGGTGTAGCTGTTGAAGACATATGTATTGAATGGTGACCTCAGGAGTATTATACACCAGAAACAGGGCTCTAAAGGGTTATTATTAATACCCCAGTGGAAGTTTCCATGTAAAATACCACAGGAGGATTAACATTGACATTGTGACAAATTTCATATTGAATCAAGGACACACAGGCTAGTAGGACCTACTCATCACATCCTTGGCTGACCAGAGCACAACACTTTGACCCACATTGGCAATTATATCTTACTTCTCCTGTTACTTGATGGCTTTATGCCTCAAAGGTTTTCAGGATCCAACAGAGTCTCCATCATGGCCTTGGTGGGGACAATGAAGGTAAAGGGGAAGAAGGCCTAGACAACCAGGTCCGTATTTCAACAAAGATACTCCGTGACGCTTTGTGTATGATTCCAGTGACTAACAGCAAAATCAGGCTTGAGCAGAAAATAAACATACACTGGGAACAGCAAAAGGATCTGAAGAAGCAAGATGCGAGCCTCAAGGCCTTTAGCCAGCAGATGTACAGGTTCCACACACACACCACCGATCTGTCAGGTGCTGTAAGTTACAGTCAGAACCAGCATTTCCAATTCAAATATTGACACAACAATATGTTTATCTCTTAACATTCCCCTGCAGCAGATGACACAGGAGAGGTAATCACTTCCACCATTTCATTTAAGCTCTTTCAGCCCAAGGACATGGCAGCTTGACGAGAGTTCTCAAAGCTTTCACCTCTCTTCCTCAGAAGTATCCAGTCCAATAAATATCACTGCTTCATACTGAAGCAAGGTAAGCACTACCTTCTCATCCACAAGATGGATGGCAAAACAGAAAATCAATTTCTTTGGAAGGACAAAATGTGCACTGACAGGAAAGGAGATGGCCCTCCAGTTTAAATGAACGAAAACTTGCACCTACTTCCACTTCTGTACATTTGAATTTACTCTGGTCACTGGCAGGATTACACGCTGCCTGAGCTAAGGTTTGGTGTCTACTCCCAAGCATTACAAATGTGTTCAGGTATGCTTCCTTGTTCTTTACTGTTAGGTTACAAACAACAGGATGTTGGGGGAACACAGAGGTATTTTGTAGAAGCTATGAGCTGGAAAGAGAGGAGAAAACATAAACAATAAAATACATCCTTAGCAGTCAAGAGCTTTGGGATCACCATAATTTAAACACAACGATAAGTCAAAACATACTAAGCAAGTATCTATAAAATTGCTTTGTTTGACAGATTTAGTTCAGATTTGTCAACACAGGCAAAGTCATTGTGACAAACAATAGCTGTGGTAAAGGACAGAAGTTGAGCTGCATAACTGCACAATTTGTATAAAGCCAAGTTTAAAAAAAACAACACAGAAAATAGCCATATCTGTCCAAAATAACTTCATTAACAAAAACAAGAATACAAGAAGATAATGAAAACAGTACTGCTTCAGCATCAAAGATCAAGATGTCAGCACAGTAACCCATATCAAGTTTTTTGTATGTGACCAGAAAAGAGCCTGAATATTGTTGCTTTGTAAACACTTAAAGTTTGTCTCAAGTCTGAAGCAAGCAAAAAAAGCACAGATGTGTCTATTCAAAGTTCAGTGAGTGGGCTGCAGAAGCTGCCATCACAGCACTACCAGAAAAAGATAGCTTGATGGATGACACTTGGTTTTCTAAACTTCTACTCTTTTCCATTTTTTGCCTGTTTACTACTGCAGCAACTAAAAACTACCTTCTATATCTTTAAGGCCTCTTAGGCCTTGCAGGGAAGCCAAAGTATAATATGTTACAAAGAGGAGTGAAATAATAAACATGATAGAAATTTTGGCTCTGTTTTAGGAATGATGTGCAGAAAAAGAAGAAATGTAGAAAGACACAACATGTCTTTTACCTGATATTGTTCTTAAATTAATCAGATCCGTACAAGGTCACAAAGAAAACTGCACAGGGGAAAGTGACAGATTAAGAACCTGAAGAAATCTTAAGGACAGGGGAAAAATCCTTAAGTCGCTAAAGAGAGTAAAGGAAAACCCTGGGAAGACAGCTGACTTTCATGTTCTGCATTACAGAAGACAGCTAAGAGCATTAAAAAGATGCAGGCAGAGTACCAGTACTTTACCTTTTAAAAATAGTCATTATATTGGTGGTTTAATGGGCATGCCCAGACTAGAAGTCAAACAGAAAGAGGTGTGTAACAGAACTTCCCTTAGTTAGCATGAGCAAAGAGTTCAGATGTGAAAGTCAGTCAATCATTGAAGTGACAAAGAACAGGAGAGGTCAAGGATGTTGGGACTAAAATACATTCATGCTGAGGGCAGGGAGGAAAAAGAAGGGAACTGGGTGGGAGAATGAAGAAGAGGCAAACTGAAGACCGTGACACGAAACTTGCAGGTGTAAAGTAGGTGAAGTGACCAGCTTGAAAGAAACAGGTGATGAGGGCAAGTCACCTCCCCCCTTAACAGGCCTAACTGTCACGGCATGTCTAGAAAGTCATTCCAAGAACTCTGGTTACCTTATCTGTTTCCTTTGCAGTGTGACATCCCTAACAGTTTTACGTTGTAAGCTACCTCTACAACCATTGTGCAAGCTTAAAATTCAAAATTCAACATGAGACATGAGACATGACAGTGTGGAACTTCATGTTAAAACTGAAATTCACAGTGATCACTAAAATACATTGATAATTTGATTTGTAGGACCTCTTAAACTGTATGAAGCCATATAATAGCAAGGGCAATTTATATACTACCTTTCAAGATTATGGTCATCATCTTGACTGTTAACTCTCAGAATATTCTTGATTCTCCTTTTCCCCTAGAAACTTTGTTCTTTAAAAACTCTTACAAACCCACCCGCCTTTTGCTTATGTATTGTCGGAGTGGGAGACGGACCCGGAGTAACGATGTAACCTCAATACGAGTATGATCGTTCTCCCTTTTATTCAAGTTTTTACAAAGTATATATAGACAGGCAAGCAGAGCACGCGCTGGCGACAGCTATATGATTGGCTTACAATCTCTGTTCACGCGACTAGAGCGCTCACACAATTGGTGTAGACCCCTTGTCCACGCGCAGCAACATTCTCTTGTCTTCTGGATGCGGTCCCGTTTATCTTATCTACCAAGTAGCTACTTCTTCTTACTTCTGCTTTTCCCAGGAAAGTTCATGGTCATCTCCAGGCCTGTATCTACATCAAAGACTAGGTTGCTCATCGCAATTAAACCGTGGCCCTTTTCACACAGCCATTCCTCCACAATGTATATGTAAGGTTGTGGAGGGACGGATGGCATGGTGTTATACGTGTTCAAATAGGATGAGATTGCTTTGTTTGCTGTTAACGGCTGAGTTCCAAGATAGTTGCATAAAGTTATCTCAACACGTTGCCAGCAAAATCCTCATCCCAACAAGATCAAATTCCATACTGTTTTCAAATAAGCTTAGTGGCAAGAGCTATGGAAAGAATTGCTACCAAAAAGAATCTTTTGGGACCTCATATAACAATTACACTCTAATAAAAATGTAAGCCAACTACATTAGCACATCTGAAGTACGCTATATCATCAGGATCATATCTGCTGAGTGTTCACTAGTTGCTTCCTCATTTGTTTGCAAAGTGTGGTTTTTGTTTTCTGGTGGTTTGTTTTTTTTTTTTTTGCCTTAAAAAGAACAAAGCCAGTTTTACAGCATCATCAGAAGACAAATTTATTGAGATGGTGACATACAGAGTAGGACAAGCATCTGCATTAAGACAGTAAAGAAGTCAGAAGTTCTGAACTACATAGAGCACAGTCCCATCGCAGACCACCGGCAAAAGACCTTCTTGGCCAAATTATAAACAGTTGTTTGTTCAAGAGTTACTGTGCATCTTCTGCACTGCCTGTTTCAAACTAGGTCTCTGAAGACGTGTGTCCAGAAATTGACTACCAGGCCGAATCTTCGGCCCCAAACCATCCAGTGTGGCTTCACTTACTACTCCTCAGCGGCAAACAGGTGCGATGCAGAAGGTGCATTTTACACCAGCGAAAGATCGGTGCATTATTTTGTTTATTAGTACACCCGCTTTCAGTACTTTTAAGGCGCTGACAGAGGGGCAGAAGCCAGCCACCAGTCACTGGCGACCTGCCACCCGGCCAGGAAAAAAAAAAAAAAAAAAAAAATAAGCTCCCCTCACCTTCTTAAAAAAAAAAAAAAAAAAAAAAAAAAAAAAAGAAGAGCCGTCAAGTGACAGGCCCTCCTGGCCTCTAGGTCACCAACCTCCTCCTCCTCCTCACCTGGCCTCTGGGCCACCAACCTCCTCCTCCTCCGGCCGCTGGGCCACCAACCTCCTCCTCCCTGGCCGCCGGCACAGAGGTCGCAGCCCCTGCTGCCACGCCGGGGAGGGCAGCACCATCTCCCCGCGGCCGGGGCGGGGTGAGAGCCGGTCCCTGTCCCCAGCCGACCCTGCCGGGGCCCGCTGCCCACGGCGGGACGGTGCCGCCGGGAGGGAAAGGGCTGCAAAGCGCCCACCCCCACCCCCGCAAGCGCTGCCGCGGGGCCGCCCGTCCGGCGCCCGGCTACTCACCATCTCCTGCCTCAGGAGGTGAAGTTTCGTCTCCAGCCTGGCCAGGGCGGCGGCGCGGCGGCGGCGGGGTCCGGGGGCCGCGGCGTCGGCAGCAGCGGGGCGTCCCGGGAGCTCCTCCCCGCGCAAGGGCCGCGCCAGGCTCTCCGGCACTTTGCGCCCCATTTTCTGCTCGACGTCGCGGAGGTCTGGCGGGGCGCCGGCCTCCATGGCTGGCCCCGCAAGGGACCGCGCCGGCGGCGGGCACTACCCGCGGCCGCCCGGCCGCTGCAGGGGCGCGGAGGTGCGGTAATCCGCGGCAGCGCCGGGGCCGGCGGCCGAGCCGCGCAGGTCACCCGCCGCGGACATGGGGATCCCCCGGGCGAACCGGTCCCCCCTCCCGCCCTTCCCCGCCCCTCCTTTGCCACCGGGGGGAAAGACGAAAGCGGGCGGGCGGGGGCGAGGGAGAAAAACTCTCCTTGAGCCCAGGAAAGGGGGGGAGGACGCGGCCCCCGGCCCTGCTCC